>NC_133785.1:32089125-32247382 GCF_003597395.2 Chelonoidis abingdonii | reverse complement strand
GGGGGGAGGGGGGCTCAACACCCTAGGCCCCGCCTCCACCCCTGCCCTGCCTCTTCCCACCCAGTTCCGTCCCCTCCCAAGTGTGCCCTGTCCCTGCTCCTCCCCCTCTTTCCCAGCACCTCCTGAATGCTGCAGAACAGCTGATTGGTGGTGGATGGGAGGCACTGGGAGGGAGGGAGAGGAATTGACTGATAGGGCTGCTGGTGGATGGGAGATGCTGTGGGGGAGGAGGGCAGCTGGCTGCTGGTGGGTGTTAAGCACCCACTAATTTTTTTCTGTGGGTGCTTGAGCCCTGGAGCATCCACGGAGTCAGTGCCTATGAACTCTACTGTTGAGGCCTATCCTGCCAATCACAAACATGCTGGGAAGGGATCACCTACACCTTGTTCTCAACCAGGGGTCTGGAGACCCCTGTGGGGCCACAAGCAGATTTCAGGGGGTCCGCCAAAATAAAGCACAGAGCAGGGTCAGAGTTAGACTCACTGAGGCCCAGGCAGAAAGCTGAAGTCTGGGCTGAAAGCGAAATCCTCGGCAAATGAGCTTCCTGGGGTCCCTCTGGCGTGGGGCCCTGGGCAATTGCCCTGCTTCCTATCCCCTAATGGAGGCCCTGCAGAAAAACAGTTGTTGTGGCACAGGTGGGCTGTGGAATTTTTATAGCATGGAAACCACAAAAGAGTCTTAAAACTACCTTTGCCCCCGGTCTCCATTTCTTCCCTGAATGCACTTCAGTGGGAGGGCAGAACCTTTCGTCATTTACAATTGTTGACACTTGTGCTAGGGTGGCATTGCATGTAATGAAAGCCACCGAAAGAACTTTTGTGAGCCTAAATAAGCATTTCATTTCATTTAGCATAATTGAACATTAACCACATTGTACTGCAATACAATGCTTTATTTGGGGTCAAGAACCCTTGCTAAACTATCTAATTAGGTATGCACCTGACAGGGATTTTGCCTTTATTCATTATCTCAGTGTGATCTGCTATACTTCCTTGCCTAAAAATCCAGATAAAATATTTGAAAAAACACTAACAAGAGTTTAAAAGCCAAGAAGTTCGCAAATTAGCCTGGCTGTAGTGCACAGGGCCTGGAAGCCAGAATTAACTATGGCACTTGAGAAAGGTTTTAATGACACCTTTTTGCAAGATGACATAGGTAACCTCATTTGTGGTTTCACTCCTTGAGACAAAGGAGGACCCCGGAAATTCACAAGGACGTGACCTTTACGCAACGCCAGAAGGTGCAGTCAACAGGTCCCGCGCCGGCCCCACAGCACTGGCAACTTGAAACTCAGGATGTTAAACGCGGCAGCCTCATCGCCTGGTGATGCGATGAGAACCCCCGCTGGCTCTTTTGTGGGGGGCCCTGAAAGTAGGGTGACCAGAGGACCCAATTTTATAGGGACAGTCCTGATTTTGGGTCTTTTTCTTATATAGGCTCCTATTACCCCTCACCCCCATCCCGATTTTTCACACTTGCTGTCTGGTCACCCTACCTGAAAGCGACCGGGGGGACCCCCAAACCAAATGCAGGCAACCCCTAGGATTCTGGAACAGGTGAACCTGGGGCCCGATGAGAGAAACTGGGGGCCCAGCCCATCGTGTTGTCTGGGGCCCTCCCATTGCAGTGGATTTACACAGACCTGACCGGCGTTTTGGGGCGCTCCGGGGGTGGGGCCGGTACAACTGTCCCCCGCTGCCGCGGGTGGGATCCCGGCGGGGGTGCCTGGTACACTGCAGCCGGGGTTGAGGCGCGGCTCGGCGCTGGCCAGGAGCTCCCCGCGCCGGGCCCAACACGTGCAGGGCTCCCGGGGGCGGGCTGCTGTGGGGGGAAGCCCCAGGTCAGGGGCTCCGCTGCGGGCAGACCTGGCGCTCTAGCTCCGCGCCCCGGCAGCCGCCCGCCGCTTCCTCCTGCCGGGCCTGGCGGGAGTTGTAGTGCGCAGGGCCCCGAGCCGGCCGGCCGGAGGCGGGCAGCCCGGCCCCTTGGCGGACTACAAGTCCCAGGCAGGGCGGGTGGGCGTGCGCCGGGGGAGGCGGCGGCGGCAGGGACAGGGACAGGGACAGGGACAGGCCGCGCACTCGCACACGCCGCCGGGCAGCGCCGCGGGAACGTTGCGCCTCTCGCTCGCTCGCTGCCAGAGCCGGGGACGATGCAGGCGGAGTCGGGGATCGTGGCGGACTTCGAGGTCGGCGAGGAGTTTCACGAGGAGCCCAAGACCTACTATGAGCTGAAGAGCCAGCCCCTGAAAAGCAGGTGGGTGAGGGCGGCGGGCACTGCCAGGGCAGCGCGGTGCCCCTTCCTCTGCCGCCTGCCCGTGTTCACCGCCTGCCCCCTTTCCATTCCCCCTCCATCTGCCCCCTGCCTGTGTTCATTGCCTGCCCCCTTTCCATTCCTCCTCTGCCCCCTTTCCATTCCTCCTCTCTCTGCCCCATGCCCGTGTTCATTGCCTGCCCCTTTCCATTCCTCCTCTGCCCCCTTTCCATTCCTCCTCTCTCTGCCCCATGCCCGTGTTCACCGCCTGCCCCTTTCCATTCCTCCTCTGCCCCCTTTCCATTCCTCCTTTCTCTGCCCCATGCCCGTGTTCACTGCCTGCCCCTTTCCATTCCTCCTCTGCCCCCTTTCCATTCCTCCTCTCTCTGCCCCCTGCCCGTGTTCACCGCCTGCCCCTTTCCATTCCTCCTCTGCCCCCTTTCCATTTCTCCTCTCTCTGCCCCCGCCTGTGTTCATTGCCTGCCCCCTTTCCATTGCTCCTCTGCCGCCTTTCCGTTCCTCCTCTGCCCCCTGCCCGTGTTCACCGCCTGCCCCTTTCCATTCCTCCTCTGCCCCCTTTCCATTCCTCCTCTCTCTGCCCTCTGCCTGTGTTCATTGCCTGCCCCCTTTCCATTCCTCCTCTGCCCCCTTTCCATTCCTCCTCTCTCTGCCCCATGCCCGTGTTCACCGCCTGCCCCTTCCATTCCTCCTCTGCCCCCTTTCCATTCCCCCTCCCTCTGCTCCCTGCCCGTGTTCACCGCCTGCCCCCTTTCCATTCCCCGTCTCTTTGCTCCATGTGCGTGTTCGCTGCCTGCTCCCTTTCCATTCCTCCTCTATCCCCTTCCCATTCCTCCCCTCTCTCTGCCCCCTGCCCGTGTTGATCTTTCTGCCCCCTTTCCATTCCTCCCCTCTCTCTGCCTCCGGCCTGTGTTTAGCCCCTGCCCCCTTTGCATTCCCCATCCCTCTGCCTCCTGTCTGTGTTCAGCCCCCTGCCCCCTTTGCATTTCCCATCCCCCTGCCCCCTTTCTATTCTTCCTCTGCCCCCTTTCCATTCCCCCTTCCTCTGCCCCCTCTCAACCTGCCCCATTTCCTCTCTCCCCCTTTCCATTCCCCCTTGCCCTCTGTCCTTTCTCTGCCCCCTTCTCTTCTACCTTTTCCTCAGCCCTCTTATTCTTCCTCTTCCTTAATCTGCCCTTCTTTCTCTCTCTTTCTGTCTCCCATGTCTCTAGGAGATATTCCCCCCCCCACCCCCTTGGCCCAGATAGGAATGGGGAAAGGCTGCCCCTCCCCTGGCAGTGCCACTGTGGTGCTGCTTGTGCCCTGCAGCTGCAGGGCTTGTCTGTGTTTGGGCGCACTGGAGCTGGGTGCATGAATGCGTAGGCTGTCACTGACACACAGCGTGGGACACTGTCAAAGCAGTTGCAAACAGCAGCCTGCTAATTTAGAGGCGAGGCAGGTTAGTGAAGCCAGGGGTGTCACAATCTGAGGAGGCTGTTTGTTATGGGATGATGATGGTAGTTTGCTGGTGTTTAAACCATGTCCCTGATTGAAGAATGTTACTGAGGGAGTAATCGGGCTGCCATGTGTCTACTGTTTGTGTTCTGTGCTGCTGAATGAGCCCATTTGTAAACGTTAAACAAAATATATTGAAAAGAAACATCCTATGCTATTGGGACCATAAAAGCAGCTATTTAGTTCATGTTTCCTGTAATAATAGCAGTTTTGTTTGGCGTGTGTTTGGGGGAGAGGGAGGGCCCAAGTTCTGGTGTGGTTTTATGTAAAGGGTATTGTTGGACATTATCCAGCCTTGGTCAAAGGATATCACTGTCATTCTTGGAGAGGCCCAGACTGTCACTAAAGCTTGACTGTACATAAAGGGTATAGAAGACAAAAAGTGAGAGAGAAATCTGCACCTTTTCGCTCAGGGCGTGCAGTGCCCTAAACAAGTGAATACGTTGGATTGTTTGAGTGTTCTGATGAGATCATCTACATAACATTGCATTAGTTTGTGGAAGAGTGAGGGGAAAACTCCGTCAGGTAAAATACATGATCACATACAGCACTGAGGGAGAATAGCTGTTTGTGCTGTTTCAGAACCTGCGACATCTATTTCTATGCCATCATGCTAGCTTGATAAATGCTAGCTAGTCAGAACAAACTGGGTATGCGGGAATATGTTGTTTCACACTTTTACACTAGAAATAGGTGCAGGACAGAATTTGGTAGCCAGTCAATGCTAAATTAAAACGCATGTTGCAAGGCTTGTAGTTTTGTTTGTTTGTTTGTTTTGGAGCAGGCCCATGCTACTTGAAATCAATGAATGACATATTTAATTCAAGTTCTTGCAATGGTGTTTACCACAGTTATTGTAATCTCGATCTGTTGTGTTATTTAGACAGGGGCTCCTGCTTATTCAGCATATTTCTACTCCTCTTACACTGTATTGGAGCATTTGCTCCTTCTAGGGAACTGCTGGAAGAAGAAAACAAATGCATCTAGCACTTGAAGTCATCTGTGCCTTGTGGGCCCTGCATGTTTTACTCTGTCAGCAATGTCTTTTTTTTTTTTTTTTTTTTTTCTCTGGACTGTCTTCCAAGGTGCTTTGTCAACAACAAACTTTCCATCCTCATCACAATGCTTGCTGAAACACAGATGGCAAAAACAGCCTATCTAATTTATAGCCAAGCTTGTTGATAGCATATCTTGTTCTAGTTATTTTCAGTTTTGAAGTATGCTCCCTATGCACTGTCTCTGAGCACATGTATGTAGTTAAAATAGTGCATGGTGCATGCGGCAATATTGAATAGTCATCCCATCTTTAGTAAGTCTATAAATAAGATCCTCAGCTCTCAAACAAAAATCTTAAGTAGACTCAATAGATAGCTATTGTACTGTGCCCTGCCGGCTTAAGAAAAATTCAAGCTATTTTGGGCTAGTGAAGGCCCTGTAAAAACCCCTGGCACTAACACCCAGGCTTTCAAATCTGGGGATGCTTGGGGCTTGTCTTCATTGTAGTTAACCTGAGTTATAACTCAAGTGTTTCCCTGTCCACGTGCAAAACCACTTAGCTCAGTGTGGTGATGGTTTTAACTCAAGTTATCTTTTCCGTCAGAAGTACATGCTAAAGCTGGCGTTAGCCTAACACCCTCAGCTGCCAATTCGGCCACTGTGTGCAGCTGTTATTTTCCAGCATGGCTGCTTTTGCAGAGCTAAGCTAACTTGTGAAGAGTTAGGGTGACCAGATGTCCTGATTTGGTAGGGACAGTCCTGATTTTTGTGTCTTTTTCTTATATAGGCTCCTATTACCCCCTCCACCCCCGTCCTGATTTTTCACACTACTTGTCTGGTCACCCTACGAAGTGTTCACTGTGCCGTAAAGTCATATCTGTAGTGCGAGCACTTTAGGCCGACTGCAATGGTGGCACCTGGGGAGAGAAGTGTTTCTCGTGTGGCTAGGACCCAAACAATATAGGGCTTCAAAGTTCAGTGTCCACACCTTAAATTTCACTTGGAAGCCAGTGCAACCTACAGGGTACTGGTGTTTCGTACGATTAGGGCTCTGTGTCTGTCGTGGATGTCGTGGAAATCATGGATTCCGTGACTTTCTGCAACCTCTGTGATTTCTGCAGCGTCCGGTGTGACTGACCCCAGGGTTTCCCGAGCAGTGGCCGATGCAGCTGGCCCCGGGGACCACCTGAGCACTGGTCCCGGGGTGGCGGGAGCAGTGGCATGTGGGTGGCCGGCGCCGCTGGCTGGCCTTGGTGGGTCCCCCAGGGCAGTGCCCCGCCCTCCTCCAGAGCAGCACCCTCCGTGGCCCCCAGCTACGATTTAGTCATGAGTATTTTCAGTAAAAGTCATGGACTGTGAATTTTTTTGTATTGCTCATGACTTTTACTGAAAATACCCATGATTAAATCATAGCCTTACTTATGATCAGTCTCCTTGAGCAATCGTGTGGCCAGTAATCCAGTCTGTTAGGCCATCAGAGCAAGGAGCTCCTAAATCAAGCTCCTAAATCAGGATGAATGGTTATCACCTCCCCATTTTGCTCCCCCAGGCACAGATAAACAAAGTGTTTTAGGCCTCTGGGATCTAGATGCACCCTATATTGTGAACTTCTGTGGGGGTTAAGTGGGCAAACCCACTCAGGAATGATGACCATATACTCAGTGGCTTCCTGAAACCAACCAGGATTATTTCCAATGTACCTGGATTGAACCTCAGACAGTTTGCTGTCACATGAGCACAGATACTTGCCTCATCTGAACCGCACACCTGGAATGCAAACACTGGGCCCTGCCTGTGTCCAAAGAAACAGAGATCGAGTCATTAAATCATAATGGTGGTTCTGCAGTCCGGACCACATTGCCCTGTTCCCCAGCAGCCTCATGTGTACACTGAGCAGCAAGGGTGACAGAATAGAAACTTGTAGTGTCTCTTACACACCCTACATGGCTCCAAAAAGAGAGTGCTCTCAGGTGCACTAATAATTACCTAAACTGCAGTGACATGGGGAGAGTGGACATTGTTGACATTGACACAACTAGCCCAGCTTGTGCACACCATTGTATCACCAGTGTGTAGCCCTGGACTCTTGCAGCGCTCAGAGCAAGCTGGGCTGAGGCAGGGAGCCCAGTCTCTGGTGGGCTTCAAGTCCATCCCAGCTAGGGTCCACAGCCAGGTTAATAAAACATGGTGGATGATAGCAACAAAGGATGCTACTAGAACCAGTTAACCTCACCTGTTTTCATCAATAGGGCAAGATCAGCCAGTGAGACCCTCTGCTGTTTCTCTGCTCTGCCCATGCCTGAAGCCTGACTGGTGACTATCAAGGACAGCTGAGAACATCAAGAGTCCGATTCTCTTTTCTTGGTCATATTAGTGTAAATCAGGAGTAACTGCCCTGAAGTTCATGGAATTACATTTTCTTCTCAACAGCCTTACCCCAAAAGTCATTTAAGGAATCGAGTGATAATGAGATAATAATGAACATCAGCGGATGGTTTGTTGAACAAGAGCCTACATGGCCACTTGGTTGAGTAGTGCCAGCACTCTGCCTTTCCTTGCTAATCTCCACTAACAGGACTCAATTTCTTCTTGTGTTTTTCACTAGCTATGAGGGGCACAGAATACTTTCAACTTGTAAGCAATCTGAAGCTCCCCTTGCACGCCTAGAGCCTCAGTCAGGGGTACATGGCATTTGTGCCCTCCAGCTCCAGACATAAATGCAATAATTAATACAGTGCTTTTCATCAGTAGATTTCAAAGCTCCTTACAGATGGGGAAAGCAAGGCACAGAGGAAGGGGATGTCATTTGCTCACTCTCACTCAGCAGGCCAGGAGCAGAGCCCAGGTCTCTGGAGTCCCAGTCTGGTGCTCTGTCCACTAAGCAATACTGCCTGTCTTTATTCACATGGACAAAATCAATCCCGCCCAAAGGTGGGGAAATCCTCTATGGAACCAACCAGTAGGCCTCTCATTTCTGCCCAAAAAGGGAATTACTTCTTCTCTATAGTCTCATTGGAGTGATGAGGCAGAACCCCCATTATTGACCCTCACCTCACATGGGAAATCCACCCAGCATGATATATATTAAAAAAATCCAGCTGCCCCCTACCCCAAAAGGCTCACCCATAACTTCATTTCCGAATTTAGCCCAGCACTTGCAGTATTGATCTCCCTCCTTCAAATTCTGTTATACTGCATCTTCCACCGAATTACCAGTCTCCCATTTTCTTCTATGCACGCTCCTGTTGGAGTGAAGAAGAATTCAAGGTTTCAGTCCAAAGCTGCAGGGGATCCTCTAATAAAATCTCTTTGCTCTAAATGCTGTCCTAGGCCATGCCACAACAGAATGCTAGAGGCCAGTGAAAAATGTAAGTCCAGCAAAAAGGCCCGGTAACAAGAACTGAAAATACTGTGCTGGACTAAGATACAGTGATTCCTAAGGGACCTATGAGAATTTAGCCTTTCTGACTGGGAAGTGCTAGACATGTTTAAGGATTCTCTGGAATTTGTTGTGGTTGAGCTTAAGCCTTTGGAAACTAAACAGTTCTTACGTGCACCCTCCTTTCTGCATAGTCATTTTTAGGTGTGAGAGAGAATTGGGATATGTGAGTAAATCAATATGACAAGGATTTTTAATACCTTTATTTTATTTATTACTAGACTGCAGAATGTAAGATGAAATCTTGCCCTCCCTTGCTCATATGCAAACCCTTTCAGTGAGCATTACATATGCAATACTGAAGGCGTATTTGACCCTTTTCTCTCACTGGGAGGCTCTGCATTTAAGTTAGCTCACTTTGTGTGATGGTCTAAACTTACTGTTAATACAGATGTGCTAAGAACAGCGAAAACTGGTTGGTTTGGTTTATTTGCTTCTCCTTTTTCCTCCCAGTAATATAAACTCATTTGGGTTATATGCTTGATGTAGTGAAGGGCTACAGAATGTCAATTATTGTAGCTGACAGTTTCAATTTTACAAAAACTGCATTCACCAAGAATTACAAGCTAATTATTTTACTATTTCTGCTACTGCACTGCTGATCTTTTTCAGCTTAAATTTAATATCCCAAGAATGATCCTGCCATGAGATTTGTATTTTCAGTGGAAAAAGTTAAGAGAAACTCTGTTTGCGTGGTAATTTTTTAAAAAGAAGTTTTATGCTTATTTTATCAGTAATAATTTTTAGATTTAATTTATTGAATTACTGAAGTTTATATCAAATTATCATAACTCTAGATAGTCAGATATATTCAGCTACAGATATGTATTAGCTACATGTATTTCACTAAAGCAAATCAGTACCTCAGATCTAGCCAGCATGCAGGTCTTCATTTATTTTATGCTGTCTTGTGCTGCTCTCAGAGTTGGAGATAGACTGACTGGTTAAATTAATTTTCCTTCTCTTAGAATACTGTATATGAGCAAGGGTAGTATCTAATGGGGGTGGGGGGGACGGGACAGACCCTCTGTGCACATATTTTTGCAGAGAATCCTAACTCTGAAACTAAACTGGACTGTTCTAAAGTTCTTTACTATGCATATGATCAAATCTAATTTTGTAAATTAATTTTGCCATGTGATTTAGAGTTTAAACTTGATTTATGTTAGGATTTTCAGTATTGTGTTTGTTCTTTTTTAGATTACTGCTATTTATGGATCTTATTCAAGGGTTTTATATTCTCGTTGAGTTCTGCAGTGCAGTTTGTTCAGACTGTTTATATCTGTTCCAGTTGTGCAAGAAGTGGAAAATATCCTTTATTTAGAACAGGTCACATGTGCTTACATCAAGGAATAGAGTCTCAATGTTTTAAAAAAATGTATCTTAGAGGAACAAATTTAAAACAGTTTCTGAAAAGTTTTTCCCTCTCTAGATCAACATTAGCATATTTTTTAAGTAACAACAAGAAAGTATAGCAACCGAGTTTAAGTAAAGTAAAACGTGTAGGGTGAAATTTTCAAAAGCACTCAGCATTGGAGTGTGGTCTCATTGATTTCAATGGGAGCAGAGTTAGGCCAGTGCAGTGTATCTTTGAAGATCCCTCCCTTAACATTTTTGTGAGTGAATAAATTACCTAATGTTTATTCTACACTTCAAATTCACATCACTACAGAGAGAAGCTTAGCCACAGATGATTACAGTACCTGAAATATCACTTATTATTATTATTATTATTATTTATTTTATTTTTGGAAACACAACAGAAATAAATGTACCCTAATAATATAGTACGTAGCTTTATATAGTGCTTTTCATCAGTAGATCTCAAAATGATTTACAAAGGTGAGTGATTGTAATTGGGATGACTCATATAAAAATGTGGGGAAAGCTAAACCATCCAAAATATTTCTTGTACAGGGAGCTGGTGGTGACACTTCTATTTAGGTAACATTTTCCACTGTAAAAGGTTATTGTGCCCTTCTCTCTGTGAAGCTCTGATACCTCTATTGTTTGCTGCAGCCCTTTGACAATTGGCATGGGGGACAACCTCGGGATACAGAAATGCTTTTTCTTTGTCCCATGATTTTCAGTTCAGCTTTTACTGCGAAGTAACTCTTAAAGATCGCCATTTCATTTCTCTTGTTTGCATTTCTCAAAAGCAGCCTGCCAAATTAATGACAAAACATTCTCAGGCCAGGCTGACACCCCTGCCACACCTGGGAGCTGCCAGAGGAGCTAGTGGGAAAGAGAAACAGGCAGGGTGTATATATTACGTAAGACATAGTCTTTAATTAATGCGTACATACTGTTTTTTTCCGCAGATCCTTGCATCACTTAGTGTCCAAGATCAATGCACAAGTGGGCAGAATTAAGTTAGTGGAGACAGCTGTAAACCTGACATTTCCTAATTTTTGAGTGTCTGACTATGCAACCTAAATAACATAGGTTGCTAACAACTTGTACAGAATCTAAGTTTTCATTTAAAAAAAAACAACCAGACAGTCCCCTTTGGGTTGTGAACATAGCCTTCTAAATGTGACTGAACATAAACTCATGTGCTGTGCAGTATGCAGACAGACCACTCTAGTGCTGCTGCTTTGCTTAAAGCTTCCTCAGCAGCGTTAGAGCTATATTGACAAAACCCTGGGCAGAAGCCTGTTGGGTGCTGTGAAATTGGCAAAAATCTAGTCAATTTCATGTTGCTGCTGCCTGATTGGAATCCAGATAGAGGCTGGGAAGGGGAAGAGTAATAGAGACTTTCAGGTATGTTGTTTGACATATAAATGTCACTTCTTATCATACACTCCTGTAATGAAGACTTTAATAGGAAAAGTTAGAGATTTGCCGAGCACTTTTGTTCAAAATATACTTGCTCTCTGGTTATGAATAATATAGAGAGAAACCTATGGGTTTTGAATAGGACGGTTTGAATATAAATTTGTTTGGAAAATGTTATATTTGTCCCTGCATTTCAAAGCAAATCCCCCTTTGCATTTAAAACAGATGAGCCAGTAAGTTTCAGGTCTTTTGTTTTAATTCCAAAACACTGACTTTGCATGTTGACTCAGGGCAATCTTTATTTACCAGTTTGACATTTCAATGCTAGCAGCTAAATTAGGGAGCTGCAGACAAGTTCTATCAACACTTTGTCCATAGGTGGTGTTTTTCCTATTTTAGATCCTCAGATGTTTTAATGTGCAATGTAATGGCCTGATTCTGTTATCTTTGTTTACTAAAACTCATGCTGACTGAAGTAGTTTTGCCGGAATAAGGCTGCATGATTACGTGCTGTAACAGAGTTAATTTTACATGGAAACCTGTCACCTTGCATTTTATTATTATTATACCTGATTCATGACTTTTCTTACTGGTCCATGCAGTAAAACCGGAACAGTTACAGGGTAATAAATAGCATGCATACTGTTACGGCTTCCATTTTGTATTTGCAGTATAGGAGCAATGTAAGTAAACTGAAAACAGTTTGTTCTGCATTAATATGTATTAGTAGCATACTCTTGCTTGGTTTGCATATATCCAGAGAAGGTCATGGGTTACTGATATAAGCATTTGGTTTGAAATATGTAGACTCCCTGGAATCAGGGCCAGCTTTAGGAAGCGCAGGGCCCAATTCGAAGAGTTTCGACGGGGCCTCGGCAGGGATGACTTAAAAAAAAAAAACACATGTAAAAAAACACGTGGGGCTTGTACTCACCGGGCGGTGGTCCGAGTCTTCGGTGGCACTTTGGTGGCGGGTCCTTCACTTGCTCCAGGTCTTCGGCAGCACTGAAGGACCCGCCGCCGAAGTGCCGCTGAAAACCCAGAACGCCACCAGGTGAGTAAAAATTAAAAAGGCACGTCTAGCCAGGGAAGGGATTCTCACTGGGCACGGGGCCCTCTTAGACGCGGGGCCCAATTCGGGGGAATTGGTGGAATAGGCCTAAAGCCGGCCCTGCCTGGAATCCAAGACAGGGATCCTGGCAGGGTCAGCTCAGCCTGTCATCCTTAGAGGTAGATAAAATGAGTTCTATGCAGACAACTCCCTGGAGTCCAACAGCCTGTTTGCTCTGTGAAGGCATTAAAGATTCCAAGGTGTCTTTGGAAGAGCAGGGCTTTGTCTGTGTGTCCATGGCCAGAATTTCACCTTTTGACCCACCCCAGTGTTGTGACGTGATCTCTACCCAGAAATGTCTTCATTCAGTGGTGAAGTGATTACTTTTACGTGTGTGGACCCCAACCCTGCAAAGGGGTCCCAGCGACAACCTACTGGTGTCCCTGGGACTCCATGAGAGAGTCAGATTATGAGCTTATAAATCACTCTTGTTTGCAGAACGCTTTAGGATCTTTCAGGATGACAGGCACTATATCTTCTAAGGAGATATATGTATAATCAATATGAACCTTCTTCCTTTCACTGTAATACAGTGGTCGGCAACCTCTGGCACGCGGCTCGCCAGGGTAAGCACCTTGGCGAGCCAGGCCAGTTTGTTTACCTGCCGCGTTTGCAGGTTCGGCCGACCGCAGCTCCTACTGGCCGCGGTTCTCTGTCCCAGGCCAATGGGAGTGGCAGGAAGTGGCATAGGCGAGGGATGTGCTGGCTGCAGCTTAGCGCCACCCCCATTGGCCTGGAATGGCGAACGGCGGCCAGTGGGAGCCGTGGCCGGGCAAACCTGCTGACCCAACACGTAAACAAACTGGCCCGACCTGCCAATGTGTTTACCCTGGTGAGACATGTGCCAGAGGTTGCCAACCTCTGCTGTACTGCTAGGTGTAGGAACTAATAGAACATTCTCATGTATATTGCTAGATGCCCACAGGAGTTCAACTGCCATTTAATATTATCACTAACTGTCTTTAATAGCTTAAGTGTTACCTCTAGTTCATATTTTATTGAACAAATGACACCTGTACTGTAACTTGTTCTATCATATTTCTAACCATCTTTCTGCCAAAGAGTCAACCCAAAGTCCAGTAATTTGTATTTGTCTTCATTGATTATATAGAAATCCTCTATAAGATTTCCCCCCGCCCCCCCACATCACTAGCAGCCACACTATAGATTGAGCTGGCAGGATGAGGGAGAAATTTGTTGCTGCCATATAGACTTACTACTTCAAACACGAACCAACAGAAATTTGTGAGGTGATAACTGTTATATTTAATGCTGTGTAAAGGAGAATAGAAATTTATCATAGGAGTTCATGTTAGTATTTTAATACTGCAATTAACAGCCTTTAACAGTAAGATTTTTTTTTTTTTTAAACTCAATCCCTATGAAGATTTTGCCTGTACAGTATAACTAGACAATAGAGGACAAAGATGAGTTCTTGTAAGTGCATTCTGTAATACATTATGCTGGGAAAATAACACTGAGAAAAAACAAACAACTCTTTCCGGGGTGGGGGGGGGGTGGAGAGGGGAGAGAAAAGAGTATCAAAGACAGTGTGGTACTATAAGATACAATTTAAAGGGTTGAGCCTGCAAAACATATTCCATGTAAATAGTCCTTGCTCACACAAGCAGTCACATTCAAGTCAATGAGGCTGCTCCTTGAGTAGGGATTGCAGGATCTCGTCCCAGTTTTGTAAAGCCTATCATAATATCCATAGGCCAGGTTTACCAGTATGCTCTGGTGACACAAAGCAACTGCAAGTCTGGCTTAACCAGCTGTTTAGGTTGTCTTTATGGCTCTTTTGCACAGCTCTGATAATGCACATCAGCCAGAGCATGCTTGGGAATTTGGCCCTCTATCCCTAATTAGTCTACAGAATTTAGAATTAATTGCAGGGTTAATAAGTAGAACTGGAAGAGAGAAATGGAGATCTATGGGTCAGGAAGAAGGATCGCATTGGGCCAAACATTCAAAGGCACCTGTAGCAACTCTTAACTGGTACGTTTTGCAAAGGTGCATGTACATTTTTTTTGTTTTGTTTTTGGCACACACTCACTTTCACACACAAATGATAGTTTATACACACACAAACCCTATTTGTGCAGATATAGAGAAACGGGCTTTATATGTGTGCAAATGCAGCATTTTTGTGTGCGGGAAAACCTTGCTGACAAAACACTATCAGGCTTCTGTTTGGCTTGATGTCATTCAAGGACAGGTCTGTTTTAGGCTTTGCTCGCTAGGTGCCATTCATATCTCTAGGGATTAGTCAAAAATTCCTGTTTGTTCAGGTGTCAGTTGATCAAAGCTCGCCGATGAGACTTGGGATGCTGAGGTAGCTTTTACCTGGTAGCCTATAACAATACGCATTGCTGCACAAGTAGTTGAAATCTAGTGAATAGAATAGGGTTCCGGCAGGAACAGTGGGGAATTCTGGATCTGAGAGGGTAGGCAGAAATGAGAGCCACTCGAGTGGAGGAATGCAGCTGGAATAAAGAAATTGGACCCATTGGAGTGTTCTGGATTAAGGAGGCAATAGAGTAGGAAAGGAATTATTATTTACTGCTTGATATATTATAGTAGGACCTAAAGGACTTACCCAAGACCTGGGACCCTGTTGTGCTCGCTATTGTAGACTCATATAGGAATTGGAACTGTTGATTCCCTCTTGGGGAGTGTGGGGAAGCACCCAGTGGGAGTTGGGGTGGAACCAAAGTAAGCTGGGAGTTGTTTCGGGGCAGGAAGATTAAGGTAGGAGCTGGGACCATTCAGGTTCATGGGGTCAGGAGGGTAGGAAAAGGGGGCATAGGAATTGCTGGAGTTTCCAGCTAGGGAGGGAAAGCAGTAGTGCTAGTCAGGAGATTGAGGTGTTTTAAATGGGAACGCAATGGCTGAAGCAGCAGAGCCTGGCTAAACCTGTCTCGTGTATCTTTTTTATGTATTTTATTGTCTTGACTTCCCTTTCAAGATTTTTTTTTTTTTAAGTGAGGGAGGAGCATTTTTACAAGGAAAATTTCCGAAGCAAATAACTTTGAAGCGTAGTTTAATGCAATATACAGTAGAAATTCAGAACAGAAAACAATACCACCCCCACTTTTTTGTTGTTTGAAAAGTTCAGCCTGCCCTTATCACACAGAGAGAGAACCTGTGAGAGAAGCAGGATGATGCTGAGATGTGGAATTCCAGCAAGAGGAAGCTGGGTTGTAGAGAAGAGTAAAAAAGCTTTCTTGTTGGGCTGCTCATTTGCAGCCTTCAACTCACAGGTGATCAGTGGGAACACAGTAGCCCAGTAATGTGATTCCTTGGAGATGTCACAATTTTTTGTTCGGATTTCTGCTCACTCTAGAGGGCATACTTGCATTCTTCATTCAGACTAGAGGATTTGCCTTTCCCAAAACCTCAGCCGTACTAGGGGCATGCTCCTTCTGTCAGTTTATCTGATGAAGACATTGACATTGTTAGAAACAGTTGCTCAGTGTTTTTTTGTTTGTGAAGTGAAGGCTGCTGTTTGATTTTTATTGCAGCTCTGAAAAAGACAAGGTATTCATCCACTAAGCTGCTGCCTCTGTTTGTTAAACTTGTGCACAGTGGCTTTGGAATTCAGGCTAACCAGTGTGATGTGTAACTGTTCATTTTGTTCCCTCGTCTTCCCACCTGTCCGTTTTATTCACTTGTCCAACACCTAGACTGTAAGCAAGGAGAGTCGTCTTTGTTGTTTATCTGTACAGTTCATAGCACAAAGAGGCCCTGATCCTAGGTGCTATCAGAATGCATGTAAATAATACCAAGAAAAAATATTGTAATTGCCACTGAGACCTCTTATACACAATAAGAGTTTTTTAAGAATGAAGCAGTGCTGATGAGTCAAAAGGATATTACTTCACAATAAGATCCCTTTGCAGTACAGTTTTTCCCCAGTTCAGACTGGCTGGGACCTTGGGATTTTTTCACCTTCTCTATAGCATGGAGTGCTGGTCACTTGCCAGAATTACCTGAGTATATCACACGTAATCTATTGCCTTGGGCGTTGATGCACCTTGTTCCTCCTGTTCTCTGCCTGTGGCACGTAATAGTTTAGTCTCCAGTGAGCTATAATATTTTGATTGTTGGGTTTAGTGGGCTGGGTTGGCAGTAGTCAGACTAGATGATCTGGGGTCCCTTCTGATCTTAAACTCTGACTGTCTGTTACAAAAAGAAAATTATCCAAAACTTTGAGGACGCCATCTAGAAGATGCTGTGAATTCTGGGTTCCCTCATCAAATAAGAATTCAAATATTTGAGTGTGAAGTTTGCCCAAGAATATGAGAGCCAAGATGACTGAATTGCTACAGAGGGGGAAAGTAAGTTGCTTTAGAGGAGGTGCGGTTTTGATACACCCAATACTGGGCAATCAGAGGGTCTTTCTAGCATGGTGCACATAAATTCAGGAAGCCATCAAGAGAGGCAAGAAGATCTAGAAGCTGGTGAAGGGTGTGAATCTCTTCTTTGAGAGGACTTCATTTTAAGTGATGTGGAATGCCAGAGAGTTTGATAGAATCAGAGAGGCCGCGAATGCCCATATGCGAGTGGATTATTTCTGCTGAGTTGCAGCCATTACATTACAAAGATGGGGTTGAAGCACAGGAGGGTCTTAAAATAAGATTTCTGTAATTTATACAAGTTCATGCTTGACGTGTGAGTGTAAAGAGCACTGGTTGCTACAGAACATCACTTTGAAATTTGTATAATGATTCGTTTGATTCTGGTTGTTGAACAAGTTACAATTTCAATTCAATTGTAAAGCAATTCTGCAAGTGATAAGCTGGTGTCTGGATAGTGTGGTGGAACCTAGATGGTGTGGCAGTGAATGCATTAGCATTGTATATAGAGCCTGATCTGTAGCTCATTGCAGTCGATGAAAGGGCTCCCATTGACTTCAGTGGGTTTTGGGTCATGGCTGTAGAGAGGCAGTTTATTTTACATTAGAAGCTGTACTGTCAGAGCCCTCCATTCTGAATGACTAAAGATACATAGTGTACACTGCTGGCCCAGAGCAATGAACTCCATTTTTCCTGTACATCAAAAAATATGCAGGTGATGAAACAAATCAATCTGTTGCAAAGATCTTGGGTGTGCTGAAGTAAGGCTGATAAGGATGCTATTGTAGCTAGGCTTTTGTTATTAAGCTATAACAGTCTAAAGTTTGGATCCTATTCACTAATCATAATGGATGCAAGTCACTCCACTGCAGAGGGCCAACATAATATTGGCCCCATGCTCCACTTAAGTCCCATGTTAAAAACAAGATCATTTGTGTGTAGATCTGCATTTGAAAGCATAGGGGAAGACTGCTCTTTGCCACCCCTTTTGTACCTATGCAAGAGCCAGGCACAGTGAAACAAGGAGACAACCTACCCTGTATATGACTGTAGCCATTCATGTTCCCCACTTTCTGGTAGAGTTCCCTGTTATTCTAAGGAGTCATCAGTTATCACTTGCTAAAGGACACCTGTCTTGTGGAGGATCCTTTTAATTATCACAGTGTCTACTATTTACCTTCCGCTTATGAGAGTTGTTCTAGAGCAGCAGTGATCTTTCAGTCCCCTCGACAGAAATGCTTTTTTCTGAGATGTGGCTTGCAGCAAAGCCAGACTGAAACATCAACTCTGCAGTGGTAAGCATGGATGGTGTGACCTCCTCTGTCGCACTGAGTTTAGCATGGTGTATGTTCTAATTTAGTTAAACCTCCAGTGACTTGGGTTTGATACTGGTGATCAAGTGATCTTTAGCCTCACTTGAACCTTCCAGGTGCAGTGTTAACTGAGTCTATCAATAGACCAACCGGGAAACAGATCCAACCATCTAGTGATTCTAAATGTTGTTGTGGTCTACTCAACCTTAAAGATTGGTTTTGTGCCCCATTCACTTCAGCACCTTCAGCTTCAGACTCTGACACACTTCGTTTTGGAAACTGTTTGGTAAATGTGGGTCAAAAACAAGGCTGTTTTGAAATCCAGATTTGTATTTTGTCCCTCCTTCCATTTTGTGCCATTTTACTTAACAAGATACTTTGTTTTGCTGTTTCCCGTGTGTGGCATTGCAGACTAGTCTCAATGAAGGGAGGCTGGTGCAAGAAAATAGCTCTTGCATTGTGCCCTAACTTTGGAAGGCTGTGGTCCGAGAGGCTTCCACTGAAAAATGCCTGCGATGTGTCTTCTCCCCCCTTGTGCAAGAGTTGCACCCTTGCATGCCTGTTGCATTGCCATTGTCATGGTGAGGTGTGGAGCAAACGTCATTCTTCAAGATCCTGTGTTTGATTCCTGCTGGCAGTACCACGTAAATTTATGGTCTTCTATGAGATAATCTGCGTGACATAGCCTTGGCTCTGTCCCTCTGGCTAGCTGAAATGAAAAGTTAAATATGAAGCTGAAATGAACAAAATTGCCTCTGTGACCTCCTAAAATCTCCTCTCTGTTGATGAACTATTTTGATAATCAGTTTCTCTTCTGTTACCGCTAAGATGGTAAGCTTTATGGCTGGGGAGGGGGAGAGAGGTGTGCCGGTTTAGACTGAAGGTTCTAATACTATTGTTCCTTCCCTTTTCTAATTGGGTATCTGTCAATGGGAATTGAATGCTCTGCTGAGGTACTTGCATTCAGGTCATTATCTGACCAGTACTCCCTGGCCTGGCTCTTCATGAAGGCTCACACTTCCTTGGCTTTCTGTTGAGGAATAAGATGTTTATGAAATAGTTCAGTTTATACAATTGCACTGCCTTTCTTTGTCCTCCTTTTCTCAATGGCTTTATTTTCTCACTGTGTACTTATTTTTAGCTCTTTTGAAATCCCAGTTCTGTAGTCTGTACTTGATCAAGGAGAATTTTGTTTTTACATAGAAGCTTTGCTTGAGTAAAGGTTACCAAACCCACAGCCTGATCCTGTAAGTACTGGGTTTACAAACTCATCTGAAGTCCACAGAATATTTATTTCCCATGCTGTATGGTTTTGCTTAATGCAGTAAGATATGCTTGGACTTTTGGGACTTTGAAATGGAAAATTAATTGGTGGTAGTTCTCTCTCTAATTTTTTTAAAGTGATGCTTTTAGGAACTGTGTGCGCTTCAGCATTCAGTTGGACTCATAACTGCAGTGGTAGAAGAAAGGTACTAAGAAATACAATCAATACAGTCTTGCATTGCAATTCTATTGGAACAAAAATATAATGTGCTCAGCATTTACACTTGTGTATTGTTTTCTCCTTTATTTTGCATGTTTAGAAAATGCCATGCTCTGCAAACCGCTGATTCTGTGTTTTCTGTGGAATGAAAACCATGTGGACAACTTGACTGAATTTTATCTAAGATCATAGTAACAAGCTCTGTTTTGTTTTCTGGTTAGATAAGGACCAGAATTTCAACTTAAATTTATGGAGATGACTACAGATTAAACATTGCCCAGTCTCTGGAGTTTTAACAGCAACTTGAATGTTTGAGAGTGTGGTTTTTTTTTTTTTTTCTAAATAGACATTAAAATAGCAATATTGATTTTTTTTCCCCATAAGCATTTGTCTTTTGGATAGCATTTATAATTTGCTATTTTAATAAAATTGGTCTGAATTGCCCCAGTTCAGCAAAGTATTTAAGCGCATACTTAAGTCTCATTGAAATTAATGGGATTTAAACACCTGCTTCAAATTAAGCAAGCACTTAAAGCCTTTGCTGGGTCAGACCCCATAGATGGATTAGATCCCGGTTTATCAAAAGACTTAAATGTGCTTAACTTTAAGCGCGTGAGTACTACATTGCCTTAGCGAGAATACTCACGAGTTTAAAGTTACATTTGTGCTTAAGTATTTTGCTGGATCGTGGCCTTAGGGCCAGATTCTGCAATGTGCTGAGCAGTCTTTCCCTGATCCAGCAAAGCACTTAAGCATATCCGAAACTCTTAAGCACATGAGATGTCTTCCACATGAGATGTCTTCCTCATGTGCTTAAAGTTAAGCACGTGCTTCAGTGCTTTGCTAGTCTGGGACAGGTATGTTCAGCACTTGGCAGGATAGCGCCCTCGGTGAAGAATGCTTTAGAAGTTGATATTTTCTACCTTAGAACATTTCATTTTCAGTGATGAATTCTAATTAAAAACAATACTGTTTTTGAAAGACCATGAGATTAAAAAAAAAATAATTAAAAAATCCTTCCAAAACCCAGAAGGTGTAATCTGTTTCTAACACAGGATACAAATATAGCAGAATTTCAGTACGGTCTGTTTTAAAGCAGCAAGTGTGCTATAAACCAACTGTTCAAAAGCACCTTTTGAGCTTCAGTAGTCTTGAAAGAGGAAAGTATCTTCTGCTTTGATTTAGGGGGACGGGAGGAGAGAAAGTGGTTGAGAAAGCGCCTTTTCAATATTGGAAAGTTTCATATGTTTTGGAAAAGTGTAATTAGATTTGTGCATGCTTAAATTAGTAAATAATGATTCTCTGACATGTTAATGAGTATATAAAATGGACAGTGAATTAATTCTCTGTAGCCTTATGCTGAGAGAAGAGGTTATTCATCACACCCAACTTCTAACTGAAAAAAAAATGTTCTTTTCAAAGTCAAAAGCTACATTATTGATAGAACATTAGGCTTGATGTAATAACTGCGCGAAGATCAGGAAAATTCAAAATCAGGTTTCGTGACTCTGTCCCACTTTGAATATGTATTGCTATAATCTCACACAATAGAAGACTTTATAACAGAATGATTCAGGACATGCTATTGGGCTACAGAAATACAACAGAACAGAAAGGTGTTGCTCAGTTTTCATTATTGCTCTTCCAACAAGACTGCATAAATAAGTTGAAGTTTGTACTGTTTATTGTCAAAACTGCTGTCGTTGGTCTAAAAAACTTGATTTTAGCAAGATATTACTCGGGCTGTTATAGGGCTGGGTTTGGGTCTTGATTTACAGACCTAGCCATAAGTTAGGCAGGAGATTTTGCTCCAACTCTGTGTTGTCTTTTCTTTCTACATGCAGAGATTCCCCTGGTTTTTGACGTTTACATATGGTTTCAAATCTCTCTGCTCCAGATGGTAGTTCAGGACTTGCCAAACTGATTAGTTGGTTGCTATAGTGTCTCACATTGTGATATAAAGTGTCACACCATATATGCTATATGACACTTTTACCACATTGTGGAGGACATGCTGAGTGCAGAAAAGCTGTTTTTAATAAGCAGTGCTTCATGGCTTTGTTCAACCTCTTAGCCAAACCTCATTTTCATGATGTTATCTTACTGCTTCGTATGTATAATAACTCAATGTTGTTGATTAAAATATTCCAGTTCTCTGATGCACCATTGCTAACTTGTCTGTTATACATCCGTACAGGAAAGGAGAAATTACTTTTAAAATGGCAAACATGGACTCTGGCCATTTGTGTGCTACTGTTGTGGAATAGTGATACTCAGACCTCGGTGGTTCAGGAGCCAAAATAGCGATAAACATTACCCAAAAGATCCACAGTATTGTCAGTTCATTGTTTCATTTACTATTTTTATATTTTTCTCATAGAAAAATGACCAGGTATTATTATTTTATCAACTGCAATTGGTTATTAACATAGTAAAGGCATCCTGATTTGATTAATAACTTAGATCGGTTAATAATTAAATCACTTGAGCTACAGGAGATGCATTAAAGAGCTACTTGCAGCTCGTGAGTCTCAGTCCGAGGATCATTGGTCTAGACTCAGTTGCAGTGTACTGTCACCAGGACATGCCTCTTTGTAACTTGGGCAACAATTTCTAAGTCAAATGGGACAGTGTTTGACAAAGCTCCTTCAAGTTAAGCAAAATCCATTACCATCATGCTGCAGTAGGACTGATCTTACACGTTCTTTTCCAGGTGCAGGCTTCTACAGGACTCCACGGTAACTTTCTTCAGACGGAGGGTAAATTTCTAGTTTTCAGCTGTCTCAATGGGTTATGGACTAGAAACTGTCCAGCCTGTATTCAAAAAGAGACCACTAAAGAAGTTTGCTCAGTTACTTCTGGGGAGGCTTTCAGTCTTTCCAGGTAAAATAACTTGCCAGATGTTAGAAATTCAATACAGATTTCTGGTGGTTCCTCAGTTATCACCTCAAAGAAAAGTCCAGAGACTCCATGCCAAAGCACAATCTTGTTTGATTCCATTTGATGTTTGAAATGGATATGTAAGTGGTGCCTCCAGAGGCTCTGCCTGGCATTCCATTATGCAACTCATTGATGAGCATGAACTTTTCTATATCCTCAAGCTCTGACATATTTTTGGTAGTCCTGGTCAGCTGACCGCGTCAGAATGTCTGGTATGGGAAACAAATGTCGTATTCACATCCAAGGTTTTGTTCCCTACAGTTTCCCAATAACTGTTGAGAAACAAGCAGAAAGCTAACCATGTTTATTTTCTTCTCTAAAGCAGTATTGTTTTGGAGAGGACTTGACTAGCTGTCGCAGCTCCCAGCAAGAATTGAGGACAGGGAAATTCTACAGTCTCTCTTCACTTCTTGTTTTTAGATGGTATCAGTTTTGGCATTCTTGAGCTCCTGCTGACTGTTTTTCTCCTTCTGTATGGTTTCTAAGCAGGAGCATAGCTGTGGATGGTAAGCATGAAGCCACAATATCTGTAGGTCTTGCTGCCTATTCACAGGGATGTTGAGCCTTGGTTGTAAGGTGCTTTGGAGATGTAGAGTACTGCTATAGAAATGCTAAATATTAGTAACACAGTGCACTGATTGATGGCCACAAGGCTTCTCTTGTATCCTTCCTGCACATGATTAGATTTAATGAGGATCTTGTTTCCCCGAGCCATGCTCCCAGTGTCTCTCTCTCTTTAGCCCATGGCTCAGCAATATGTATAAAGGAGATAGTGGATGAATGTTAAAATACTCTGCAAGGCCCTCAGTGGGTACCACCCAGGAACACTTCACTATAAACAAACGGTTTTGGGATTGAGGAATTCATGGGACTATTTGGACTCAAATGTTCTCCTCTATCTAAAGGAAGTCATGAATCTGTGCCATAACTGGAGCTTGGATGGCAGGTCTGAGGGAACATCCATCCACGTAATGTAGAGGCTCTGCACTGCATGTGTATCTCGGGTCCAATGTTCCTCTGAGATTCCCTACACTTTACCCTAATCCTTTGAGAGATCTTGCTCACTTTGCAAGCCATGACCGGGCACTATTGGCAGCTCCCTGACCACTGAAAAAGGCTGCAGGTCAAACTGGAGGTAGCCAACCTTTCTGTTGGGAGATTATGAGCACCTGGATGGTAATCACTGGGCTAACAATGTAATTGGGAGGCTATAAAAAGAAGCAGGAAGCAAGGGGACCTCAGAAGAAGAGTCCTGGGGGTGAGTTTGGGCTGGGGAGTGAAGACCATGTGGAAGCCTCCCCTTGCTGTAAGCCTGCATTGCAAGAAAAGAATAAATACATGCTTTGGTGAAAGGTGATAACCTAGTGTGTGTGACTGAGGCCACACGAACTGGTGAGGTGCCCTGTGACAGTAACCTTAAAGCTGTCGTGGGCACTTTAACTCTGCAGTGCTTGACTTGTGGAATTAAGATCTTAACCTTTGCATTGCTGTAGGCTTTTAATAGAGTTTTGCACTCACTTAAAAATCTGATGTAGTAATTAATCTCTCTTTTATTCTGGAGTTCATAAAGTGCTAGTTTGGAGCAGCAGATCTAATGCCATGAGAATTAAAACATGAAAGATGTTCAGTAAAGGGTGATATTGAAATAGGATAGTGCAGGAATTAGATTATGTGTAATGAACATTGCATAGTTCCTGGATAAGGAATGTTCTGAATTAGAATGGGAATTAATAATGCAGATGAGATTGTCACTTAGGAAATCGGCTTGTCATTGCATCTCGGTTTAGTACAAATGTGTTTATGGGAGTTGGAGGTTTAGATGTGAGTGGGGAGGGGTGTTGTTCATAATGACCCAAAGATGAAGGAATCTCTGATAAATCTGTATGATATCTACCATGAATTGAGACGCCTGGATTTAATTTAGGGCCACATGCGACTCCAGCCCAAGCAACTGAGCTGAGTGCTGGGGAGATGTACTGAAGTTTTGGGTGGGGGAAAAAGAATGTTCCTTGTGGGCTGTGCAGCTGCTCCGTGGAAGTTGAAGTAGCTGGTGCGGGACACGTATTGACCTTTCTTACTGAGCGTATGGAAGATCCATGCAGAGGTGGAGCTGCTACTCTTCTCTGATTGCACCATTACTTTACTTTCTAGCTCTAAGAGCTCCATGCTGCATAAGGCTGCAGATCTCTTGAACTGCCTCTTATCCAGTCTTCCTCTTTGTGGATTAACCACACCATTCCCATTGCTTAGGGTCCTAGGTGAGCATGGAGGTGGGTTTGCACCTTTCTGTGGACATTGTCCATGAATCACACAGGAGATACAAAGGCTATATCCTTGCCTTTACATATGCATTAGTCACTAAAACAGAGGAACCAGATCTAGTAACAGGAACGTGAACTTGACAGAACAAGGAGTAATGGTCTCAAGTTGCAGTGAGGGAGGTTTAGGTTGGATATTAGGAAAAACTTTTCCACTAGAAGAGTGGTGAAGCACTGGAATGGATTACTGTGAGATGGTGGAATCTCCTTCCTTGGAGGTTTTTAAGGTCAGGCTTGACAAAGCCCTGGCTGGGATGATTTAATTGGTGTTGGTCATGCTTTGAGCAGGGGGTTGGACTAGATGACTTCCTGAGGTCCCTTCCAACCCTGATATTCTATGAACTCAAAGGCATTTACAGAAACTCGTTACCTGGTATGTTATAGAACAGGGACATAAGTTGTCTGGTTAAAATGCTCCCTTGCTAATGGTGTTGCGTTCTATTAGAGTTCACAGAGGACAAGGGTGCATTTTTGTCAGTCCACTGCAGCAGATATGGCTCCATTTCACCAGTCACTCGATGTACAGCAATCCATGTGCAGAACCAGCCCTTCTGACTTTATAGTCATTTGATTTATTTTAGAATAATTTGCACTTTACTTTGTGCCTTGAAAACTTAAGATATTTTTCTCTCTTAGGCCGTAACACAGGGTGAAAATCTGCCTTGTCCAGAAGGCCACCATAAAGCCTATATGTAATTCCCTGAAATAAGGCTGAACTGGGACTTAAATTGTGCATGAGCCTTGTGCTGGCCCTCAGTATGGGGGTGAATTTCATCCACAGTACAGAAACAAAGAACATATTCGTAGACAGTTGGAGTCAGAGTTAGCAGCCTTTACATCTATTGAGCTTACATTCGAAGATGACTTTGTCAGGGAGTTAGATTTGTAAAGGAAATTCTAGACAATTTTCTTTTTTTAACACCGGACCTTTTTGTAATTAATGAGCTGTAGCTAAACAGTTAAATAGGAATCCCTTTTGCTAGCTAGTTTCTCTATATCAACCACTTCCCAAACTTTTAAATCCAGTGGTTCCCTGATCTAATAATCTAACTAATGGTTCCAAGTACAAATGGCAGCATATTGGTCTCCAGCAGCTACTGCGTTTAAATCTTCCAGTTTATCAGTCCATTCTCCAAGCAAGATATAAAATATAGGAGATGGGTCAAACAGGATTAAATTCCTTGAGCATGTAGCCACGGCTGATAATGGCCAGCTGTTGTGTCAGAGTTCTTTTTTGCATTCAGTACTTTTAGAAAGCATTTATGAAACTGTTATGCAGTTACTTACCCACTCCAGGATCTCCACATCAATTAGGAGAGGCTGCTTATTCATGCTTTTCTGAGAGTGTGCCAAAATAGCTGGTATATTATGTCAGAGCCCATAGTCTCATCCAGAAGAGTTCATCTGAATCTAAAACTTATTTCTTCTCAGTGGCTTTGTATTTGTGCCATGGGTCTCGATATTAGATAGTTGGAAGTTGTGCTGGTTCAGGAAGACTCCCGCATGTTTGCAGGGGAATCCTCATGAAACAGGAGGTTTTTTCCCCCCAACACGTATCAAATAACAAAGTGCTTTTATTCTGCATGCTAAAGTGCTGCTCTAAAAAGCTTGATATACTCTCCTGTCTGATCTAAATTAAATGAGCAACGTGTCTTTATACAGTACAGTCTATTCAGTTCTTCAGCTACTGCTGCCCTGAACATATTCCTACATCCTCATCCTTTCTCTGGCTTCCTCAGGTTGTCTATGATGAAGTCACTGTCCAACTTGCTCTTTGGATTCTTCTTAAGCCTACTTTTCTAGCACCTCCCTTTGTCTTTCTCTCTCTCTCTGCTTCATGTCCTCTCACCTGCACCATGTTGCCTTTTGTGCTTGGATAGCCTCTCAGTCCATTTGAGTTAAGCACCCTCCCTCTCCTTCAAACTCCTCTGTTTGTGATCTCTGTCAGCATGGCTATCTGCGCAGAAGGCCTGGTGTGGTGTGGCAAACTGGGAAATGAGTAAGGTGTATGCCTTGCCTCTGTGTGCTTTCTGTGGCTTTGGATCAAAAGGGGCTGTTAAAGGAACCGAGCAGGAGAGGTAAAACAAGGACACAAATAAGCAATGAGGAAACTGTTTCTTGGTGCATCCCCTCTACCTGGCGTCAGGCAGGCTGAGATCCATTTACTCTTCCCAAGGCCTAGGATGTGTCTGCAATAGCTGGCAGGGAGACGCACAAGAGACAGAGGGAGCATGCTGTGAGCAGGGCAGTCTGCTTCTCCTAGTCACAGATGGGGGTTAGCCAGGCTAGGTGGAATGTACCTAAGCTTGCAAGGAAAGTTGTAGGTAAGGGGGTATATGCATGTAGACACTTATTTTTTATTTTTTTTTATTTTTTAACTCTTTGCTGTACCTGCTTTGTACCTGAGGGGAGTGAAACAATATTGCTTTGTTTGGAAGGTGGTGGTTTTGAGTTGCTATAAGCAATATGCCGCTCGCTGGCCCGCAGAGCGAAAGGGCTGACAGGTGTCTAATGAAGTTGGGCCTATTGTGTTAACAGGGTGGGGAACCAGAGGGGCTGCAGCCCAGAGATGTAGTCTAAGAGGGCTGGACCATGAGGTTCCACCCAGACTGAGGTGCAGGAAGCCAAGCCTGTCATCTGAGAGACTAAAATGGGTCTCAAGTGCAGTTCACCCTGATCTGTGACACAGAGCAACTTGCGCTTGCACATTTGTGTGGTGTTTTCCTGTAGCTGGCTGTAAGCTTTTCAGTTTTTCTTTCCCCTTTTTGTATAATAGTTCATAGATAGAGGTCTGCAAATTTGACTAGTGCTTTACAGACCAATAAAAGACTCTGGGTGAAATCCTGGCTCCACTGAAGGGAATTCTGCCATTGATTCTGACTTCAACTTCCAAGGATTTCACTCCATATCCTAAGAGCTTAAATTTTCCTGATCCTACCACATGGCAAGCCAATGACAATGCATGTAGGTATAGAGATCCATGCTAGCAGATCCTAATGCAGGAATGGGGCCTACATTAAGATGCAACATGACAAGAGACTAGTGTCCTTCGTGGTAGAGAAGAGACAAGAGTCTATTGTAATGAAGATAAAGGAGAATTTTTATGGAAACTGCTGGACATATACAGGACCTTTGAGCTCTCTGTGCCTCCCAAGCTATGTAAGCACAACTGTCTAGTGTTGCCTCACAGGGTCTCCCTGAGTCCAAAGAGAGCACAAGGCTTACAGAAATATGATCACGTTGTTTGCTCTCGTTAAAGATGCACATGATTGAGGATTTTATAGTGGGAGGGGAAGATACTGTTACTATGATAGGAAGACTAAGGTTGATACTTTGTTTTACATGTTTTGTTCTTGCATCAGATGTTACATGATTTTTCCTCCATCATGATAAAACAAAAAGTAATGAAAATATAATCATTTGTTCAAACCATTCTATATGTTAAGGGTTGGATTTTCAAGCATTGACCTCCATTTGAGTGTGTCTTTGGTCCAAATGCTTGCCCACGATGGAATCCGATTTTTCCATCTGTAGTCCATTTGGGATGGACAGAAGGGTGGATGAAGTTAGTGAGAGCTGTAGCTGTTCATCAGCCCTCTGGATCAGGTCCCAAGAGTATAATTGAGAGAGAGGAACTATACAGAATGTCAGTGCTCGTAACCACACATCAGATATCATATGACACCAGCACAACAAATTTTATGAACTTTCCCCACCCACTTATTCTTTCCCAACTAGGAAATTCACGGCAATAGCATGGCAAGAAATTTTTTTTTTTTGAGGGTGGGGCAGGGAGGGAGAATCCAACAGAAAACAGTAAAGAAAATAGAAAACACATTGGATTTGTTAAATACAAAAAAGAGAGATAAATGATGATAAGATTTTTAGTAATTAAAAAATTAGGCTAGGATTGGACATATGTTAAAATATTCAAAAAACCCTAGAACTGACAAGATACCTGATTTTAAAATCTACTGATGAAAATCACTGTATAAGGCATAGGTATTATCATCATTTTCTTGACAACTCAGTTGGTATTTTGTATTCTCCCAAGGTCTTTTCTATATATAAAAGTGTGTGTGAGGATTGGGGCAAAGTACTTAGACAGTCCATCTCTTTGTATGGTACCTAGCGCAAATGAACTTCTTGCTAAAAGAGGCATTTTGATGCTAGCTTAATACAAATAACAAGAAAGATAGGGCGGATTTGACACCTCTAGTTCCTTTTCATTATGCTTGTTTCAAAGCCAGATCTTAAATAGCTTTTATTAGACCTTTGAACATCTCCTCAAGGCTGGGGTAACAAATCATAGCAAACGCTCAGTGCGTTGGCAGCAACAGACCAACCTGCTTCACATTCTGCCATAAATTTACAAAACGATTGGAACAGTGCCTGCAAAATCTTTCCAGATTTTGGGAACTGATATAGAACTATTCCTCCATTTACTTGTGTTAGGCTATTTGGATGGTCCTAGCTACTTATTGTAGCTGCAAAGCAGGTTATCTTTGGGAAATCCAAGACTCCATGCACTTATGCTGGTTGGGAAAATGCATCATGTAATGCAAAACTGATGGAAAAACTGATATTAGCTGGGACTTCTCGTTCAAAGAAATATAACTCTATTTTGAGGCCATATGAAAACTACATGATGTCTTGCTTTAGATCTGGCATTAGTCATCTTCTTTGTCATAACTGCTGGCTTTGATTTGGCATTTATCTAGGTGTGTGTCATGCCAAAATTGCCATTAATATTGGTCTTTACATGCACCAGGAGGTGTATTATTATTTAATACTTTCTATATGTTGAGTTGTTTTAATTTTTTTTTAAAGCCAGTTTGTATCTTCATCCAAGATACATTCTCTTTATTTGGCTCCTGAAGGCGTTTTGTTTTTGGATTAGATTTTTTTTTTCTTTTTTTTCTTTTTTTTTGACCCATATAGTAACAGAACATTTATAAAGTGCTTTTTATCCCTTTTGGGCAGGAGGAGGGGGAAATGCTGTGCTTTACAAGCACTGTCTGATCTTCTGAGCGCTCCTCTGTGGCAGAAAATGGGAGATGATATTGCTGTTTTACGGGGGGAAAATGAGGCAGTCAGGATAGGTGACTTGGTTGATTCCACAAAGGGAATCAGTGTCTGAGCTGTGATTACAACTGTGTAGTTCCTGGCTTCCAGTATTGGCACAGATGACTAGAACATGTCTTTCTCTTTAGCCTTCAGTAAAATTTTGTTAATCTAATGTCTGGATTAAATCAAAGGAAAGTTAGAGAATAAACAAAACACCTCTTAAGACATTCTGAAAATGTTCCTTTGTGTCCATAGGAATGTAAAAACATTCTGTGAAACAGAACATGAGGATACATTCAGAACAGGTATATAAATGCTGTTCTGATTCTTTCTGTGAATACAGTACTCCTTTGCATTTTTATGCAGCAGTATTATCCAAGACTCTCAGCCCTTTACTGACATAACCAAGTTACGGCTCACAGCCATGTGACCTTGGTATGTAACTGCATTTACACGGAGTAAAGCACAGAACAGCGTGATTTAGCATAGAATCCTAAAGCAAGATGCACTCCCATCTTTCAAGAACATAACCTTTTCCGTTGTTTCATTTTTGACAGGCTGCCTGATGGTCTGTGGTAATACTGCTTTTTTTTTTTATTTTGTGCTGTGTCAGAAAGAAAAAGGTAAATTGGTAATCCAAATAACACTCTAAATTTAGAAGTGTTAAGTTTCAGATGTGAAAGATTTCTGATAGCTCTAAAGTTGGTTTTGTAATCAAAGGAAATGTATATGAGATTGCCAGGATTTGCAGTCCTGCCAGAGGCTTGTGAAATAACTGTTATACCAAACATTCTGGGCTGAAATGAAGCTTGCTGACACATGTGGGTTACTGAAGGGTATTTTTCACTGTTGTCATGAGGACGGGTTAGCAGGAAAAAATATTTTCTGTTTCCCCTAATATAGAAGGATATTGGTGCCATCAGCTTTTAAACAGAACTCTACGCTGGTTGTAGTGGGGATTGTTTTTAAAAACTGATGCTGTGGTAAGCCTCACAAGATGCAGAGAAGGATATTAACATTTTCTGTTATATAAACTAATATTGCAATAGACTGTTCAATTGACTGGAAAAGTGTTTCCTCTGTTCCCTGTGACATGCAGGCTGCTACAAGGTTGGGGGTGGGGGGGAGATCCCCTGCGTCCAAATGAGTAGGAGCTGGCCAGTTATGAGGGCCTGATCCAAAAGCCACTGAAGTCAATGAGAATCATTAAAGCCAGGGACAGGTTTCTCATCACACTGGTGGTTCTCCTTCAAACCACTCCATTTTAAAGAATTAGTTACAGTGTTTGGGCAAGTTTTAAAACATTAATTAGTGACGGTGAAAGATGCTGGGGTGCCAGAACAGTAAGTTCTGTCTCTGTTCACAGAACTCCTGTAGCTTGGAGGCAGTAGCAGTGTCTCAGGCTTGAGCTGGAGGAACCACCTGTAGGGATGAGAGTAGTTCACACTCAGGGTATGGCTACACTTGCAGCTGTACAGTGCTGGGAGTTACAGCTGTCTTCGTACAGCTGTGTAGGGAAAGCGCTGCAGTGTGGCCACACTGATAGCTACCGGCGCTGCAGTGTGGCCACATTTGCAGCATTTGCAGTGCTGTTGGGAGTGGCTGAACAGGCATTCTGGGATACCTCCAAATACATTTTGAAGCCAATTACAGCACTTTTGGTGGCCACAGTGGCGGAGCAGCGCTGCATCACCAGCGCTGCAATCGTTATACCCCAGGCAGAGCAGGAGTACAGCCAGCGCTGCAGCCAGGGAGATGCAGCGCTGTATGTGCCTTGCAAGTGTGGGCGGTAAGTTGCAGCGCTGTAAACCCACCACCAGCGCTGCAACTCTGCAGTGTAGCCAAGCCCTCAGTGCCCACCCACTCCTTGACCTCTCTGATGCTGTGACTGCCAGGAACGGTTTCAGTGCCAGGTGTGCTGCTGGCTTTCTGATGTGGATACCTGTCTGCTAGGAATTAGACTGAGACCAGTTGATTTCATAACAGTCATCAGATGGTAGAAAAAAGTTTAGTCAGTGTAATCTAGGTTTGAACCAGTGATCTAAATGTGACAGTCTCCTTCTTCACTACTGTGAGCTGGTTTTCATTAGGATCTTATAATGCATTGCAGATTGCCATGTGCTGCAGGCAGTGTTCTTATTCAGTTTGGCACGACTGCTTTACTAAATAGTTATATTGTGGTAGTACCCAAAGGTCGCAGTCAGTATTGGGGGGCCCAGTGTGCTTGGTGCTGTACAAACATAGCCGTGAATAGCTTATAATCTGAAGAATGTGCTTTTCCTATGATGGCTGAGTCTCTAGTCCAGCCAGTGCTGCTTATGTCACTGAAGATGCACCAGAGTGCCCTGAAGCACCCTTGGAGCGCACAGCTGATAGCAGAAAAAAATTCATGCGTTTTTCCTTTTTTCCTTTCAAAACGTCATCTTTTTCTTTCTTTCCACCCTTTTCTATTTGGGGTCAGAGACTTCTTTCAAAACTCATGACTCTACACCTGGCTGTCATGCAAATTGGTCTCTCTAAGGCCCACTAATGTCTGATTTATGTACTGAGTCTTTGGCCTCCCATGTGGTTATCTTCCATCCATAATCCTTGCAAGGGCCATCCTACCAATGTAGCTCTCAGGTCTCCGCTGGGCATGTCCATACCAGTGTAGCTTTATCTTCCTCATCTTGTCTTCAGTTGGGGCAACCTACATTAGGCCCCTTTCAACTTCATTTCACTTCCTATCATGGCGTGTCCAACCATTTGACCATCACAACATCTTGATTTCTGTAGTGGAGAGCTTACTGATTTGTTCTTGTGACTGGCCTAGTCTGTGTTCCATACTTTATGATGGGTCAAATTACAATTTTTATATACTCTACCTTTTAACTTGATTGGCATCTTTTTATCACAGAGAACTGGGATCAGTGTCCTCCATTTGCACTAGCAGCTTTGGTATGATTGGGGACATCGCTCGGGAGGGCAGCATTGTTAGCAACCACTGATTCTAGATATTTAAATTCTTTCACTCTTCTAATCTCTCTGCCTATAATATCCTTGATGGTAAGTACTCCTCCCTCATCTTTCAAAGCCTCAGACTTACCAATGTTCACTCTAAGTCCTGCCTGCTCAAAATTGAGTTGCCACTGTTCAAAGTTGGTTGGCAGGGTCTCAGTGTCTTCCATACCTATCACTAAGTCGTCAGTGCTCAGCAATCCAAGGCAGCTCCCTTCGTATGTTATGTCCATGAGGACCACAAACACAAAAGGGCTCACTGCTGACCAATGATTCAGGCCAAAGTTTAGTGGAAATTCTCTGCTGTAGCCCCATAAGGTGAGCACTCCCTTATTCGTATCTTGGTTAAGACCAGGGGTGGGCAAACTTTTCGGCCCAAGGGCCACATCTAGGTGGGGAAATTGCATGCAGGGCCATGAATGTAAGGCTGTGGCTGGGGTTGGGGTGTGGGAGGGAGTGTAGGATGTGGGAGGGGGTCTGGTGTGCAGGAAGGGGCTAGGGGCACAGGGTTGGGTGCAGGAGGGATAACTCAGTGGTTTGAGCATTGGCCTGCTAAACCCAGGGTTGTGAGCTCAATACTTGAGGGGGCCACTTAGGGATCTGGAGCAAAAATCAGTACTTGATCCTGCTAGTGAAGACAGGGGGCTGGACTTGATGACCTTTTGGCGTTCCTTCCAGTTCTATGAGATAGGTATATCTCCATATATTATTATTTTTAGGAGGAGGTGTGGGAGGGGGGGTAGGGCGGGGGGTTTGGAGCTCAGGGCAGGTGATACAAAGTGTGTGTGGGGTCTCAGGGCAGGGGGTTGGGGTACAGGAGGGTATGGGGTGCAGAAAGGATTCAAGGTGCGGGCTGCGGCCCATCTTGAGCATCTCCGGGGTGGCAGCGGCGCAACAGGGCTAAGACAGGCTCCCTGCCCTGGCCCTGCGCCACTCCTGGAAATGGCTGGCACCATGTCCCTGCAGCCCCTGGAAGAGTGCGCTGCCCTTGCCTGCGGGTACCTCCCCGAAACTCCCATTGGCCGTGGTTCCCTGTTCCTGGCCAATGGGAGCTGTGGGGGGCGGTGCCTGCAGGCGAGGGCAGCGCACAGAGCCCTCTGCCTCCCCCTCCTCCAGGGGTTGCAGGGAGGTGGTGCTGGCTGCTTCCAGGAGTGGCACGCGATCATGGCCAGGGCAGGCAGGGAGCCTGTTTTAGCCCTGCTGCACCAGGGCGCTGGCAATCCTGTGGGCTGAATCCAGTCCGTGGGCTGTAGTTTGCCCACCCCTGATTAAGAGGGATATATCCTTCTGCCATACCTGACTTTCACAAGTGCCACAAACTAATTCTGTTGGTACATCATTGTGTGCCTTTTTCAGGTCCTCAGAGACCATACAAGTTGCCATCTCTTTCTCTGACCTTTTCTTTGAGGATCCATAGAGCAAATATGGTATCAATTGTACTTCTTCCCAGCATAAATCCATACTGACCTTTCCAAATTTCAACAGTCCCATGCAGATATTCTTCAGTAATCTTCTGTCATCCGCTTTGTTGGGCAATAATTAGCACTCAGTGTTATCTCCTTTGTTTAAAAATGGGCACCACAAAGCTTTTACACCGATAAAATTCCTGAAAAATTTCCTTTCAAAAACTGTCTTCCTCAAAATATTTTATACAACAGTTGAAAGAAACTACAGCAATGAAACATTAACAGCATGCATTAAAATTATTTTACATCTAGAATGCCTGAGCTCAGGCAGCTGCTCTGCTGTTTCACTCCATTGTGCCTAAGGAAACTTCTTATCTTGTACACGAAAACATACTTAGACACAGCTGTGCTGTGTGCTATACTTTTCAGCCAAAGATGTCTAAGTACTTTACTGTTTATTAATGAGTTTCACGTTGCCTATATTGAAGTAGTAGTATTATGCACATTTACACACAGAGAAATGGAGACACAGTGCAGTTGTGTGTCTCACCCAAAGGCATTCAGGTTCCAATTTGGTAAAGCACTCGAGCACAATCTTAACTTCAACCAAATCTTAAATTCCCATGAAACCTAATCCCTGAAATTTTAAGCAAGTACTTAAGTGCTTTGCTGACTAGGGATATAACCCTGAATCAGGGTCTCAGTGATTTTAGTAACACAACCAGCAAAGAAATTGTTGACCCCTCCGATTCTCACTTCTGTGCCCTAACCTCTCTAGACCCTATTCCTTTCCTGCTATTGGAATGGAAAGCTGTCTAAACTCAGAATATCCTTGGTTTGGCTGTCAGTTTTCCTCTTTAACTGTATTGTTGTTTTAGTTTGAAAGAAAACCAAAAGGTATAAATCTTGAGAGAAATGCTTTGGTGACGTAAAACACAACTCAAAATAGTATTCTTTCACAGCCTTTAAAGCACATATGAGTTAAGGTACATTTTAAGTGCAGAGCCAGGGGAGTTAAACAACCAGAAACTGTTGCTAAGAGTAGTTTTGTGCCGTTATCTCCCCACACAAATTTTCTCCACAAGCATTAGCTGTATGCTTATCTACCCTGCAAAAGATCACGTCCCTTCAGTTCTTCAGGAAACAATATACAACCCTTGTGTTTTCAAGACATTTATCAAAAAACGCTTAAAGCTACGCAGTGAGTTTAAACGGATGAACCAAACTGTTCTTCTGGAGGAGAGGCCTGATGATATGGAACAGAGCAGTGAAACTGAACAGTGTTCCTTTTTATTCTTCATTTTTAGCTATTCCACTGGTAAACAGCAACCCTTGCTGGCAAGAATGAGAACAACAGAATATCCATTTATTCTCCGTATTAGCTATTGTTGAACTCTAACTATGCTTTTTTGATAACCCTTTCCTTTTATGGTTAACTGCTTCCCAACGTTGCATTGTTTGGGGGAAAACAGTTGACATTTTCAGCTGGAACCTTGGAGCCGAGCATAAAAGAGAGAACTCCTCAGGAACAAGCTTACCTGGCGTGGTGAGCATTAAGCTACAGAAAAATTTAGGGCCAAAGCTTGTTTGCTTTAACTGAGTTGACTTGTTCGATTGAAGCCCCAATATGTAGTGTTAACATGAGTACAAAGCAGGATTTGGGCATCAGTAATACCGCCAAGTGCTTACAGAGCTTTTAAAAAACAACAAATTGACTGAGTGGAGCATTTGAAAGTCACTGCCTATTCCATACATGTTCGGGAGCAGTAGTTCTGCAATCAGTTAAACTCTATTAAATATACCATATATACTTGTTTATTAGCCACTTCCCGTAACTCCCATTGGTTGGGAATGGTGAACTGCGGCCACAGGAAGCTGAGGGGCTCCATGCCTGCAGACGCTCCAGGTAAACAAAACGACAATGTATTAGATATTCAATTCAGTGATGCCATAGAGTTTTTAAAATCATCAAATTTTGGTGTAGACCCATTTATAAGCTGACCTCCCGCTCTTTGATGTGTTACGTTTTTACCAAAAATATTCGGCTTATGAACGAGTACATATGATATAATAGTTGTTTCATTGCTTCGTTACCCTACACGCTTATTGCTCTGTTTACCATCCCTTATTTGGGCAAAACGCCCATTGACTCTCTAATGGTGGGAATTCTGCCTGAGTAAAGAGTGATGAACAGAGCTCTGAGTATTGTTAATCAAACAATAAAATATGAACTAAAAAAAATACTATATGGACAGTGTGCTAAAAAGAGTCTTCAGCTGAACAGCGACAGGGGATGGATGGATCACTTGAACAAGCCAAGGAAATTCAAAGGCGGGGTGCTCACCAGGAAGACCAGTGTTTTTTGGTTTGCTAAACTGAGCTGGGAAGAAGAGTCTCACTGAGAAGCGGAAATAAGGGTGAGAAACAGCCATGATAAAATACTTTTTTTTTTTTTTTGTTTAAGGCACATTCAGAACTTTGGTGGATCTAGACTCTGGCTTGCTTTGACCCATCCCTGAGTTAATGCTAGTTTCCTAGCACTCCTGATAGATCCACCACTGTCAGATGCAAACGGAGGCTAGAACGCAGGTGTGGCCTTCACACTTCCTTATTCTGTCAATCTCAATAAAAGAATATGGGAGAGACTCTCACCACACTTAGGTAGATCTTAGTTTTAGCAGTAGTGGTTACAGCACAGTCTGAATCACCTGCTTTCAGTTAGGCCCTGGGAATTTCTTCAGAGGAAGTTCTGCTCCTGGTAAGTACAAGACACATTATTTAGGCCTATATATAATACAAAAAGATCTTTGGCTACCCATTTTTAAGTAGCTAAATCTTAAACAAACCCTAAGGTTAAAGCTCAGGAGATCCTCCATGTAACAGTCAGCCTAAAGTACCCCTTTAAAGTACCCCTTAGTTACGAAGGGCTGGAAAAATTCTACTGATTGGGGGACGGGATTGCCATATTCTCCAGTGAGTCCATATTTCTACAGACCACAGCCTTCTTTCAGATTTCTGGAGATCTCCCACAGATGGGATGCACAAGACATTCTAGTATGATGGCCTTTAGCAGGCAAAGTGCTCTGTATGTTATGCTTGAAAAGTGCTCCAATTCTTCATGTTGCAAATGCTGCTTAGAACAGCAGTGACTTGCTCTCTTTCGTATGTGTACTTTATGGAAGTGTAATGTATGAATCCGTAGTTTTAAGAAGCACGTGGATAAACAACATGCATTGTGGCTCCAAAGACAGCAGAAAGCTAGAACTCTGGATGGTGCAGTTCAGCCTGGCTGCTAGCTATCGCACATGCTGAATGACCGTGCAGCATATAAATACCACAGAACATCTGAGCATTTGGGGTTTTGAACATTGCTTTTTGGCCTTCTCTGCTGTGATTTTCAATCATGTGGATGATCAATGGATGTTATGGCATATCTCTCTGTGTTGTGGATTTCTTTATTGCATTTTTGTCTCTCGGCAGTTTTGTTTCTTCCGTGCTATTATACAGAAGAGGATGTTGTAGCCCCATAAACCCAATTAGTCAAAGTGTGTAAATGTCTAAATACAGAAATATGAGTTAGTTTTTGAGGGCCGCACTTCCCAGCCTTCATAGCTGATTATCTTTTGCTTAAATGACTTCAGCATCTAGTAATTTTCCTATTAGTGTGTATGTTATAAGGATCATTTTGGGCATGTATGTATGGTTTTTGATGACTCTGATGTACACAGAAGTTCAATTTAATTGCTCAGATGAGATTCTCCCAAAAAGATCTTCAAAATACTGCAGGAATATGGAATGTTGTCTGCTGTAAGACAACTTTGAGGCAGAGACTGTCTCTGTTACACATGTATCTGGTGCGTGACGCAATGGGGCCCTGATCCTTGCTCGGCAAATAATTCATAATAAATGTGTCCTTGTACTTCTGGAATCTGGATTTCTTTCTTTCTTTCTTTGTTTTTTTTTAGGGCAGCAAATTAAACAGCGTACATGCATTTCTTGTAATTGAAGAGAAGATCTGTTGCTTAGGCAACAGAATGCTACAAAAACTTCTAAATGTCACAAACTTTCAGTTTGAGTGGGTTGTTTGAGTGCAAAAATACTTATTATTTGTATTCTTCTCTAAACAGATCATGATTTAGAAAGATGAATAAGAGAGACCATAAGATGTGCATAAAATAGTGAATGTTGCTTCTCTTGTCCTTTGTATTACAACAAAACATAAAATAGGACATTGCATGACATTTAAAGGCAAACTTAAAATTGATTAATCATGCTGCATGTGAAAGTATTTTTTTTTTGATGTGTGGAACTCACTGCTACTAGATATTGTGACCAAGAGACTAATAGGATTACACATTTTAAATAATGACAATGCCCACAGCTACATGAACTAAAATAGAATATCTTTTGTAGAAAGTATGCAAACCTCACACTTGAGATACCAATCTAACCCATATGCAATTGCGGTGCAGGGGAAGGCTGGGAAGAAGCTTCCTCTGTAGACGAGTTACCCTATAATAGTTTGTAATACTATGGAGTTTCTGGAACTTTTGTGTGTGTTTTTTTTTTTGTTTTTTTTTTTTTTTTAACATTTGGTACTGGCTGCTGTCAGGGAGAGGATACTGGACTCTGTGTTGCTGTAGCAATTCCTATGTTCCTGTTCTAGATGTTCCATTTTCTTGGTATCAAGAAGTGCTACCAGGTTTATTTATGATGGTATTTCTATAGATCATATTTACCAATTGATTTAAACTTAAAAAGTATAATTGCAAAGACCTCAAACAGCACTTTGGGTGTCTTCCAGGCCCCAGTGAAGTCAGTAGTAAAATTGTCACTGACTTCACTGAAACCAGAATTTTGCACTTTATCTTGCATTCCTGACCCCGCAATCACTTGGAATCCCCTTAGGCTGTGGATCCTCCCCTTAGGCTGGGGGGAAGGTGCTTTAGCAGTGGGTGGGCTTCTGCCCACCCACTTCCTGGATCCCAACAGGATCTTACATTCCTGACAGTTCTTCATATTCAAAAGAGAGACCCTTTTCTGCCCAACTATTGTTCCATGCCATGAAATCATTTGCAGTACAGTTAAAATGTCAGATAACATATGATTTTAAAAAGGACTTTTCATTCTAGTTACTCAAAACAAACCATAGCATGTTCAGGGGTGGGAGAGACTCCCAAAAATTGCGACCCAAATTCAGTCCAGCTCTGAATATTTCCCCCAAATACTGAGTGTCAAATATTTTTAGATCTGCTCTTCTGGTTCATGTCCATCTCTTAATAGATGTCACAAAGTGGTGTTTAGGAAAGTACTACTGGCTAAAGGGATAACATCTCAATTAATGTCCCCTCATAGACTTACATCAGTAGATTTAAACAGAATTGCACACGTGTAACTAGGAGCAAAATTTGTCCCTAAAATTCTGTGGGATCTCTCCATTTGAAAGGCTGGAAGATATTGAGAGACATAGAAAAGCCCAAGGTTTTCTATGTTTTTGTGCCTAATTTAAACCACCAATTCAGACAGGCTAGATCAGAGAAGTTGTGTGAGACAAGGTGGGTGAGGTAATATCTTTTAGAGTTTAGTGTCAGTCTACTGATTAAATTACAATATAGGCATTTTCTTTCCTTGTGCCAAATATTTTTAGAAGTAAATGAGATGGGAGGGCATAACGCTGCACTCTTGGAAATCTGCAAAGAATCTTGCTTATTTTATAAACTCCTGTAATTCTTAGGACTGCTTGCAAGACTGTATGAATGCCTTTAATTGTGCACTATATGGATTATAAATATGGAGAGTACAGAAACAATACTTTGTCAATAACTGCATTATGGTTTAAGGTTAGCTTCTCTTTTTATAACAGCAGTGCTTGGATAGCATCCAGCTCTTTAGGTAACTTGATATTTTCTATCTCCAACAGAAGGCTGTTTATCTGTTTTGTTCTGTCAGTAACTGTGGTGACATATAGTGATATTGATCTTTTGGCCTGCATGCTGTAGGTCCAAGATAATTGTTTAAAATCTTAACATTATTTCTGAAACATGACACAAATTTAATAATTTATGAAGAGCAGTCATAGATTAGCAATTCCTTGGTGAGTCATAAATTCCTCTTGCAGCTTTTTTTTTTTTTTTAACATGTCATAAATATTTAGAAAGCTCATTCCTACCATGTAGTTTGATTTCATGGATATGGTACATAGGGAAGCAATTTATGAAGTGGAAACAAAAAAGGCAGCTTTGTGGAACGCCTGCTGCTCTGCTCTTATCGAAAGCCTAGGGCGTGGGAGGAGGAGGGAGAAAAGTCTGTTCTGCCATAGTTTCTGGCTGAAAGAGTCTTGGAAAATTATAAATTTCTTTGCGTACAACGTGCATTAGTTACACATGGCCAAAAGAGCTAGGAATGGCAGTTCTGTTGTCTGGGTAGAAAGAGGATCCAGAGGCTGAAGGACACAGGGATGTGAGGTGTCCAGTGGGAGGTTTGTTGGCACAGGTGAGCTCCTGATGCTGCTTCATGCTAGAACTGGAGGAGGGGAGGGGTTGGCTTTGCAGAAGTGGAGGCTAGGCAAGTAATGTTGTCTATAGCAGGAGAGGAGTGGGAGGTGATTGAGAAGCAACATGAAGGAGAGTTGTCCCTTCCTTCCCTTCTTTCTTTTGTTTCCTTCCATCAGCAAACCCCCTCATTTTTCTCTCTCCCTCTCTCTCTGCCTCATAGACTTCTTTTTCTGGGATCAGTCCTTTGGTCCCTGTACTCCAGGGATAGATAGATGGTGTGAGAGAGAGAGACTCTCTCTCTCTCTCTCTCTCTCTTTCTCTCTCTCCCCCCCTTGGCTAAAAGCCAGAGGTCATGGCATGAGCTTCCCCAGTGTCCTAACAGTTAACCACTGCCTGTTTTTCTGTCTGGAAACAAACCTCGTTACTTTCAGCCTTGAGCATCTGCCTTGCCCTGCCCTGCCCTCTCCATTTCCCTCCACAGTACCCTCTCTTCCTTTTTTTTTTCTCTTCAGAATCTAGCACTTCCCTCAGTTCATAATCCTCTCCGTCTGTCTCATTGTCTGTCCTTCCTTCAGCAGCCCCTATCCCTCTCTCCTTCAGCAGTACCTTCCTTTATTTGTTCTCGCCTTCAGTAAAGCTCTTCTCACTATCACAACTTCCCTCTTTCCCACCCTTTTAGGCCACTCCTAGGACACCGATTCAGATCTTTATGGTTGCTGTTATGACAACCCCCCCTCTTTTCCCCTCTAAAGCTGTTACAGTGTGCCTGTCTGCATCTTGTTCATATCGAATAAAGAACCATTTCAGGAGAAAAGATCTCCCTTCATAAGAACATAAGGGCTTTATTCATGCTCTGCTTGACAAATCAGGGAATCAGTTGTGAATCTGAGGCCAGATCTTCAGCTGGTCTGGCCTTTTTGTGCTATTCCAGTGGCACAAAGGAGTGGGAATGCTGCCGTACGTGGGCACCTGGCAATTCTCCTTGTGCAGGGGAGTTCCTGTTGGTGCTCAACCAGCTCTGTGCTGTCTTCCTCATGTGGGAGCAGATGGGGGCTGGCATCTCGCACCCTGGCAATCCAGGGTTGGTGGAACAGTCTTTAGAAGCGTGGTGGTGGAGTGTCATTGCAGCCTACATAATTTAGAGCAGTCCTGAGACTCTTCTAACTTATACCAGCAGCTATACTGTTCTCTTACTGCTCCCAGGATTGAGAGTGGGGGAGGGAAATGTAGTGCCAAGCCACCTTTATTCCTTCACCAAAGATATACTCGCCTCAGGTCCTGTGCTGAGCATTGGTCTCAGCCAGACCAAATGACCTGGCCATTAGACTTCATCACCTTAACTGAGCATTTTGTACTAGTCTCTCTTGCTTCTTCTGTTTATCATTTCATGCTCTATTGCCTGCTTTCCTTCACTGTTGTTTCTTCACTCTTCATTTGTTGTCGTCTTCATCATTTTTAACTTTTTTGTGCCCTTTTCTATGAATATTTGTCTATTTCCATCACTCCCCCGTATCCCATTCATTCTCTCCATCTACCTTCATGTCTCCTCTATTTCTTCCACAAAGTTCATATTTCCAGCAGATGAATTGGATGACAATGATCTCAATCAAGATAGTATTTCACAATGTAGCTCGTTCTTCGGTCAGCGTTACCTATTGATTGCCTCGAGGCGAAAGTCCTTCTGAGGAAGAGAACTTGACTCAGTGTAACATGTCCTTTTAGATGCAAACACTTCTTCTATAAAAGCCCCAGATGAATGTGTCCCATAGTCTTTATCATGAGAAACAAGAGGCAGCTGACTGCACAGTTATTTAATAACTCCTGCCTTTTGGAGGTTGAAATCCCCAAATTTCAAAATTAGTCAGTGGTAAATTTGCTATCTGCAATCTGGTATTTCTCATGACAGCGCGCTTCACCAAGGGAAGGAAACGGACATAATAGCAATAGCAGGCCGCTTGGGCTTTTGTCTACATTACCACTTTTGTTGGCAAAATTTTTGTCAGTCAGCTGTGTGGAAAAAACACTCTCCTGCTGGCATAGCTAACACTGCTTGTTGGAGGTGGTTTAATTTATGCCGGCAGGAGAACTGGCTCCTGCCAGCAAAGAGCAACGACACGAGAGATCTTACAGCGACACAACTGTAGCATTGTAGCTGTGCCGCTGAAAGGTTCATACTGTAAGCATAGCCTTAGTTTGTTGAATTAAAAACATTAGTAACACAATATTAGTAATGCTACTGCTACCTAGCACAAACTAGCATCTTAAGCAGGCCACTTAATTTGTGCATATATACTATGTAAGCAACAACGCCGCATACAGCTTTTTAAGTAATTATGATCTTTCCTGATATACAACAAAATGTTGTGGTCCATTGACATGCCCTGTTGATTGACTGATGGTTACGTTTTTTGTTCTTTGACAATCAAAATATTTTTAAAATGATTTTTCTTTTCAGAGTGCTTTACCAACAATAAACTTCGCAGCATCCACCTGGGTCAAGTACATATTGTAATCCATATGGTACAGCTGGGAAGAAACAAGATAATGGGATGTTAAATGACTTGCCAAGGACCCTATGGGAACAAGTATCAGTGCAAGGAAAGGAAGTTGAGAAGTTTTCAGCTTTCAGGTCCCAGGATCTGACTACTAGATCATGCCTCCTTTTGGGCAGCTTTGTCTTGTGGAGCAAGAAAGAAGGCATGTGTAAATACTGACTGGCTCCAAAGCTGCCAACAGCTTATGTAATACATCTGTGTAGCTTTGTTTACATAAGTGTGTGCTTGCTTCTGCATTTGTGCAAGGATAACATGGGTTATATATGGCCAGGCCCATCCACTCTACAACCAATTGTCATCCTAGTATATACACTACAGGAATATATGCTACTGGTGCTGAAAGAGAAATCAATCTGTATGTATTGGGCAAAATATGCACCAATGTAAGAGTATCTAAAATAAGTCCACTTCTTTCAGCAGAACTACTCCAAATTCTCTCTGGTGTAATTGAGAGCAGAATCTTTCTTGTATTTAACTTTAAGTGCACTTATGCATATATGATATTTAGTTACTTGCTTCAGCATTGTTTTATTACTGTGTCCATTTTAAAAAGGGTATAAAAGGCCTGAGCTGCATACAAGCTGGCAGTGGTATGTGACTTTATCACATATAGATAATCTATTTTTAGTTTATTGTTGTTTTTGAGCAGGAACATTATAATAGGGATTATCTGTCAGTGACAGGTAGCAAAATACTAATGGATACTTGAATGTACTTCATCAGTCTTAGTTTGCTGGCATCAATTTTAAAAACCAAAAGCAACTAGTAATCACATATTTCTTAAACTTTTCTCACCTTTAACACCACAAGATGGTTGTCATCACACATTTAAACACTCACATGCATTTCCCTCTCATCTGTAATAAATGAGAATTTTTTTATTTATTTTTTATTGACAAGTCCTAAAAGCAAAATTTAGTAAAATATACTCCAGCAATAAGACCCAAATCATGGCTTCCACCATGTTACTTAGCTGTTGCATCTCTGTGGGGGAAAAAATGTATAACTTCACTTTACACGATAAATAGGAGCAGCTATGTCAGGAAAACGTATAAAGTTTCCTTGGTGATTTTTCTAATAACATTTCAACTGCCTCAGCACGTTTCTAACTGAAGCTACATAGTGTTTGATGAGAAAATTGAGGGTACTACAATCTGTGCTTATTTTTATCATAGGTGAGTAATTGTTAGAAAGGGTGAGTGTAGTTTTCTTGGGAAGTACCTCATTAGAAACTCTGTATCATTAAGGGTGAACTGTTTTGACGTAACTAATTTCCGTTTGAATCTGGACAAGCAATAGAAGAAACGCTGCAAAGACAAATAGAACTTGCACTATAAATAAGGAGGCAAATGTCTCAGCATCTTAGACAGAGGTTTTTTTGTTTTTTTTTTTATAATGGTCTGTCGCTAGTGGTCTGAAATGTAAACCTCAGCTAATAATGATTAACTCTTCACTCCGCAAGCCATGAAGTGCATGGCAATTTTTGTGTTCCAAACAGCACAAAGCAAAAACCATTTCTTCGCTTCCGTATTTTCCAATCCATTAATGCCATTGGAGTGTATAGCAGTCTGTGCTCCAGTCCACTTCAGAGGTTGGGTGAAATTTTCTATTGGTGTAGCTCCATTGTGGTAAATCAACCAGTGCCAGCTTACACCATGTGAAAACTTGTCTTCTTATTTTAGACTGAAAGCTCTATATCATACGGATCATCATTGTCTGTAGAGCACTGACCACAGTGGAGCCCTGAACCATCACTAGGTTTCCTAGGTGATATAGCTGTACAAATATATAATGATTTGTATATTTATATATAACATTGACATGTAAAGTAGAACTTCAGATTTTAAGGTCATTGAAAACAGAAATCCTGTCCCCCAACATTAATTCTACCGAGTACTGAGAATATTTAGCCAGTGGGCAAATTAAATGTCTGGGTAATAATTGGAGATATACCAATCTCCTAGAATTGGAAGAGACCTTGAAAGGTCATAGAGTCCAGCCCCCTGCCTTCACTAGCAGGACCAATTTTTGCCCCAGATCCCTAAGTGCCCCCTCAAGGATTGAGCTCTCAACCCTGGGTTTAGCGGGCCAATGCTTAAACCACTGAGCCATCCCTCCGCCCAATACTAGTATATACTAGTCTATACTATTACTTGTAAATATACCCCAAAGCTGTAGGGCTCCAAACATCATCACCAGCTCTCAGGTGAGCATGTGCACGTGTCTTAACGGCTAAAGATCCAGATCCGGTGTTGTGGGGGTAGGAGGAGAGAGGCAACAAAAACAAACAACCCCCAAAGGGAGGGACTCCTTCCCCAGTGCACTGGAATGGGAGTCTCATCTCTTCCCTCCACAGTCCCATCTGCTAAGCCTGAGAGAAAAAACTCAAGCTCTTTTTTTTTTTTTTATGCAAACCCTATGCAAGCAACAAAGCACAGTGTTTACTTTGCACCCAGGAGAGCATCAGCAGTGGGCCTGGCTCCTGTACTGGCTGCTGTTCCTCAGCCCCAAGTGGGGGAGTGATCTTTTAGCAAGCAGACAATGGGTATGGTGAAGCCCCAAGCCAGCTAATGCATGCACTGCACTTAGCAGCACACCTTACGCAAAGGTGGGACCCACTGTATTTACCTTGAGCCCATCAGGAATCATTCAGTTGGTGACTTGCCCCAAATGTGCAGCCAACCCCACTATACACTTTTGCTTTTGCTGCTGCCCACTGTGTGCCTCCATCAGGGGAGGGGAAGGACTCCAACCATAGTGACTCGCTTTAACCATGTTGCCATGATACAATAAAGGAAAATTTGCCAACCGAATTAGAAGCGGCAGCTTAACTACATGGAATTTTTCTTTCTTGTTAATAAAGGCTTCATTATTTTCCCTCTGAAGCAATAAGCATAACTAAACAGAGTCTGTGTGGCTTCTAAGAGCTGGACCTTTGTAATATGTACTGAAAAACAGACTATTAATGTTTCCATGGTTAAAATAACTGTTCAGATGAAAGCTTAATTGCTCTATAACAGGAAGGAGTTTCTTGATTATACAGCCAGTGTAAAAATCTTATCCCTTATGCTGCTGACACTGCCTCATCTCTTGATGTGCTACTGGAGCATGCATTTGAACGTTACTCTAGATATGGCCTACAGAAAAACTATTGCCAGTGCCACATTGGCTCTCTTTATGGTACTTACTTTTTAATTTAATTAAAAGAAAACGTCAAGCTTAGTAGGCCTAGAATGTGACCTGACTGTGTTTTATGTCTTTGTAAAGCTCATAATTGCTGAGTGCCGTGTGTGTGTGTGTGTGTGTCTCTCTCTCTCTTTCTCTGTCTCTCTAAGCCAAACAGTAAAGCAACAAGCCACCGTACATGTGGAAATGGAAAGAAATGTCAGGAAGGAAAAAGATTGCACTTTAGAGCTTTCAAAAGATAAATAAGTGATAAGGTTGCTAGGGGAAATGATCCAATGTATGGGGAAAATACCTTGCCACCATGCCCTGTTAAACCTGAAGAGTGGTGAGTGTGGATGTACAGTGGTCATGAAATCGGTTAGTGCGACAGTAGAAACAGGAAAATCTAATAAGGTAGCATTAGTCTGTAACTTAAATTCAGGTTTGTAGCATCTGATATACTGAAGAAGCTGTTGAACTGCAGTAATGCTTAATGCAAGAGTAACAATTCTGACTTGAGTTGAATGGTTTTGTTCTAGGGTTTTCCGTGTTTGTGACACCTTTAGCTGGTGCTTTGTGAATGCATGCTGCAATCTTTTGTTCTGATTCACCTTGCTAGTGAGAAATAAAAGTCTGTCTGTCTAGGCTAGACCTACACTGTACATGTCTACAGCGGGGTGATGATGCTTTGAGGTTGGCTAAGATTTTCTTCCCCTTGTGGCACCCTCTGCCTATGCAGGCATATGAGATTCTTTCCTGTAACCCATATTCATTGACGTAATAACTTAAGACACCGTGAATCGTGTCAGATTTGCTCTACAAAGTTCGTAATGTATTAACATGGTACAATTAGAAGAAAACTCCAAGTGACCTAATTTGTGTATCATTAACAAAATAGTGAGCCATTATTCCTGTTGTACTTTAAACATGCTGCACTTCAACAACTTTTTTTATTTTAATGCTCATGAATGTCACAGACAATGGCTCTTGCTATCCCTTATTTAGCAGTTGTTGGAGGCACCTACAGTGTGCTACTTGGCTCCATATGAACACAATTTCTTTTGGCCATGTCTGCGTTACAAGCTTTGGTCAACACAAGTGGCATTGGTGGGTATATGCCTGCCAAAGTTTGTATATCACTCAACAGTGTGTATGCTTGGCTGCTTGCATTGGTGCTGCGTAGATGTTGATGTAAAGTGTGGTGCACCAGTGTGCCAAACATCCTCATCTGGAGCCTGCTGAGCTCCGCACTGCTCTCATGAACATTGCAAATACAAGATGCATGGTTTTCCTATCTCTGCAGATGCAGATCAAGTAACCCTCCAGTGCTGCTTACCAGTAAAGAGACTGGTTAAGAAATTACTTTGCTAAGCCTGTGTTTCCAACTTTCCTGCCATGTTGTCCCTGAAGGGATTAGATTAAAATTCTTAGGTGTAGATCTCTGGAGGAGTGTGTGTGTGTTTGTGTGTGTGTGTAAGCAGCTGGGGAGGTCTGAGGTTGTGGTTTCAGGGTCTGGGTGGCTGGATTGCAGAGTCCCACATTCCAAGGAAGGGCTCAGAGAGAAGGTTGTAACCTGGAAGTGTACCTTACATACCAGCGCTGAGAATGGTGCTCAGACTCTCCCCAGACCCAGTTGGCTTGGAAGCATGTGGATCCACTTGCAACAGACTTGAGACCCTCCAGGTAGGGACTGGGCCTAGTTGTGACAGAGACTGCTAAGAAATTCGAATCTCTGTAATTCTTTTGCGGTCTCTAGTGATGGACCTATTAAAAGTCCACCATTATGTGGTATCTAAAGAAGGTAATTCGAACTTGAAGTCTGTCTCTTGTGTTTGAATTTATGGGATCTGTTCCAGAAAGACAAAAGAAAATGGAGTGGTTATTGTACTGGGTATAGAATGGGTGGAGTGAGGGTGTAGCGGGACTTGATGGCTGCCATCTGTAACTTTTTTGCTTGCTGATCTCTTCGTTAACAAGTGCAGCGAGAAATATCCAGTAGCAATTTCATGTGGCTCATACTATGAATGGAACTTTTCTCAAATTGCTGAATGTCAATTTTATTCTAGCAAGAGTGAAACTCATTCTTCATAGACAGTTTCCTAAGCCATTAGCTAGGCTCATTTTAAGAATGCTTTGAAATGTCACTCAGAATTTGATTATTTACGCTCTGAAAGACTGTGGTACCTCCCTTTTAGTATTTCATATTGATGGAAAGGACCATGCAACCAGCCAGGCAATTTTGGCTTATTATTATGATCTTTCTGATGATGTGCTTATATTTTCTGGTAAGACTTAAAAATTTAGTCAAAATAATTAAACATTGTCTCATCACCTGCTAACCAGGTTTTGGTGCATTAGAGTGACTAAAAAGAATTGAACGCTGCTGCAGTCAATCATAACTTGTATGCAACTTGTAAATTTAGGGGCAGAAATTTTCAGTGCTTAGTCTCTGCCTGAAGATGAGTTCTTCTGGAATGGCTGAGCCATTTGAATGAAAGGACCATGTTTTGAACAGTTTTACAGGCAAAACTGCTTCATCTTGAAAGGTGTCTTTTGGCATGGAAATAGTCATCCTCAAGGAGCAATCCTTTCCTTTTTCTGGAGGGAATTTACCATATATACTCGATTGTAAGTCTGCTCCCCCAAGATGGAAATGGAAAATTTTTATAACCCGTTGATAAGCCGACTCTATAATTCAGGGGTCGGTGAACTTTGGCTCCCAGGCCATCAGGATAAGCTGCTGGTGGGCTGAGATGGTTTGTTTAGCTTGAGTGTCTGCAGGCATGGAGGTAAACCTAAGTAAACAAAGTGTCCCGGCATGCCAGCTACTTATTCTGACAGGCTGGGACAGCAGCTGGTGGGGAAATTTTTTTGGGGGGAGAAGCTGGGAGTCAGGGGAGTAACCTCTGTGACCACCCCCCACATGACCCCACCCCTAGCCTGGGACCCTCACACTCTCCCCATCCTATCCCTTCCCACCTTATCTGGGGAGGACCAGGGGACGATGTCTCTGGCCTGGCTGGAGCTGCTCCGGCAGGCTGGACAGAGCGGCCACAGCCTGCTCCAGCAGGCCTAGGGTGACTGGATGTCCTGATTTTATAGGGACTGTCCTGATATTTGAGGCTTTGTCTTATATAGGCACCTATTACCCCCTCCCCCCATCCTGATTTTTCACACTTGCTGTCTGGTCACCCTAGGTGGGCCAGACCGGGTGGTGTGGCAGCATGTTCCAGCAGGCTGGGCCAGGCAGTGTGCTCTGGCGGGCTGGGCGGCGTGGCCTCAGCCTGCTCTGGGGGGGCGGTGCCGAGCAGCATAGCTGCAGCCTGCCAGCCCTGGAGCTGCAGCTGCTGTGGAGGCTGTGGGGGGAGCAGCATGGCCAGAGGCGGAGAGATTCTGGCCCCATGTCTTTCCTTCTGGCTGTACTGCCTGTCCTTGCTCCCTCTGTTGGGGGGAGGGGCTGTGTCCCACCTCTCCCTCTCTATACCCGTTCATAAGCCGACCCCCTTCTCTGGTGCTTCCGTTCTTTACTGAAAAAATTCGCTTTTTGAACAAGTATATACAGGTAGCTTTGTTTGACCTGAGATCTGAACCTTTTGAAGATCGTGCAGTGAGCATGCAGAAGAATTACGATGGCCTGTGCAGACTTCAATTACATGATTACATACTATTTTTTCCACAGGCCCTCTGCCTCATTCAGTGTTCAGGATTGTCCTGCCTTGGGGTGAATTAGGGTTGTGCAGTGAAGGAAACTTTTGTCTGTAAGGATCCCTGCCTCATTTGTTGCAGCAATTGAAAGGGGCATAGTGAGAAAGGCAGGGGATTGCAGGAAGAGAGGATGGTTTCATGGTTATGTTAGCTGAATGAAATGGATTCCCTCCCCGCCTCTGCCACATAGTTCCTTTGTGATGCTCGCCAAGTCACTCAAGGCACACTTCTCACAGGTGGTCACTAATAGAGTGTTCCTCACTTTCTAGAGGCCTGATTTGCAGCAGTGCTGAGTGTTAGCAATTGTAGCTGAAGTTAGTGGAAACTGTGCTTTGAACATATAATGTGCTGTTAACTACGTACTCTGAAAAATCAGACTCATAGACTTTAAGGTCAGAAGGGACCATTAGGATCATCTAGTCTGACCTCCTGCATATTGCAGGCCACAGAATCTCACCCAACCACTCCTGTAACAAACCTGTGTCTGAGCCATTGAAGTCCTCAAATCATCGTTTAAAGACTTCAAGGTGCAGAAAATCTTCCAGCAGGTGACCCGTGCCCCACACTGCAGAGGAAAGCGAAAAACCCCCAGGGCCTCTGCCAGTCAGACCTGGAGGAAAATTCCTTCCCTACCCCAAATATGGCGATCAGCTAAACCCTGAGCATATGGGCAAGACACACCAGCCAGACACCCAGGAAAAAATTCTCTGTAGTAACTCAGATCCCACCCCATCTAACATCCCGTCACAAGCCATTGGGCATATTTACCATTAGTAGTCAAAGACGAATTAATTGCCAAATCAGGTCGTAGATGGCACAAAATGGTCACCCAAAATTAGTTAATGCTTTTGACTTTAATCTTTCTTTGCCTAAAATCCCATCTGTAAGATGGAGATACTACCACTCACTCATCTCACAGGAGTATTGTGAGACTTGGCTCATTAATGTTTGTGAAGCACTCAGATACCGTAGAGATGAGCACTATAGAAAATTCTATGAGGAAATTGATAGTTCTGTCTTCAGAGCCCGGTTTGAATAGGGTGCAGTAAGTTAAGGCCTGGGGTAACTCACTGACCAGTGAGAAGACAAAATACTGAATAGATGTTAATTCAGTGAGCGGTGTCCATTCTGTGCACATAATGAGACAGGCGCCCTGTGGGAAAAAATATATGATCATGTAATTAAAGATTGTATCATACTACATATGTGCAATGGGGATAAATTGTCATTTTTGCATTTCATAACGTTTGCAATCTTAAGTTTGCAACTGTAATTTTCTTTTAATGTAGTTTTTTGAGTAATTTCCTAGTTTTAAAAAATACACCCTGAAGAAACAGATACCATTATCTGGCATCTTATGACATCCTTAGTAGGATGGACCCTTTAGATCCAAAACTGAGGGCTGGTCTACACTACGGGGTAAAATCGATTTTAGATACGCAATTTCAGCTACGTGAATAACGTAGCTGAAGTCGAATATCTAAAATCGATTTACTCACCCGTCCTCACCGCGCGGGATCGATGTCTGCGGCTCGCCATGTCGATTCCGGAACTCTGTTGGGTTTGGTGGAGTTCCGGAATTGATATAAGTGCGCTCAGGGATCGATATATCCCGTCTAGATTAGACGCGATATATCGATCCCCGAGCAATCGATTTTAACACGCCGATACGGCGCGTAGTCTAGACATGGCCTGAGACTTCCGCTGCTTGACCTAATGAAGTAACTGATAGAGGATGACAAGCTACTATTGCTATGTGGACTAGCACTAGAGGGGAATGAGATACTTTGCCTGTGTTCTGATTAGGCACAGATTCTTCTGTCACAAGTCTGTGCTCTACTGCACCACAGTCTCCTTGTCCCAGTCCCATTGTCTTCACCTAATTAATCTCAGTCTCTAGTAATCAGTCTACTTGTCCAGTGAGTCCTGATCTCACCCCACCAGGTTCCCAGTCTCCCTCCCTCACTCTACTCTGTCCTGTGGCCCCTTATCTCAGGTCTACTTGCCCAGCCAGTCCCAGTCCTCTCCCCAATTCCTTGTCTCTTTCTCCCGCCCTCACCTGTGTTCCTTGTTACCATTGGCTCAGTCCCAGTCTCCTTCCCTGGGCTTCTCATCCCATCTCGATGACCTCATCTCCCCCAGTTCCTTGTCTTCAGTCTCTTTTCCCAGCCAGCTTCAGTTCTACTTCACACTCGAGTTCCTTGCCAGATGTTTCCTCTCTTCCACACCACCTTTCCCCTGCTCCTCTGGTTCACAGTCCCTCTATTCACCTCCCTGCCAGCCGCCAGTCTCTGCCCCTGTGGCACCCCCCAACCCCACCTTGGTCCATTCCAATTGCCTAATCCTCCTCTGCAATGCTATAGGTTTAGCTTTTGTCCCCTCTGCATCTGAATCAGGCTGCCTCCTCCTCCATGCATCCTGTTTGCCAGCAAGAAGGACACTGAAAGCACACGAGAGGTGGACTCCCTCCTCTCAGTTCCAGTGCCTGTCCTGGAGCAGCCATTAGAGAAAGTCCAGCTTCACCCTGGAGCTGTGGGCTAGAGAGGACATGCTCAGTTTTTCTGTGGGATGGCACATGCACCGTTTGGTCAATCTCAGGAGCCGTACGAGGCTCAGGCATGGTTAGTGAGGATGGAATCCTGGGAGATTTTAGTTGTTAAGATCTAGCACGTCTCTACTGAGCAAGTGCAAACTGCACATTTTTCATGGGCTTATAACTTGGGTGGATTTTCACAGGGGCGCCAAAAGGCACAGCCCTGACACAAAGCCCACCTCTGCCCATTTGCAAGTCCCTCCTCCACAGCATAAGGATGCTAAATGCTTCCAAAGAAAACGTGGCTAGAGAATGGAGAGAGACGTTGTTTTTCACTAATCTTGTTTTCAGAAATGGCTGAAATGTTTTGACTGAAATTTTCCCCCCCAAAAAAATCAGCCAGAGGCAGACCCATGGCATGGAAGAAATTGAGCTCACCCAGTTAACATCTGGCAGAAGTATTAGCAACTGGCTGTCTAAAGGATAACTGAAGACTGTAGCATACAAGCAGTCAAAGTGAATGTTGCCAAGAGTTAAACATGTATTTCCAAACTTTGGAATGCTTAACTGTGCAATGTCTAGTCAATTAATTTTGTTAATGGGTCTCTAAGTTGCTGTTGTATACATGCAATAACGCTAAAACAGCAGGAGATCAATAGTTATTTTTTTCTTTGACTCATGCTTTATTTGATGTGGTGAGCAGTGTCCAATGAGATGGTGAGTGCTCTTTTCAGGTGTGTTGTGGAGACTTACTGTCAAGATGGATATATTGCAGTAGTTGATCTTTTGAGTGACATTGCCACATGGACTGTACGCTCAAGTGGCTGTGACTACTGGCTGGGTAATTGCATAACTAAAGAGTGAGTCACCTTTGGGATTAGGTGTGTGTGGTTGGGAGTTCATTTTTTTTTCTTTTTTTAGTTTCCAGATAAGACCCACTGAACTACTGTTAAAATATTGCTTGTTTTCTTAATGGAATAAAACAGTTCAATGACGCTTGTCAGATGAAAACATATTGAGACATGCTCACCTTGTGTTGTCCTCAGATTGTTTGTTCATTCTTCTGCTGGCACATACTAGTCAAGCCTCCTCTTGAACCTACATATGTAATTTAATACACACATTAAAGGAGCATGCTGGAGAGTGAAATGGTTTGTTTGTTTCAAAATGCTAAAGGATACACAAGGCAAGAATATCCAAGTTAGAGTCATCAACAAAAATAAACATGACATGACATTAGACGTGCTTGCAGTTCTGACTCTTGTGCCTCAGATCATGTAAGCCAAATGATTAAAGCATAGCCTTGCTAAGGGTATCAATAGATCACTTTAATGTTACTGAGGAAGTTCAAGACCTCAGCTTTATCCTGCTTCACTGGTTAAGACTAGTCTTATTCATAGTCCAGTCATTTCTCTTTGCTGTAGATCTTTGCATCTTTTCTTCTCCACCCCTAAAGCTTCCACAGAACAGGAAGACACTCCAGTGCTTACATTCACATGTGGAAAACCAAATACACACATGATCTGTTAGCACAAGTACACTCAATTAGCACCATAAATAGCAATATCAGAATTGCAGGGGGAGCAGGTAGTGACACCTGTAGTTAGGTCACCTAACAGTTTCCAGTGTAAAAGATTTTTTTGAGGAGTCCTAGTGCCTCCATTGTCTGCAGCAGGCCTTTGAAATGCAGCAGGGTCAAAGCCCTGGGGCTAGAGATGCCTTTAATTTGTCCCAGGAAATTCCAATCAGGTTTTGCTGAGTTATAAACTGTTGAAAATAACCATTTCCCTTCTCCTGCTTGCATTCTTCAGGAAAGTATTGGCAACTTGCCAAAACATTAACTGTCCAGAGGCAACGTGGAGAGTGGGGGGCACGTAGGGTCACATGCTGCTGGCCAGAGTTGCTGCTTGGCTTCTAGTGAGCATGCTCACGTGGTGCAGTCCTAATAGGGTTGCCAACCCTCCAGGATTGTCCTGGCGTCTCCAGGAATTCAAGATTCATATTCAATTATATATTGTGTCATGTGATGAAACCTCTAGGAATACACCCAGCCAAAATTGGCAACCCTATTCCTAGTACAATCTGATTGTTACTGGAGCAGCTATGTCAGAGATTGGTGAGTGAGGGGAGGAGCAGGTACATCTAGGCTGCTGGGACTGGAACCCCCAGAAAAGGAAAATGTAAAAATCCAAGTTTCATGATGTGCAACCGTCACTTATACAGGTTTTCTGTGTATGGACATAAACTACGTAGAAAGAACATTTAGGCTGGAAAGTTAAATACTTGGGAAAAAAATTAGGAAATTCCCAATTTAAGGTTACCCATGAAACCTTAATTCTGACCCCTTGTACATTATAATACAGGCTTTAATTACATGATGACATTCTCCCCCCCCCACCCCCCCGGCATTCCTGCCTCATTCATTACACCGTGTGGATGCAGAAGGGGTCAGACTTAAGGTTATATAGGCACCTGTGTATCTGGCATATTCTAACTGGAGTTCTTGACTTTGCAAACTAAATAATGTGCTTTTAACAGATTTTTGTGTGTATAAGGAAAACATTTTATTACATACAAACTTCTAAAAAGAATTTTGTATACATAGGTTCTATCTTGGATGGGAGACTTGTTCCTGGACCTACGCCTACTAGGATGCTTCAACTCATTTTTATTTTACTGAAATAAACAGTTCAGATTTATTGGTCAGCATGATCTTCCTTTCTAAAACTGGGCATTCTTTTTCTGCCTTCTTGAGAATAGGCCCAAGTTTGGATCTGTATTTTGCTGCAAGTACCTTTGTTGTGAAACAAATATTTTCACAAGTTATGAGAGGCTGAAAATGACATAGTAGGCATGCATGGTATTTAATTTAATTCTAACTTCTGCATTTGAATATTTACTAAATATTATATCTCTAGATATACTGAAACATGGAGCCATATGTGCAAATTTGCATCTCTATTTCTAGTTTGTGATCAGTTTCTAGAAGAAATGTTTGAGAATGTACTTGTGAGGAAATACGAGGAATTGATCACATTCTCTGTAGTCCCATGTTTCTTAACTAAGAAAAATAACTTTATACAAGTCCGTCTCCTGAATTGCTTCTGAGATTTGTTTTGCAGAAATGGCTGTTGCTAGCTATCTCTTTCATGTTTACTCCTAACTATTGTGATACCGCATGGCCAGAGGGCAGCATAAGAGTGTTAGCAGGGGGCCTTATTCCCTGCCAAGGGAGGAAGGTTTGCTTTAGATTAACTAGAGCACCTGACTCCAGTTAGAGCACCTGACTCCAGTCATGGGATATAAACCCCTGCTTCAGTCAGACAGGGGGTAGTAGTTGAAGGAGAAAGGTTGGATTGGAGCAGAGTGCAGATTGCAGAAGAGAAGAGTTTGTCCAGAGAGAAATAGAAGGTTTGGAGGAGTGCTGCGGTGGATTGGGAAGCCCAACAGAAACCCTAGGTAAGGGGCACCAGGCTTGTATAGAAGAGAGGCGAGAAGCCCTTCACAAGCTGACGGGTATGAGAGGGAAGTAACCCAGGGGAAGAAACCGCTAGTCAAGTGGTTCACCACAACCCCAGGGCCCCTGGGTTGGGACCTGGAGTAGAGGGCGGGCCCAGGTCCCTCCCTCTCCACTCCCCTCCTCCAAGGACACTAGGGGAGTGATTAAGAACTGGTTCAGAGGCAAGCAATATCGCCCTGAACCTACCCCAGAGAAGAGAGAGCGCGAGACCCAGAGAACAATACCGGCAATTTTGCCACACTAAGTATGAAGAAACATCTGGCATATCTGGTCATGTGTCTAGAGGAGTTCTGGAAAAGCCTCTGCAGCACTTGGAGCATATTCTTAGATTACTGAAAATACTCATCCAGTATCACATTTTTGTTTCCTTATTCTTTTCTGCAGACAGGATAGCAAGCAACTGTGGATAGTCATGAAAGGTGGCAGACTGATAATTGAGAAGACCATAACCCCCGCTCCCCTTTGACCCTAGAATAGGTACAGAATGGACAGCAGCAATATAAGACTATCTTGAATACCCTGCCGGTGCTGATGGGATGCTATTTCCAGGGAAACCTTGTAATAACTAGCTGCAAGGCAGATGAGAAAGGGAAAGTCATTGATGATGTTCTTGGGACGACGTAAGTAAGAATACACGTCACCAGCTTTCCTTTGTTCTACAGTTGACTTCAGTGCACTTGCATATAGGTAATTCATAAAGGAACGGGACCATCTCCTTACCTGATATTGCTGTGTGATACCTCTTCATCAGGAAGCTCTGTCACCTCATGTGTACGTTCCAAATCTCAATACTAGTTGGTGGGGTAGAGGTGAGGAAATTAACAGTCCTAACTGAAATGTTGAGCCTTGGGTGCTGTTTTAGGAAGTGGGCATATTTTAATGGATTACAATTATTGTACTGCAGAAGCAAGATGGGTGAAGTCAGGTGTAGTTTGCTGAGACTCTTCAGAAAAAAGAAATCCTGCAACAAACGATGTTTGAGGGATGAATGGTCTTGAGAGCTCCTGTGCTAAGGAAAAAACTTCCAGCAAGAACCTCAGGAACGTGCGGAGTTTGTGAGTGGGGGGATTTTTCTGATGATGGCCACTCTGGTTGTGGGTTTACTTTCCTAGATTGCAGGCCACCCCATCTCTGGTGGAAGGTCTGCTTTACGTTTGCTAGGTTTCTGTAGGTTTTCGGGATCCTCGAATGTACTCTTGAAGAAACAAAAGATGCACCTTGTCAAATGTGGCCTACCTGATTAATTCAACATGGGAGAGGCCTAATTTCTTATAAAACGGGATTAGGGAGGTAACTAGATCTGCGGGCTGAAAACGGAATGTCTGTGCTAAGAGAAGTAAATGGGTCAGTAAGTTAAAGACAGAATGTCTGAGCTAGCAAAGATAAGAGGGGGAAACACCCAGAATATCATTTACTAAGAACAAAATAACAGTGGACAAGAGAAGTCAGAAGTGTAAACATGAGGTAAAGCGTAAAGTCAGACATGGAGAGTGCATGGACAGAGCATGCTGTACAGGGACTGGTTCCTGCAAAATAACTAAGCCAATCCCCAAACGTGTAATCCAATATATAGTGAACGTAACATGATATGTAGATTTATATAAAGGAAGGGAGTTTCTGTGTAACTTTGGATCTATGATGTACACTGCATCCACCCCATATGTTTGAGTCTGATGAACTCAGCATAGTGTTGCTGTATGCCAAATAAAGATCCCTGAGGGACAGTCTGGAGTTGAACTGAGTTCTTGGGAAGCTGAGTGGAAAGAGGTCTTGAAGGGAATGCTGACACACCTGACAGAAGGTGTACAGAACTCCAGATGTACACCTTAGTTTCTGTGAGGCAGGTCTTCAGTTACCTGTGGTTGTAGACTGTGCTGTGGGGGTTTTTGTTTGTTGTATGAAAGAGAAATTACCTCCTCTTTGTTAGTGATGCAGACTTGCACAAAGAAGTTCGGAACCAATTTATTTTAGTGTTTTGTTTAATGATAAATAACCACAAATATGCTATGCAATGCAGGGTGTTCTTAAATTGGAATTACTTGTCACTGGCAGAATCTTCTTGCAAAAGAGGTGTCCCACTCTGCTTTTTCCACCTCCTTCATTTCCTTGAAACTGGTAAATAATTTTGTGGTTGAGCACTCTTCCAACATAACAGGTGGACACAATTCCCTCTTTTAATTAGTATGCTACATAACTAGTGTATTTGAGAAGGAAAGGCTGGATTTCTGTCCAAGTACTTTGGAAACTCTCTTTTGCTTAAAAGAACTTTTCAATTACTTACCAGACTGCTAGAGCTAGGTTGGGTTTGATAATTTGTAAATAAAATGTTTATAATGAAAGTTTCTCTCTTGAGCAGCGTTCTGCACTAGGTATGCTTGGGACTTGGACAAAATGTGTCTATAGGCCAACCATTTTATTCTGGCTGCCTTGACAAAATACAGGTTTTGATTGTTTGTTCGTTTGTTTTTTAGCTGCATAGAGATTTGATAAAAGGCTTTAACATAGTCGACTGAGTTCCCTAATAGGTTTTGAGTGGTGGTAAAGAAGGCCAGACCCATGAGTCTAAAAATGATTAATACGTCTACAGACAAGCTTAATTACAGAGAGTAAATAAGAATATTTAACATGATGCCTGAAGGTTGGGCCATGTGAGTGACTGACTGTCATGTGCATGTAATATATGGTATCTGTGTGGCTCTAAGTACACATACTCTCATTGCTCATCTCTTTTATGAGTAGCTGAAGCCTTTTATATTTGGATTTATGAAATTTTCCTCTCCTGTGCTTTAGGTAAATGTATAAATAATTCAACTCAATACAAAATCATATAAATTAGACTGAGCAGACAGCCAAAACCAAACTTTCTCCAATAGCCTGACTCATTGTACCCAAAGATTTCCCCTCTTACCCCATTCTCATCTTTGCAAAAACATCCAGTGAAGTGGGCTGTAGCCCACGAAAGCTTATGCCCAAATAAATTTGTTAGTTTGTAAGGCAGGGGTGGGCAAACTTTTTGGGCCGAGGGCCACATCTGAGTGGGGAAATTGTATGCGGGGTGGGGGTTGGGGTGCATGAGCGAGTGCGGTGTGTGTGTGTGGGGGTGCAGTGTGCAGGAAGGGGCTCAGGGCAAGGGATTGGGGCAGAGGAGGGTGCAGGGTGTATGAGGGGGCTCAGGGAAGGGGGTTGGAGTGGAGGAAGGGTATGAGGGCAGGGGTGCGGACTGCGGGAGGAGGCTCAGGGCGGGGGGTTGGGGTGTGGGAGCGGTGTGGGTACGGCAGGGGGCTCAGGGGAGGAGGTTGGGGTGCATAAGGGTGCAGAGTGCAGCAGGAGGATCAGGGCAAGGGGTTGGGGTGCAGGGTGTATGAGGGGGCTCAGGGCAGGGAGTTGGGGTACAGGAGGGGTGTGAGGTGTGGGCAGGGAGTTGGTGGGGCGGGTGCAGAAGAGGTTCAGGCTCTGACCTGGCACCGCTTACCTCAAGCCCTGAGGGGCCGGATCTGGCCCGCGGGCCATAGTTTGCACACCCCTGCTCTAAGGTTCCACAAGGACTCCTTGTTGTTTTTTGCTGATACAGACTAACATGGCTACCACTCTGAAACATGAGAGGACTGTGTAGTCCTTGCAGTATGGCCTGACGATCAACAGTCTTTTGGGATCCAACAGGCAAAGTGGAGAATCAAGATCCAGAGCAGAGGACCATTAGCTTCTGATTTTATCAGAGCACTTTTCTAGTTTCCTCTGGTGGTATTCTTATAACTAGGGAAAACTTGGTTGCAATCTCAGCAAATTTGATAAATCTTGGCACAGAAGAAAACTTAATTTGGCTTGTTTCCAGGAGCTGAGTTTAGGTAATATGGTTATGCTTGAGAGTCATTAGTAATCAATCACTGCAGTGTGTTTGCTTTACTTCCAAGCTCTAATGTATCCTCTGGTAACTCTGGATGAGGTGAAAAATGGGGCCACTGCTGTATAGCCTGGAAGATAGAGAGCATGTGCAACCGAGCCCATACTTGGCTATGTACATGTGCAGTAGGGTTGTGTAGATTGTGTCCTTTTTAACAACTTACATGCTATGCAGTTTTCCACATTCTTGCTTCTGGAGTTTTGTCACTGAATATTTTCCAGGACCAGTTTTTTCCAGTAATACTTTTGGTTGAAAACATTTTGTGGTTTTTTTTTTTTTTTTTTTTTTTTTCAATTGAAGCTGAGTCAAAAATAGGAGCAGTTTATCCTCTGAAGAGGAAACAGATTTCCACAAGCTATGAAAATTGAAGATTACTTTTTCAACCCCACAGGTACCACTTAAAGGCCTAATAAACCACACTTACGTATTTGTTTGTTTAATACAGTAGATATCCTAGCTATATGCTGTATTTGGATTTTGGATGCATCAGAATAAACTAGCTATAAATAGTGGTGACTGCTGAAATTTTCTTTAGATCTTGGAAACACTGCAGTGTGTTTTTTGTCAGGCTTGAATCATAAAGTCTGAAGAAGAGCTAATGAGATTTTTTTCTCAACCTTAAAATCAAATTGGTGGAATCAGTGTACTACAGATTGCAGATCACAGTCCGAGACTGTGCAAAGAAGACTACAAACTTTACAACTAACTCATTTTGTAATATCTCTTTGTTGGGCCATTTCCTGTAACATTTTCTGCATTAGTTGAAGTTAATTACTTTCAAAATTAAATGCTCCAAACTGTGTAGCTGTAACAGTTGTTGGCATAATCTTTTTTTTTTCCCAAACTGCAAAAAGTTTTTCCAGTATGTAAATATTATCCACCAATGCATGATTCTTGGTTATTTCATCTAGATATCTGTTTGTGGCTGACTGTTTAATGGAGGAGTGTGTTTGTGGATAAGCAGATAGCTATTGCACTAAAACCTGCGTGTTCAGTATTACCCTCCATTGGATGAAATTTTGGTTCCAATGAGGTCAGATATAAAACTCCCATTGATTTCACTGGGGCTAAGATTCACGCTGATTTTGAAAAAGCTCCATGGAGTTGCTGCTCCTAAACTCCTCTCTGACCTTCTGCCACGTACTGACCCTTATACACACTTCCTTCCAGCTTGTCTCCTGTCCATTTACTCCATATGGGCTACTCTTGTACTTATGCTGCTCCATCTATGAAATTACCTCTGAGTCACTACATTTCTTTAAAAATCTTGCTCTGTCACCCGCCTACAGCTGAATCTGGAGACCGATCCTTGATTGTAACTAGTCTCTGAGCATATTTACCAGCCTTTTGACTCTTGAATATGTTTCAGGTTTCTCTTTTTAATTCACTTTTTAACTTCATCTATTGTCGTTTTTTAAATTTTTTTCCCTTTCTGCCTCCAACAGTCTCTATAGTCAGCCTTGTAAAGGTTCCCTCTCTGCTTCACATTTCCACTTTGTAAAATGTTTTTCAATAGAGCTGGTCAAAAAAATGTTCAACAGAATGATCTCCATGCAGGTTAGTAAATACCCATGTTTCATGGGAGCATGTTGATTTTGACTGCTTTTGACTGAAAAGGCAAAATATTTTGGTTAGATTTTATATAAAACTATTTGTAATATATTTAATATAAAAGCCCATTTCAAATCAATTTGAAACAAAACATTGTTAGTCCTGAATGAAAACTTTTTGGAATTTTCACTTTGCAGGAAATTTCTACATTTCAGCTTTTCGTTTTGATTGGCAACAAACAAAAACGGGAAATGTTGGAATTTCCTTCCAGTTCCTGACCAGCTCTAACTTTCACAAACTTTGTATGGACGGCTGCAGCTTTCTTCCTTTCTCCACCCCCCCACCCCCCAAATTTTCAATGAGGAAGCATATAGACAAAAGAAGACTCTGAATGTCTTGTTTTTCTAAAGCATTGCACAGAACATTGAGGAAATACTGAAAGGCACTAGATACCTTAAGAGAATGATGGAATGCGGAAACCATCACCTATGGATCAAGATGTTCACATTTAGCCTAGCGATCAACAGCCGTTACAATCAGACAGGTGTCTAGCCTTTGTGGAATGAGTTCAGTACATAGTGAGCAAACTGACTGGTTGAATCTCTGAGAACAATATCCTTAGGAAGAGGAATGTGTGTAATTTTATTCCAAATACTGTCATTATTCTTTGTGGTGCTTTCTGTCTATTATTGTGTTCATTTAACAAGTTTTTAGATTAAGTCTGACTGGTCGATGGCAGTATGTTCCTCTTTCCTTTTTTACATTTTATGTTGAGTTGTGATGATTCTGTTGTTGTTCATATTGTTGGCTGTTCCCTTTTTTCTTTTTCAGATGTAAATCTTTCCCAGACTAGTTCTGTTTCCAGAGTGAATAATGTAAGTGTCTCTCTTGTTAGTGATTCACATTTAGATTCTTGCACTGTCATAGCTCTGTTTTTGTTGATCTTATTTTGGTCAGTATTATTAAACATAACACCTAAATCAGATTTTTCACAGCAGAGAGAGTTATGTGCTAGCCAAATTACTACACTGCTGGTGTTCCTGCATTTTCCATTTTCAGCAGTCTGTTGACAACTACAGCACTCCTTTGATTTTCTATAACTACTCCCATTCTGTGCTGCTTTTTACACTTGCACAGATTCCCTCTGAAACTGGAATCAAGATCAAAATGTTGGTAAAATGAGTTTTTACAGTAACTACACTTTGATTGTATACCCAATATATGCTTTAAGAATCTCAGCTCAGGATCTAGGTGTGATATTTTGCCACTTCTGCACTCCAGTTACAAGTATGAGATAATCTGGGTCCATTTTGGAACAGATTTCCCTTTTAATACTCTTATCAGGTTTTAAAAATCAGTCCAAAGCTTTCTCACTGGGTTTAAGCTCTTTGTGCAGTAATTTTTTGGCCTGCATGTTTGGTTTTTTGTACATTGCAAAGCATAATGGGTCTCATTTTTGGTGCTATGTATGCTAATAAACAGTGAGCTAAATCATCCCTTACGGAACTCATTCGGTTCCGGTGGAGTTACATAGGAATGAATTTGGCCCAATAATTCAGTTTCCTATTGTGCAACAGTGTTCCTATATTATTGCATTGTACTGTTAAACAATAAAAAGTATATTTACAAATGAACAAAGAATCTTTTTATCAGGGCTTTGGAGTGGAGCCCAGAGCTGGAGCATGGAGCCGCTCTGGAGCAGTGGAGCTGCAGGTTTTTGCCTAGAGCTGGAGCTCCAAAGCCCTGGTTTTTATGCCTCAGCAGAAGTTACCTTCTATCATGACATGTATTTGAGCAAAATGTCATGGAGTAGAAAATGGAAATATCAATACACTAGTGTGATGAACTGGAGCTGTACCTGCACAGCTTATGCATTCTGATTGATATTGTGATGTATTGTGGAAAAAAACTGCTGTATCCTCTGTGCCTACAGGTATGTGGATATCCCATTGCTAACAGGCCCTGTAGCAGATCATACCAGAGCAGGGACAACGGGATATGCTTAATATTATTAATAATGGTACTTAAACGTCATGAAAGGTTATGTTAAAACAGCTGCATCCTTAGATGATTTTTTTAGCTGTTTCCTCTGAAGGGAGGGTATAGGTAAGAGCAGTGGAAAGTTACCAGGAGGAGAACAAAAGAGGCCAGGTGACCAGGAGAGATTTAAATGAAAAGCCATACAGGAGCTGAGGGGACCAGACATGAAGAGGAAGCATGGGGTGAGGGAGAGCAAAGTCACAGAAGCTGAGGAAGGTGACTCCAGGAGGGAGAGGCCACATAGCAGGTAGCAGCCGCATGGGGAAGGGAGACCTGCCCGCTTTTCTGAGCTCAAATGGGAACCAAAGGATGGCAACCTCAGCCCAGAGAATGCTCTGGAGTGGTAAGATTGAGGCAGGGACATGCGGTTTTAGTGTTTATTCTTCTGTATGATTTGTACTCTCCTGTGCTTGCTTTACATGATTAAGTGTAAAAGAGCATAAAAGTGTTAGTGCAAATCGTTGCTCTGTATTTAACTGCTTTACAACTACTGCTTTCCCTTGTCAGTTAAATTGTAAACTAGAAGCTTCGCACCTTTCAGGTGAAGTTCTGGAAGGGGGTAGGTGTAAGTAAGTTGGGGTATCTTGGATGTTAGCGTTGAGAAGCCCCATTTCTGGGAGTCAGTGCCCAAGGAATGTGCCAGAGAGGCTAAGAGAGGAACCCAGGAGATCCAGAAAACAGGCTTGGATTCTATTTACAGCAGTCCTAGAGGGAAGCCAGGAGAGGGTGCTTGCTAGCATCTACGACAACTAGTGAAAACTTAATTAACCTGTTATGAAAGATAAAGGCCAGGATGATCAATAATGTCACATGAGTTTGGGTGCCTCCATTTTCAGGTGCCCAGTTTGAGACACTTTAAAGTGGCTCACTACTTTCTGAAAAGTCAGGCCATGTGTCCTCTCAAAATCCGTCCCTTTGTAAAGTGTCACTTTGAGTACCCAAAATGAGTAGTTGCTCTTAGTTCATCTTGCCAAGGGTCCTGAGGCAAAGCCCATTGGTGTCAGTGGAAGTCTTTCGGCTGACTTCAGGCAGCTTAGGACTGGGCCCTAAAACCTTATTGCAGTTTATTTAAATACAGGGCTGTGCTAAAAGTAGGAGCTTTATGAATAAAGTTTGATGACTGGTTAGTGTGACTTGGCTGCTCAGGGAATAGCTATGCATCCATTCCAATTCAAGAGAAATGAGTTTTGTACAGACCTGGAGGCATCTAAGTATACCCAAAGTTTTATCTGAGTAGGTAGCCATGCACCATGTTCTGTCTTTGAAAATATAGTGCAATATGTATAAAAATATCTTTAATATGGACGTCCATGTCATTAATTGCATCCTAGTAAGAAGGAATTGTTGTCCATTTTTAACTCCATTATTAAAGAACTGAATAGCAGAACACAACAGTTCCAAGTGTGCCATGTGAGGCGCTCCCAATTCTATAAAGGGTTTACAGTAACATGCTAGAAAGACCACTTGAACTTACTAAACTGGGAAGATCTCCAAAACCTGGATGAATCAGCTAGGTCAGTCAGGATGCAGACCTGTCAGGAAAAAGGATCACTTTTTAAGGCACCTCCCTTTATTGTGGCCGCGCGTTCCTGTAACTGACTTGGGTATGATTCATCAATTGTAACAAACCTTTCGTTGAACCCATACAGATTATCCCCATGTTTGTGCAAGAAAGACTTTTGACATGGTTTTCCCCAGTATCATTTCACAGCTTCTCTTCTCCCCCTCCACCCTCGCGTACCCTCCCCCACCCCCTGACAGCTTGCTTGCTCACACAGTGTAATGGTTGGAGGGTGGGTTTAGTCACTTCAGTCTCCGTTATTGTATAGTTGGACAAGGTGGATGAAGTAATATCTTTCATTGGACCAACTGATATGTTCTGGGGTGCAATCCAGACTGGTGAAAAGTTGTCCTCTCTTACAACCTTTAAGTGCCTTAAAGCTTTGTTACTGTAGTGCTCTGCCTGAAATGCCCCCATAAGTAACAAGCATGCACTGTATTTATTGGGCAGCCCTGGTGCAACTCTTTAGATCTCAGGAGCCTGCCTGTAATGCCACCTACTTCTACTGGTCTTCACCAGCATTAATTAATGTCTGGTAAGGTGGTATTAACTCACCCACCTCGTCTGATGTCTTGGGACCAACACAGTTACAAAAACACTGCATACGTTGGTTAGCTGGAGAGTAAAGCATGAGCAGACTGGCTGAGTCACTTATAGTAATGCCTCTACTTTCCTTTTAAAATTCATAATTACCATTTATTTGTATTATCCTAGCACCTACGAGTCCCAGACATGGTCCAGGATCCCACTGCGGTAGGCGCTATATAATCTTTTTGGGATTCCAAATATCAAATGTGCCTGAGCTGGAAAGCTGAGATCTGGGTTTGGATTCAGACTTCCCCCCACAAAGTTCAGGGATCACTAATGGATGAAACAGAGGTTAGGCACAGTCTTGTGTTTTTTTTTCTCATGTCATCCCTTTATGTGAGGAGCAACTCCTAGTCAGTGATCCAATGAATATATGTGAAGTTAAGCATACACATAACTGTGGTCAGGGCCTAGTATGGTACAGGAAAACATTACTGGCTCTGTGCAAGCAAATGTGTTTCATGCAGCATTTCAACCTCTAAACATTCTGAGTAGCAAAAGGAACAGAGCTATTATTAGTGATGATGAGTGTGGGACTTTCATAAAGCAGCAATCGTTACTCATCTATTTTCATTTGCAGAAGTTTTTGAACAAAAGGCAGGCACAAATGTAATAGCAGAGGCTAGGAGGTGGATAGTAGGAGGGAAAAAGTGCTATCAGTTTCCGAAAGCTAGTGCTTAGTAAGACCTTTCTGTGTAATTCTGGTTTTGTGGCCATCAGAAACACAGTTAACTGGGATCTCTTGCCTCGCTGGATCAAAAAGTAAAAAATGAATTCAAAGGGTAAGTTTTGGGTTTTTTTGTTTTTGTTCGTTTAAAATGTGGTGCTTTTGTATCAAGCAGCTTCTGATTTGGGGGAAGCCATTCCAGCATGGGATGGTGTTCACATGTTCCTAACTCCTTGCAGTTGGTTTGCATGAAGTACATTAAGAACCAGAGACTGGCTTGTACTGTGTATGGAGTTCAGCTAAGGAAGTTGGTATATGAACTTACTCAAAAGTAGTCTCTGAATGGAAAGATAAGGGTAATAAAACTTTTGGAGGTACTTACTGAATTGCTGGCTGTCTCTTAAGGAGTTTTATTAAATTGTAAATCTTTCCTCCCTCACTCCTTTTCTAAAATGGAAAAGCCCAACAAGTTTGCACAAGACCTTTATATGATCTTTAATGATCAGCTGTTTCACTTCCATGTTTGACTAGATGTCCATTATTACTGCCTTCACTATGTAACTGTGCGTATTTGGAGTGATGCTGTCATGGGTTCATTTCAGGGTAGACTTTCAATTGTATTAACTGAAAATTTGCATGCTGTGCTTTTCAACGTTTTTGTGTGCGTGAAAGGCACTGGTCCACGTTAAGAAAAAGAGATACGCTGAAGTCAATGGGAGTATCTGGGCTTGAATCTTGAGTTATTACGGTAGGTTCATTGCTGCTCAACATACTGAAAGTTAGTCTTAAACTTTCCATGGAGTTTCCAGTATACCTTGTGCAAACCCAATACAATCAAGGAACAACATTTTTTCTTTTCCCAGTTGTAAGATTAAGATTTACCTTGCAAATTAGACTAATCCATAGGGTTATTATGCTTCTCTTAGTGAGAAATTTACTTGCTTTTCATGGGCAACATCAATTGGGTGAACTACTCCTTACATATTGCTTATTGCTAGTGTAAATATAGTTTATATTCAAAATGTCTGTTTAAATTTTTACAGTGTGGTAGGGAAATGAGCAGAGAAGTCTTAAATTAGAAAAAACAAATGGAACAGAAAAACTCTAATAGAAGAACTCTAAGAACAACTGTAACAGCCTAACAGGTTGCAGTTACTAAGCTTAAAGTCTGCGTTGATGCCAAAAGTGCATTTTTTTTTTCTGATAAAGGATGAGACACAAGAAGACAAATCAACATGTAAATCAGTGGGACCATGCACACAAATTAGGAGGTCAGGATTTGGTCCATAATTATTGTACTAAGGCCCCTTCCTGCTCCTATTGAAATCAGTAACAAAACTTCTCTTGACTTTTTAATGGTGCTGGTTAAAACGCTGACTAGTTACATTTTACTTTATTGCCACTTCCTTACATTTCTAAATCTTAAATTTGCTTTGTTTTAAATAAATATATATCTAAAACTCAAGTAAACCAAACACTTTCTCTTTAATAGCAAGCTCTTAGCATTTCAGAGTCTTGCTGTCTCCCTGCTTGCTAAGCTGCAAGGGAGGAGAATGACTGAGTGGTACAAACATACCACTTTGTGATTTGTCTGCGTACATTTGTATTTAACAACTAAAATAACCATTTTTTTTCTGTATTCACAGCATTGGCTTTATTGCACACAAAGATTTTGTAAGTCCAGGTCTGCATAAAAAGTTCAAAATGACCTGGCACCAGAATGAACAAACAAATCTCCACCCTCTGGAAACAGGAGTCTACATTAGAGAATTTTAATTTGCTTGTTTTTCTCTATGTCAAACATTTAATTTCTTTAATGCTAACTCGGATAGCTTGTGTGGCAGGATGTCAAATGAGGAGGGAGAAGGATTCCCAAGTAATATACCGTCAATTCAGTATTCCTGGGCATCACTCTTAACTTTCAGCACAACAGTGTTAATCTGTTTTTCTAGATGAATTCTTCTAGTTGTGGTGGTAAATAGTTAAAATTCAACTTTCTAATGGGTTGGACTGAGAAAATTTGATTAATACTGTATCTGACATAGGGATCGTGGCTGTTACAATTTGAAGAATTCAGGTGATACTTTGAGTATATTGTTTGTTTCTTTATTAGTACATGCATAAAAATATTCGTGTGCCTCCATGTTTGCAGGATCGAGCCCTTATTTTCTGTCTTGCATTTACATTTTTGATTCATTAGTCTCAATGAAACAAATGGCATTTAGGATTTTTTTTTCCTGACTTTTCAATTTAACTCAGTTTCTTTGCATTTAATCCCTCATTCCCAAATGCATCAATGTGCAAAAGTTTACTGCCAATACTAATTTCCGCTCTGCTGTTAGGTAGAAAAAAGCTTTACAGTATTACAGAAGAGCTCTCCAAGCCACAACTCCTTCACAGGGGAGTGTGTTTTGACTGGTATGCTATTGATCAGAGGATTCATTATTACAGTATTAGTGAAGAACCCAGAAACCAGAAGATATTTGAGAAAAGTCATGATTTTTTTTTTAAAAAAAAACAACCACAAAAAACCCCTATGTTTTATTCTTTAAAGGTGCCTTCTGGGTTTTTAGTCTTTAGGGGATGCACTTGGTTGTGGGGAGAACTTGAAAATGTGACTCCTGATGACTAGAAATTTTTTTTAATGAAAACTGAGAATTCTTGCATATCACTTGTCTCCAGAAGCTGACGATTTAAGTAAACCCAGATATCACAAGTTGGTAACGTCGCTAATATCTGTTGCCCATGTGTTTTAAATGCATTCCTAGAACAGCTTTTTAATTTTTTTTTCTGTGCACACTACTCATTCAGGCTAAGTGTATGCTTAGCTTTAAGGAAGTGGGGCCTGATTTTACTCCCATTTAACTTGCTAGAAAAGCTCCCATTGACTGCAGTAGTAGTTGAATCAGACACAATGAGTAGTATCTCTGAACTCTGGGAGTCTGCTCACATACATAAAGGTGCCTGCCAAAGTGCTTTCTGGCCCCAAAAGATTACATGTTCCTTATTGTAGAATGACCTTTTGTCACTTCTGTTTTACTTCTTCTGTTTCACTTAGCGTATAGGTGGAGAAGAATATAAAATTCCTAACGAATTAAGATAAGATTAATGAGATGTAATCTTATTTCTAATATCAAACATTTTTAAAGAGCTGCTGTGCAATTCATAGCGCTATCATAGTTTTGTATGTCTCTGTTGCTAGTACTTGCTAATGCTTCCCATGTAATTCTTTTCAAGGCCATTATCTCACCATAGACTTTGGCCCATAAAAAACGCTTTGGAATGTGAACTGTATTATTCTGGCTGCTGCTGATGTTGCAATATCTATTTACATAGAGCTGCTGTTGCTGCCGTTTTACCTAGAGCTTTTTGCTCTTTTCTTTGTTTTGGGGACAATTTTGCTTTCACTGTTTCAGCCTTTCCAGACTTTTTTCATTCAGTACACAGGTTATAGCTATAGGAAATACTTTTCAGTTTTGTGTTTAACCATCCACACATTTATGGTTTTGAGTAAACATTTGGTATGCAAAATAAGGAACTAGGACATAGTTCCTTTAAGCAATTGGTTTACTTTATTTTATATTTTAAAAGCTTACGATCCATACTAGTGGATACTGTGATTGCTCTAAGTGTAGTATTCTCATTAAATTCCTTTTTAAAAGGTGAATGTTATTTTTTCATGTGAAAATGATTTTAATAGAATAATCAAAATGTCTTTACGAAGCTCTGACTCCAGTAGGCAGGATTTTACAGTACAGTTTGAGAGGGGAGGGGAAAAAATGCAAGTTCCGGTTTTACACTGTAGATGCTTGTTCATTCAGTAACTTTTAAGCCCTCGCCTAAAGGTGCTGGAGACTAAATCCCTGTTTGTGGATTGGCAACAAAGACTTCCCCTTTCCGTTCTACCAGTATGTCAAAATGTGCTTTGGAGGAGCTTAAAGGTGAGAGGAGAGAAGAGCTCCGTGTCTATGACTGCTCGGGATAGAAGGGTGCGGATCTCGTCAATTGTTGTAGTGGTGTGACGGGCTGGAAGGTCTCTTCCGCTGACCCCACCCTGTTAACAGGTGTTGGTGACTTCACCCACTGTTCCAAAGTTCTGTTGTGTCTTTTTGCAAGAGTGCCCTGTTAACTCCACCTGTGATAGCAAAAGAAATTTGGGTTTGTTTCATGGCTACAGAGGAAGGATGACCTTGTAGTTAATGCCCAGGGCTGGCACTTGGGAGTTGGGTTAAATTCTTGTCTCTACCACACATTCCATCTGACCTGAGCCAAGTCACTTGGAGAACACTTTCAAAAGCACAAACAAGAGAGCTGGCTTGATGGAGGAGCATAGGACAAAAAACATATGGCAGCAGTAATTGAGGTGGAAGGCAAGTCTATTTTGACAAGGGTTTTGGTGATGACATAGTGAAAAGTGTTAGCTGCTTTCTTTATTTTCCAAAAAGCAGGACTTGGAGGCATGGAGAGAAAGATGCATGGAAACTAATCCAAAGTTGCAAATTACAGTGACAGAAAGGGTAGTGTTGATGCCAACTACGAAGCATTTTTAGAGCATCAAATCCAGTGTCTTACTGCCAGAAATATTATTGTATATGGAAATATTCAGGCATTGAACAGACCTAGAAAATGTTGTTTGATTATTCCTAGGAGAGATTACAGAAAATATAAGAAGTTTAAAGGTGCATTTAAAAAACATAATTATCTCATTGTCTAATGCTGCTCCATAGACTCTCCTTGCAGTGAGAAGACCCCTAGGTCACTTAATGGAACTTGGGAAGCTTGGTGCAATGGATAATCTTTGTGATTTGTTTCATTCAGTGTTTATTATTTTGCAACTTGTGTAAATGTTTAACACTTCTAGATGTTTGATTTTGAACTAATATATGCACAGATAGAGCACCCTAAAGACTAACAGACCCACCATCATCAATTATTGTTATTAGAGCAAATAAATATTGGTATGGTTAAAAGTGAATGATAAACATTGTACATGGACTCATCATATGATGTGCACTTACTAAGCTGTCATCAATATATATCGACCTTTACACACTTAACTGTGTTATCTGATGTTGGACATATGCATGCATTGGTGAGAAAATGTGATGCTTCCTTATGTTCCTATTGAGCTGACCTTACGTGATTGAAATTTTGCTTCAGTGTCAATTTTCCAGTAAAATTAAGTTGCTCAGTGTGAATAAGATTATCTGACCAATTGAACCTCTCATGCCTCAGTAGTAATCCGGAATAGATCACAGCTTCAGAATGCCTGCGTTGAGAGTATTTGCCGTTTTTTAAAAAACTTGATCTGCGGATATCCCCAGAGGATTGTCGGTGAGGGATCCACAGTTATGCGAGTTGGTTGGAGAAGTCACATGGGTATTGCTTCTGTTTCCTGTCCTGTTTGGAACAGGATGGAAGCATTTCTACTGTGAATACTTGTGACAGAACTTAAAATTTGGCTTCTGCAAATATTCACCAAGGTGACTGACATTTGCTTTCCAATAAAACTGAGTAACATGAGAGTTTGTGGAAAGGAAATAAAAGGAAGGAATTATTTAGGAAGTAAATATTTTAAAATGTGTGTGAACATTAGCCTTGAAATATTTTTCTAACTCTGTTTTTCTGTCCATTCATATTCTGGCATGTCCAATGTCAACCATAAATCACTTTAATCATATGAAACTCCCATTAAATATACTCTCAAAAATGCCAAATAGTGCCCATGTTTTAGTTCTTTGTATGGAAAACAGTGTCAGTGCTCTTGTGTGGTTTAGTTCCAGATTTAATTTTTCTGGTCTTCTGACTTTATTACTCAGTCTGAGTTTGCAGCTGCATAATATTAAAGAGACATGGTGTCTCTTGACCTGGGCAGATTTTAACACTCTAGAAAGACCAAAAAGGTCCCACTGATGAGAGTGGGGAGGAGGTGAAATCTAAAAATCTTAATCTGGGTGGTTTATATGAACTGAACCAGAGACAGCAATGGAATTGTGGACATCTTTAGGCATGGAAAACACAGGAAAAAAAGCAACATGTGTGCATTGCCCCCATGTGCACTGGCTAGATTTTTTGTGTGCCTAAATGAGAGCTGAGCGCTCTTGAATATCTTACCCCAAATAGTTGTCAACAAGAAATGTTCTCTCTGAAACGCTGTTGCCAATGAATACAGTGAGTGTTCTCATCTAGATTTCTCCCCCGCCCCAAACCCACACGCTCAGTTCTGCATATTGTTCCCAATATAAAGTCCAGAAGTCTTAGGTGTACTCTTGACACAGTAAGTCAAAGAAAAGGCAGAATTGGCCAAAACCCAATAATTATTTATGAAGCAATAACTAATGGATTTACAGAAATCTAGGCACTCAAGTTATTTATAAAATGGGAGAGAACAAGGGGTCACATTGGATGTATTTTCGTCTTTGCTGTTTCAGTTCAATGCTTTTGAACTTTGGTTCACTCAGCTGGACTAATACACAGAAGTGTACGGGGCAAGGAGAAAGTTGGCACAGAAAGAGAGTTCCAAGAAATTGCAGTACAGTAGATGTTGACATTTATTTTCCCGACAATGCAGTGTACCAAATTCTATGTAAAATGTGTTTTCTTAGAATCTTTCGATATTAATATTTCTACAAGTAAATCCACATTTTATTGTGCAGGAGCTTAGAGCAAAAGGCTATTCAAGTGTTTCTCAGTTTTGCTCACTTTCCAACAGGGGTGGAGTTTCACTGTAGTAACTCTCATTTAACGTTGTAGTTATGTTCCTGAAAAATGCAGCTTTAAGTGAAATGCTGTTAAACTAATCCAGTTTTCCCATAAGATTTAATGTAAATGCGGAGGGTTAGGTTCCAAGGAAATTTTTTGGGGTTAGGCATTATATACTGTACAGTACTGTACTGTACTGCGGTTGGAAAGTGCTCCTGGCTTACTCCACACAGGCACAGCCCACTGCAGGCAAGGACGTTAGGAAGCACCTTCGCAGCAGCAGCGGCAGTTCAGCTTTCCTGAAGAAGAACAGGTGCCGACTTTTCCGGGGGATGCTCCACGTCCACCTCTTCCCATTCCTGCACCACTCCAGGCCCACCTCTTCCCACCCCCACTCCATCTCCTCTCTGGGACACACCATGTGCTCCCCACAAAGTCCTAAGTAGGGGGAGCGCTGGGAGGGAGGAGGAGGAGGTGGAGAAGAGGAACTTGTGCAATTCTCCCTTGTAAAGTTTCTGCTCTTCCACAGAATCTTACAAGCAGTGGCCAGAGCAGGCAGCCAAACAACATTATAAGGAAGCATGGCACAACTTTAAATGAGCATGTTCTCTAATTGAGTACCGACATAACTTTGAAACAATGTTAAGCGGGAGGATGTTAAGTGAGGAGTTGAGTTAATAGATTCTAGTTTCAAGTGATTTTCTAGGTTAAAATGTTGTGTTTTCTGAGGACCTAATCCAAAGCTCACTCAAATCAATGGAAATCCTTTAAAATTTCAGGTAACTTTTCCTGTACCTGAATGAGAGAATATAGACCAAGTACATCATTAAATTGGAATGGGATTTGTTTACACACTGAATTTTCATGTGCAGCTTGGAGGTAGCATTTTGCCTGTGGTATCAGTTGGTGACTTCAGATGACTTTGAGCCCTCAGAGGGTAACAACCTGTCTCTCTGACTTAGAGTACATCTGTATTCCAGCTGGACTGTGAATTGGGCTTATGTAGATGCACCCATGCTCTCTGTCTAAAAATACAAAATGAGGATGCCGCAGTGCAAGCTTCAGCTCAGACTGCACAAGTGAGAATGCATTCGCAGGGGTCTGATGGGATTGTGCAGCTTGCACTGATGTGCCCTGCAGTGTGCTCCCATCTATTTTTAGCAAGCAAGCTAGACTGCAGCTAGCACAGGTGTGTCTAGACAAGCTGCATATCATAACCCACACTGCAGCATGAATGTACCCTTAAAGTTTTGAGTAGGTTGCTAGAAAGATCTCATTAACAAAGAAATTAACCCTTGGTGAATAATCTGCCTCAGTACAGTAACTTCTTGAGGCATCATCCAGATTTCATGAGTCAGTGTTTCCAAGTGTTGCCAGCTCTCAAACTGTTCTCAAATGTTTAATTTGTGAAACGAATCAGCTTGCTCCTTTAGGCAGTCTTCTCCTCTGCTGTGCTTATTTCACCTTATCGCACACCCACTCACAGGCAGAGTATCCTACTGCACACTGAAAAATCCTAGTGGGAGAGTGCCAACTTGCCAGAAGTTAGGTTGGCTTTGTTCTGTCATCTTGCCATTAAAATTGAGACTCTCTCTAGTTTGCATAGAGTGAACTGTTTGTTTTGAACATAGCACATTTTTTTCCCCCTCCAAACATGACTAAGGGAAGATTGATGAGATATTGTTTTAGCAATCTCGGTCAAATTCTTCATTCTTCACATAGCATTTGGCCCAAGGGCAGCTCTGGACATTTCGCCGCCCCAAGCATGACGGCATGCTGCGGAGTAGGGGGGGCGCTCTGCCAGTCGCCGGTCCTGCGGCTCTGGTGGACCTCCCGCAGGCATGCCTGTGGACGGTTTGCTGGTCCCACGGCTCCACTGAAGCTGCGGGACCAGTGGACCCTCCGCAGGCATGCCACCGAAGGCTGCCTGCCTGCCTGCCATCCTCTCAGCAACCGGCAGAGCCGCCCCCTGTGGCATGCCGCCCCAAGCATGCGCTTGGCGTGCTGGGGCCTGGAGCCGCCCCTGATTTGGCATAAATTATTTGGTTCTAGGTATGTAAATCAGCAGAGTCAAAAGAATCTCAAGTGACAAACTGAGGCATCATCAATCCATTCATGATAATTCTTTTTAATTGACTAGACAAGAGCAGAGGTAGCAGTGTTTGAAGGAAACCTTGGTATTAGCACTATTGAAAAACGAGACCCAGGAAATTACTAAGCAATTTAACTCATTATTGAATGAAAGATTAGAGAAAAAGTAGAAGAATTAAGATTTCTAATGTACTTAAACAAATAAAGAGAGATGCAAACACAAATTAATAAAACACAAGCTAACTGTAGAGTTCTCCAATATACATTCAAACTATGATGGATTGTACGTGCAGTAAAGGCTAGATGAGTAGGCTTCAGTGTGGTCTGGAGATCTTAGAGCACTCAGTAACTTTAAATGGGATCTGATGTTTGATGCTATAAAGCCTACAGAACAATGTTTCATTAAAAGTAATTTTCTGAGTAATTTTTTTTAAAAATTGCAATGTGTGTTTTGTGTTTTGTTTAAAAAAAGACCCACCCCAGTTGAAATCCTGGCCCTGGCCATGTCTATTGGCTTTTACCCAAACGACTGTCTTCATTGGGACCAGGATTTTACCCCTCACCGCCAGCGTGGTCGAGGGCGAAGTTGGGTACACTGCGTTTACCCACTTCTCATTTGGAGAATACAGAGTTTAGGTTAAGAATTTATCCCTCTCCTTTTTTTTTTCTTTTCTTTTAACCACTACACCAATGCCCCTCACCTCTTTTACCCTTGAAATCTAATTCCTTGTGCAAAGGAAGATGAGAATAGCTAAATGTAGTTTGACAGGCTAAGTGAAATAAGACACAAGGCTCCATCTAGTGTATGAGAGTATGCAGTTAGACTTTGTTTTTAGTTCTGTTAGCAAAGTACAGAAAAATTCAAAACCAGCAGGGTTGCCTCTGTTTGACAAACAAGATTAACTCTGGACATCTGTGTGAAGCATCAGCAAGTATGTGCACAAGCATATATTAACAGAGTGGTTTTGGCTTGTGGTGCTTGCTCAGTAAGCATGAATTGTATACCATAGCACGTTTCATGTTCATTTTACATCAGTTCCACCTGTAAATAGTTCAGAATAGCTTCCTTAATAAAACAAGCAAGTTCTAGTAAGAGAGTTGGCACCAGGGTACCGAAGATACTAACTATGGGAACAAATAGAAGGCGGAATGAAGAGTAGCAAAGCCTTAACAGTAGGCAGAATAAAGTCTAAAAAATGTAGACATATAGACCTTTTTCTGAAGGGGGTGTGTGTGTGTTTGTGTGTGTGTGTGTGTAATCTACACTAAAGTAAAATGTGGAATGGGATTCCTCCATTTTACTTGCGTCAATGTCATGGTGTGTGTTTTTTGTATTTTGCTGTGCTAGAGGATGCTTGGTATTCAGGAGGATGGTATACAAGGGTTGGGGAAGGGGTATACCAGGGAGGAAATTGTGGATGGTACACATACCAGCATGAGAGAGAAACAGCAATCTCTCACTGTAAATGCTTTCTCGGGCAGCCAGGTGCATACATTATAAGCACCTCGTTGAGTAGTTATAATCAATAACACCAGCTGATGACGACTGTGGTGGTGGTATAGGAGCAGCTTCTCTATAAAGATGAACAATTTCTCTGATGTATTAGGCATGGACAGGCTGTTGCGCTTCAGGCATACATGAATTTTTGTGCCACTTGTTTCTTTTTTTCTTGAACAAATATTCATAAATTGTAAGGCCAAAAGGTACCACTGCTATGATGACCTCTTCTGGCCTCCAGCATTTTTGTAGGCAATTCAAGGAAATGTAATCTAATTAGGTTTAAATTCTTTGTCCCACCCACGGTATCCCATCCTAGTCATGTAATACAGGATACTGTTACGCAAACATGACTTTTCAGAAGCTCAGTGCCAAAGAGCAACTTGTGGTATTTGGTGACTGACATTCCCCACAGTACAATCTGTGCTGTTGAACAGCTGTCCTCTCAATTCTCCAATCTGGGGTATCTTTTACTCTGCTTCGCTGTGACAGCAACCACTCCTGGTCTGCTCAGAGACAACCTTCAGCGTGTAAATTATTGCGAGCTATACTGTGTGAGTGCTATGGCCAGCCATTCATGAATTACACCGCAGAGCAGAACCAGCAAATTTCCAGTCCCAGACTTTCACCAAGAAACATACATACCATACTGCCCAGCCTTCTCCTGGACTACACAAGCGCATACAAAGTCTGTCATTTTATTAATGGAAAATGATATGCGCCAATCCTGTTATCTCAGATGGAGTTTCCCAAACACTTCAATCCAGGCACACTGTTTAGAAAAAACAAGTTGAATTACAGAAAGATTTTTTTTTTTAAGCGATTCCAAGTAATGAGGCATAAAAGTCAGAATTGGTTACAAAAGAATAAAAAAGTAAAATACAACTAATACCTAACTTAACAAGCGAAGTGCATTCAAAGCAAAAGTCTCATATGCTTCAGCAGTCTGGCTGAACTCCTTTCAGACAGGATCCCTCCCTCAGTCCAAAGCTGTTTTTTTGCTCATCAGGTGTTGTGGCTGCTGTGGGTAAAGAGAATGGGAGGAATAACTTGAGGCATCTGTTCCCCATTCTTTTATACTTTTTTCCTCTTCTTTGAGAGTCCTCTCCAACTGAAGTTCAGGAGACAAAGTCTGTGGGGACTTTTCCAAGATGTAAATTTCTCGTTCATACCCTTTTTCCTGCCAAAGAATGGCCACTCAATCAGGTGATGGTCCAAGATTTCATTGACACCTGGCTGTGGCATCAGTTTGCCTTTTGTCTCTGGTTTGCGGCTGGCTGCTTTTCTAAACTTGGAACGTGTCTCAGTAATATCACACATTAGAATTTTATAACTTTACATAAAGTGTTGCCACACACATTTAACCAGGACAATAATAATCAGCAAATTGTGAGTTTTCAGATGATATCTCAAGGCATAGTTTGTACAAAATCATAGCCTTGAGAAAAGGATAGACATAGGGCTACAGACTGTCACAGTGACTTTGCAGCATTAGTCCCATATTTATGTTCACTGAGAGAAGATGAGGGAATCCCAATTCTATCCCTTCCAGCTCTTCTTTGTAAAGATATAGGGATGAGTGAAGATGAGATCAGGGTCTTGGATACCACAGTGATGGGCACAGGTGACATTTATCTTTCCTCTCAGAAGGAGAGGAGGTGATGGAGAAGCCATGGGGCCTTTCTGATCTCTTCATGGTAAAACTAGTGCCTGTGTTTGCACAGAAATGGAAGTGTTCCAAACCCCAGTTTGAGAGCCCCTGCAATTGTGTGACTGCTTCTGCAGGTAATGTGCCATGGTCCTGAGTGCTAAATAAATAGGATCTAAATATTTTAACCCAGTTAATCCTGTACTCTCACACCAAGGTTTTGTGATCAAGTCCTTGCAGGATTTATAGGTTATAAACTAAATCCCTCCCTTTGCCTTTTGTCACAGTAACTAAAGCAGATGTGAACTTCAGAGTCCAATGAAATGTTTTCTGGCTTTCATTTCTGTTTACATGACTCAGGAGTTGGCAGTCTTCCTCAGCAAATACCCCTAACTCTGAAAAGAAATAGTCTTTCAAGGGTGATACTGTCAGCAACCAGAGAGGATTAAGTGTCTAGCAAATACATTTGGTCAATTTGTCTGCTTTTTAAAAATGTCAGTAGGTGCATGCACTTTGAGGAAGGTTAAGGAGAGATGTTCCTGCTCCATATCTGCTTCGCCCTGTGTAGGCCTGAGCAAGATGTTAAGAAAAGACTGAAATCTGAGGTCTTTACATTTTGCTAAAACTTGATGAAACTGAATCAGTACTATGACAAAACTGTTAAGTGCAGTATTTTTTTGCTTGAAATCAAGCCTGTTTTTGAGCTGAAACAGGAATATTTTTAAAAGATATCTTTTGTAATGATCAGTTTTTGCTCTTCACTGTGTTCTAAAGATCATGCGTTTTAATATGTAAACTCACGTTTCACACATGCTCTGAAACTAATCCATTTGTTTTTGTTCTGTAGGAGTCCCAGAATGAAACTGGGAAATTATTTACATGCAACCTTATTTCTGCTATATCGATGAGTGTTCATTGTATTGACTCCAGGGTATCCATTCATAAACCATTTATCTTCTTGGTGTTTACCAGAAACATAATGCAGAAACCTTGCTTTCATACATTTATTTAAAATGTGATGTGGCTTAATTAATTAAATTAAATCTCTGGCTTAAAAGATAATTTAGAACATAAGAATGGCCACGCTGGGTCAGACAAAGGTCTGTCTAGCCCAGTATCCTTTCTTCTGACAATGGCCAATGCCAGGTGCTTCAGAGGGAATGAACAGAACAGGTAATCAGGTGATCCATCCCAAATGCCCGTTCCCAGCTTCTGGCAAGTAGAGGCTAGGGACATCATCCTTGTCAAACCTGGCTAATATCCTCCATGAGCTTACCTAGTTCTTTTTTGAACCCTATGGTACTGGTAGTCTTGGCCTTCACAACATCCTCTGGCATTTTTTTTTAAATTGGATGTAGTGGTCTGCAGAGTTAATATCTCTCTTTTTTCCTTATGTGCATATGATTAGACAAATTCAGATTAGAAGTAAAGAGCAGAATTTTAAATTAGGATAATTAAATATTATCTAGGGTTGTGTGGGTTCTCTGTTACTTGTAGCCTTTAAATCAAGACAGGATGACTTTCTAAAATATATGCCATAGTTCAGACAGAAACTGTGGGCTTGATGCAGAAATTATTGAGTGAGGGTTTTTTGTATTGATGCAAGAAGTCATCTCATCATCAGGGTAGATAATCATAATGGTTCCTTCTGGCCTTGAGGGATATGATTTATATGTTAGCATGGTGTTAGGCAACATGGCTACTTGTATACTTCACGTGTATTTCTCTAAATGCACAGAGTCTTCTGCTAACACTAGAGATCCAATCAAACTTCCACTGAAGTATATGAGAGCCTCTCCACTGATCTCAATGGTTAAAGCTAATTCTCAAAATTGACTTGTTTTTGCTTGCTGTCTGCCAATGCCCTCTGCTCTAGGGCAGTTTCCTCCTTTTTCGCTTCCTTATTGCCTTCATAGAAAAAGAATCAGAATTTCCAATTTCAGACTTCTTAGCTTTATTAATTAACAGTTGTCTTCCTTTCATTGCTCTTTTCCCCTGTAAAGCACCGTGTAAGTTTATGATATGGTCTAAATAAATAATAGGCATTAAAATGACACCAAAAATATGTTTCCGGCACTATGCCTGCCCTCAAAACCCCTTAGCTAACTTTTGGGGTTTTACAATCACATTTCTGAATTTTTTTAAAAATGTGTTTTCTCTTCCTTGTTGCTGTGTGAAAGACGCACACAAATGGGATATAAATTTGACTATAGGAAAAACAGTAAAGCTGATTAAACAAATTGCTGCAAAATACTTAATGCAAGTGAAAAGCGTCATGAAGGTTTTCCTTCATTCTCCTCTAGTTTATAGCAATCTAACCTGCAGGAAAAATGATAAATTAAAGGGAAAAAGTTGCACACTCAAGTTACGTTTAAGTTGATAGTATCCCTTTTATTGACACCTGGAGATGAGAAGACACTTGACCTGATTGTGTGTTACCACTGGGGCCTCTCTTTCCCTTTTCTGGTGACATAAAGTAATGGCTAAAGGAAGCAGATCTCCCCAAGGAATATCCCCAAAGTAGGAGTACTCCCCAGCTGGCATTGAGCTGGCCGAACAATATTCTCAACACTCTCATGGTACCCGTACAACCTTGTACAAGGGGAAGGAGCTGTGTGTGGCCAGCTAGCATTTCATGGCTGCCCAAGAGTGCAAGCAGACTATTGGCAGTCCAAGGTAAATTAGAGTAGTGAGAAGCTGCTGTAATCTCCACCGGGCGCTGAAGTATGCCCACAACGGCATCATGGCAAACCACGTTTTCTGCGCATTCCCCTCCCCTGCACTCTTTGCAATGGGCATAGGAATGGAAGGACTCAGATATAGGGCTTCAGAATTAGCTGAATGGCCAACCCCAAGCCTTCAGAAGCAATGAGTCAGGACCCCAAAATCATGAGCGGCTTAAAAATATTTAAAAAAATAATTTGAGGTTACTTTCTGATTTTAGTTTTTAAGCTTTTCTTGGCAGCCTAGAGGGCTAGAAACTTCTTGTTCTTCTCGTCCCACCCCTGTTTTTATTGGTAACCTGCTTGCATAATCGCTTGCCTCCAGGAAGTGGGACTTTAAGATACATACCAAATATCATTGCTAGTGTTGGCAATGCTGAGTTTGTATGTTGTATAATAAGGATCACTTTGATCTTAGAATTGTCTCTGCAACATGCAGGGGCTTGTTTTCTCCATGTATGTAACATGTACTACTGTTAATAAAGTGCACACATCGATGGGAAAGTAGATCTAAACGTACCGGAGCACAGAATTTGCATTGTGATTTTTCATTATTGTGGTTGTTTGTGGTTCTTTAATCAAGTCTTACATAAGTATTTCCTTTTCTCACTTTTAAAAGTCCTGTTTGTTCAACACAACTGAACCAGGATGTCATGTGTGTAAAGAGATGAGATTTAGGGAACCTTTGAATTCTTTAGAAATTATTATCAAACACGGTTGTAACAAGTTAAGTCAGTAAACACAGAATCCAGGATGAACAGAGGAATTTAGTTCCTGAATTATTACACGACTATAACAAGTTTCAGAGTAGCAGCCATGTTAGTCTGTATCCGCAAAAAGAACAGGAGTACTTGTGGCACCTTAGAGACTAACAAATTTATTTGAGCATAAGTTTTCGTGGGCTACAGCCCACTTCTTCGGATGCTTGGAATGCAACATATATTGAGGAGATGTATATACACATACAGAGAGCATGAAAAGGTGGGAGTTGTCTTACCAACTCTGAAAGGCCAATTAAGAAAGGAAAAAAAACTTTTGATACAGACAGGTTGATAAGAAGTGTGATTATCACTTCAAAAGTTTTTTTTTCTTTCTTAATTGGCCTCTCAGAGTTGGTAAGACAACTCCCACCTTTTCATGCTCTCTGTATGTGTATATACATCTCCTCAATATATGTTCCATTCCATGCATCCGAAGAAGTGGGCTGTAGCCCACGAAAGCTTACGCTCAAATAAATTTGTTAGTCTCTGAAGTGCCACAAGTACTCCTGTTCTTTTTACACCACTGTAAACTTTTTTTCCCCCCTTGGAGAGATCCTGATAAATGACAAATAAGTGCAGAAACTGAGAACACTCAACTTGAGTTATTCCTGTTTTTGTTCAGCGGGGCTGCTCACACGAGTGAGTTTACAGGTCCCAAAAGTCAAGCGATAATTTAACATAACTCATTTATTCTTTTAACTAAATGACATGAGGTCAGATTTTTAGGGCCAACCAGTTGTAAAGCTGTAGTGTAGTGAAATTAACAAACGTTTTGTCTACCCCATTGGCGACAGCATTATCCTTCTATTTGTTTACCTAGATAAAGAAGGTACATTTTACATTACAAAGCTCCTAAACTGTAGAGATTATCAGGGCGGTGTTATCTGCTGGCTGCTCCATTTTACCACCTTTGGCTTTTATTGTAGCGTGTAGTCTATTTATTGCAAACATGTTTATCAGTACGTACTGATAAAAGGAAAGTAGTGTCTGAATTGCTTGAAAAAGTCTTTAACAAGGTGACTAATAAGACTTCCAAGTGAAAGGCAAATCTTTAAAGCTAGCTCATAGCAGATACCTGTGAAAGAAAAGCATAAGTTTGTTCTCATGGTGCATGGCTTTGAAAGTTTATTGGAGAATATTAACTAAAGTCCGCTACATTTTTTAAATTATTTTTTGATACCTTGCAGTTGCTGGAAAGCTGGAAGTCAACCTTACCTAACAGTTTTTCTCCCTTCTGTTTGGGGATTCTGCCTCTGTGTCTTTCAAACACAGCTAAAATAGGTTCTGTAACAGTACTAATGGAGTCAACTAATGACATCCGTATAGCTTTGACTACGGTGTTTGTTACAGCTAATATCCTTATCACCAGGAGGACCTGGTTTCCTTTTCTTAAACTTGGAAGGTGAAAATGGTTTACACTTTAAAGAAAATATATATTTAAAGGCCCTGTCTTCCCACACATAGGCTGCATTTGCCTAAGGAGCAGTAAATTCCAAGCTTTCACACACAATGTTTCAATAAGTTTGTTCTACCGGATAGCAGAGTTTGTCCCATGGTGGAAGCAAGAAGGGGTTCATCTCCCAGAAGCCAGCAGAAATAGAGGTCACTTACTGTTGCAGTCCTGCCTGGGCCCATCTGCTTTTCCAGGCCCCTTTGGTCTCCTGAGGAGCTCAGTTCCTGTGAAAGTCCTGGTTGCTAGGGGATCCTTTGCTAGCCAGTGCTCTCCAACTGCAGAATGAGTGAGCATTAGTGCTTGTGTGGCCAGGCCATTAATTTGTGAAGGGGATAGCTGCTTTCGGTAGCATCTCTTATCTCTCTCTCCCCTCCTCCCCCCAAAGCTGTCTAAAGTTTCATTAAGTCAGTGAGCCTACGAGCAGTATAGTGACTTTTGTGTATAGGTGTTTGGGATTGAGCCCTAATGCTACAAACCATGCTTTATTTCTTCAAATCATGGCACAGCATGTGTATCTACTGTTCTGGGATGATCTGATCAAATACTTCATGTGCAATAGTTTAACATGTTGTTTGTAAGAAATAAGTATATCACACCTTGTAGAACCCTGATTCTGAATTTCTTCCTATTCACTTTTAAATGAGGCTTTTCATTTTACTGTGACAAGCAGCTCTTTCCCCCAGGTAGGTGCTGGATTAAACAGGTCTGTTGATGCACGCAGACGCTAGGGCACCATTCTGGCACAGAACTCTGCTTGGATTGGAGTTGCCAGGGTCTTATCTGGAGCCACCCCTAGTGACATATCCACTGCCAGAACTTAGTTTGACTTTCACTCTTCTCCAAGGGCTTGCAGAACACCTTAAAGAGGTGGAGAAGGGGGGAAGATGGAAGCTCTTAGAGTTCAGATGTTCATGCCATGCTCCTTTGAAAGCTTCTATCTGTAAGTGAGACTTTATTTTAGAAACAGCACTCTGAACAAATTGTCTGATTGTGATGGAGGTTTTGTTCTGAGAGTTAAAAATACTGTGCTTGTTAACTTGTCCTTGTCACCTCGCTTGAAGCTACAACAGCTGTGTCTGACTGGCTAAGACAGAGTTGGCAACTTTCGGTAGGGGGAACCTAGAAATGCTTTAATTTGTTTTTAATGACTTTTGAAATTGTTAAACAAAACTTGGTGGTTGGGCTAAAGCAGGGTTCGATATAGGATATAAATGTATTGTGTGGGTTGGGATAACATAATTAGTTGTGTTTCTGATTTATTATACTGACACTCATTTCTTAATGCATCTGAACAAGGATATACATGTATGGCAAATTTTCCTTTCCTGAAAATCTTGGTTGTTTTTTTTTGTTTACTGACATCTCCTGGTTAAACTGAAGTATATAACAGATATCAATATTAAATGATTTTATAGTGATTATTTTTAACCAGTATATTTGAAAGTCTCCTTTATGTATTTTGAACTTATAATTATCCTCTGAGCTTTTAACATACAAACTGAAAAATCCTTTATTACTGTGACCTCTGCAACTTCTAGATATTGCCTCTTTACGTTTACCCTGCTTAGAAATATGGTGATAAAGCTTTCTAAACAATACTGAAAGCTGTGTCCCCAAGTGAATAGGCATTCAAGCAAATCAACTTATGGCATTTTATAAGTCAAGACTCATGCAAAAGCCACTGCCAAAGCTTAATAATTATTTACTGAATGCTCTCAGGTCATGAGAGAGGTTTTCATTAAGATGGAAAAGCATTATGTTCAGCAGCTTGTGAAGGTGTGTTTTAAAGACTGGCAGAAAAAATGGAAAATACTAAATAGTACACAACTATTTAATAGAATTTTTAATTAAAAAAATCCATACTTTACTGGATAAGTCCATCTGTTGTTTCAACAATTAATTGCTTATTTGTGAGACTCTTTTTTTTGTCTCTTTATAAAAACTCATTTTGATTCACTTGCAGATTTTTTCCCCCCTCTCTGAACTGGCTTTTTGAAAGATTCTTTAACCCTGCACCTGTTGACAAAACACCCAGGTGCATCCACTGTAGAACACACCAGTTTTGCTGCATACTGTACTGAGAGTACGTCCAACTGTTTGATGGACTTTAAATGGTGTAGTTGGAGGAGGGCAGCTCAGAGCAAGTGTAGTTTGAGATGAACACAGAAAACGTTGGGGGAGGAAGGAAGCAACAGGGGGAGGGATTGTTGCAGGGGCACCGCCTAGAATGGCATCATCATTTCTGAGGGATCTCTGGGGCTCTGACCCAGAGCGGCTGTGCTCTCTGGTTCTCTAGTACACTTGCCCCATATTCTAGGCAGGAATGACTCTATTTTTAGACAAAACATAAAGAAGGGAATGACCTGGGGAGTCATTCCCATTTTTGTCTTCAGCGAGGCCTGTCAGGAGCACCCATGACAGCAGCAGACAGTACAAAAGGACTGATAAACGTCATCACCAATTTCCAAGTGCAGACGGTGCTATAGCTGGTAACTGTCTCTTTAACCTTGCAAAGGCNTTTTCTTTTTTCCCCACATTGGTACTTTAAGCCATGGCAGCCAATAGAATTGCGGAGTAAAGTGTCACTATAACCCACAATCAATTATTAAGTTTTAGGAATGAAGTACAAAGTGCTACAGGGAAACCTGTAGTAATTTGTTATGTACAAAATCACTCTCCTAACTCAATCTTTTCTCCCTTATTATAACTTTTATAATGTGCTTCCTTATCTTTTTTCCATGGGATAGCCTTCAGTAGGGTGAATGGCAAAATCCACTGGCATTTAAGAAGCAATCAGAAGTTTCACTGTTATCAACAGAGTAGGGAATGGGGTGTGTGTGTGAGAGAAGGGACATTGATGCGAGTGTAGGTTAAGTCATGCAAAGTCGATCTGAAATCTTAATTCTGGATGTTTTTCCTCTGTGTAGAGAGACTGAAACCTGAATTAATACAAATTAATTTGTGGTGCTGAAGTTTTTAATTAATCAAAAACAGAATATCAGAGCCACATGAATGGGAAAGGTTTTATCAGTTCTCTTCTGATAACATCTCTGGCTCAAACCAAATAAAAATTTCCAGTTTAAAATGAATATGTTTTAAATTGAGATCAAGGTAGAAATAACAATGTGAATATCCACTTATGTTCTGTACTGACTAGGAACACAAGGTACTCTCTGTATAAGTCAGTGTGGACTGGCTAAATGACCTTAAACGCAAGTTTTTCTAACTGTGCATTCTCTCTTACCTCTGGGCCTCATAAGGACACACATCTCAGTAGATTTCTTGGAATGTTTAATCTTTGTACTTAACCATCTCTGTTGCTTCTTTTGGCTTGATATTTTTATACACTAAAAGTTTTGGCTAGGCTGATCTCTTACCTAAACCTTTAAGGCTGGACTGCTTTAAGTCATCACAGAAACATAGGGTGGCAAGTGGCCTCACTTTTTGTGCGTGCTCTCATTCCACTTAAATAGTTGAGCTTTAGTAAGATTTTTCTCAGATACTTGGGGCTCTTGAAAGCCCTGTCATCATTGTTCAGGCTTATAAAGGAGTAATAACTTCCCGGTAAGCAAGTTTTATCGGATCTTTATCCCCAAATGGCCTAATGGTAAGTCTAGTAACCTGTGCTTATTTTCTGAACTGTTGCCCTCTGCAGTCGTCTTCTCCCTTAGTAGAGTAATGTGGCAGGGATCACGTTTTAGCATTTTTAACACCTTCATTGAAAGCTCTACCCCTTCTTTTATCCAGAAGAGTGTGGAGTAACATTTCAGGATGGAAATATACTAATCTGCTTATTTTGTGGCCTTGTCATTGCTTCTTTTCTACATAGATCTCTTAAGGTTCATATGTCTTTGTTTCTATCAATCAGTTACTTATTTGAAGTACTGTGGACTTCTGGAAGCTCAAGAGCTAGCCCCAAATTAGCCAGCCAGTCTGGAGCTGTTTACAAAACAGAGTATTGTGCAGAATAATGATTTTAACATCTGCATTTCAAACACATCCATTTCTTGGACACTATAACAAGAATAGGTTGTTTTCCAATTCCTTGGTTTAGAACATCTTAAGCCATGTTGATCCAAACTTTAAATAGGAAGGGATATTGTAAATTTCATCCTTGCAGGGGCTAGGGGGAGACCTTCCAAAACGTATGCACTCTAGCTGTTTTAACACAAAACCCTCTGCTTGCTTGGCTTTGAGTTCAATTACAAACTCAAAACTCTATACCTATTTGCCTAGTGCAGGGGTCGGCAACCTTTCAGAAGTGGTGTGCCAAGTCTTCATTTATTCACTCTAATTTAAGGTTTCGCGTGCCAGTAATACATTTTAATTTTTTTAGAAGGTCTCTTTCTATAAGTCTATATTATATAACTAAACTATTGTTGTATGTAAAGTAAATAAGGTTTTTAAAATGTTTAAGAAGCTTCATTTAAAATTAAAAATAAATTAAATGCAGAGCCCCCCTGGACCAGTGGCCAGGACCCGGGCACTGAGAGTGCCACTGAAAATCAGCTCGTGTGCCGCCTTTGGCACATGTGCCATAGATTGCCTACCCCTGGCCTAGTGGTTCAAGAAAACTAGTGGACCTGTTTTGAGCTCTGAACCGTCCTAGATTGATATTGTGTGGGTGGGTTCCACCCAAACAACCTACCATTTCAACCTGGAAAAGGGGAAGAACTTGGTGCTGTGTGGGGAGAGGGCAAATCCAGAGCTAAATGTAAGTATTAGTGTGTGAAACAAGTATGAGGGGACAAATTACAGCGTTCCTGTGAATTTAAACCACTGTGTTTCATGCAGCTCTGCTTCAGATAGTTCAAAGGCTCAGTAAAACAAATGAAAAAAGGAACAGTGAAGAAAGAGTTTGGGCGTGTCACTTTTCTCACTAGTCAAAAATTGTGGGACAAACTGGAATACAAAGGCGTGTTACCTTAATTTATCACTTTTACCACATTCACTAGATAAAAATAAAGATTGTTTAGAGACTTTAGTTGATTGCTCCCATTTTCCACAAGTTATCCAGAGGTGATGGCTGCAGCTTGGATCTCCTATACTGTCAAAATTGTTGAATGGCTGTTACATCTGTGAAGGATGTCCTTACATTTCTTGACCGTGTCTTGGGGAGTTATATTAAATGTTTGGATTGCCATGTAGATGCTTTGGGTTATCGGTTGTGTGCCACTCTAGGCAAAAGACATAGGAGGTTTTATTTCCCATAAACACGGAGTACTAACTGAAAATGAGGACCTTGTTTTTCAAGAGCTTAGATTGAGTTGTTTGTTTGTATTTCTGTAGCCCAAGGCGCCCTAGTCATGGACCAGGACCCCATTGTGCTAAGTGCTGTACAAATGCAAAACAATAAGAATGTCGATCCATATTTCTTTTAAACATAATTACTGTGTGTCTTCAGAAAAAGCTTTTAGATAGAAGAGACATGGTTGAGTAAAACTTAGCCCATAATTTAGGTTTGTAACAAGAGCTTTTTTAAATCTAAGGTCGACAGGAATATTTCATAACTCCTTATTAGAAATTTCTTTGGAAATGTTTTAAACAAAAGAATCCAACCTAAATTAGTTTTTGCAACTAAAACCGTTCAAAATTCTGTTGACACTTAAGAAGCTGCAAGCCAAATTGACTGACTAGAAATTGTCTAGTCTATTTTTTGTTTGTGTCTCAGCTCAAACAAAAAAAGAGCTAAACCAACTGCATAAATAGTGAAAAGTAAATTAGGTTCTGAAAATGTTTAGTTTTAATAATCTGATGTTAGTAACCTGGTAAAGGAATTTGGGTTTTTAGAATAATGTAATTTTTTTAAAAAAAAGGTCAGTGTCCTTTTTTTTATATAATATTGACTATCTACATTATGGGGTAACATGTATAGTCATTCAGATCTTCCAGCCGTCCATACAGACAGAAAACATAGTTTGGATTGTATTCATTAAACTGTAATCAGTAATTTCTCTGGGGCTCAAAATTGCAAATAAAAGTCAGGCAGTTTATGGTTCATCGGAGTAGCTTGTGGTGCTCATAAATGTATTTGTTATACAAACCCAACTACTTGTGTTCCATGCTGAAGTACACTTGTTAGAATATTGATAACCAATTTAATGATTTGTCAGTTTAAAAGATGGGTCTGTTGGTCAGTTTCAGTAGGTGGAATTTCACGACATCACCTCCTGCATTTGTAGAAAGATCCTGAATCTTATGGTTTATCAAAATAACATTTACTTTATCACAGAGCTTTCCTACTGCAGAGTTAAACAATTCATTAGTTACACAGGAGTGTACAAGGGGTTAGTTCTCAGGCTGTTGGATGGGCAGTGTAGAGGCCACTAAATGCATTATGCACCTCCCAGATGTTCTGTCCTGAGCCAAATCTGGTATACTACTGGGAAGGATGTCTGTGAGGGACCGGTGTCTGATGACATCCACCCATCATGTCTTGGGGTGTGTGTGTTTGTGGAGGGGGGCAGGGCAGGTGGTGCTGGGGTCTGGGTTGTTGTCCATCCTGCTTTTACTGAATCAGAGTCAAAGATGATTCTCAAAGAAGCTGGTGGGCATTCAGAGCAGATGACCATACCACCTATTGTAGTAACTAAATTGTGAGCTCAGCTGTATAAAAAAATGTGTGAGAGTTCATAAAATCTCCTAATAACCTATAATTACAAATATTGGTTGGGAAAAGGTAGACCACTTGAATTAGAGTGAATCGTGCCTGGGCATGGTGTTAGGGGCTCTGCTGTCAGAAATGCAGTCTAGGTGAGATTTAAAACTGAGGTTCCAAACCTTGTGTGGTTAACAATCCCGTTTCCCCCTCCGCCCCCCAAATGAGGAGTCCTTGTGGCACCTTAGAGACTAACAAATTTATTTGGGCATAAGCTAGTCTCTAAGGCCTGGGCTACAGTAATAGGGGGCAGTTTCAAACTAAGATACACAACCTCCGATATGCTATTCGCTGTTCACGTAGCTAAAGTTGAAGTATCTTAGTTCAACTTACCTGGCCATCCTCACACGGCAGCAAGTCGACTGCTGCAGCTCCTCTGTTGACTCCACTTACTCCTCCTGCCGAGGTGGAGTCCAGGCATCGATTTGCAGATCAATTTATCGCGTCCAAATGAGACGCGATAAATCGATCCCCAATATATTGAACGCTGCCTGCCGATCCGACAGGTAGTATAGATGTACCCTAAGGTGCCACAGGGACTCCTCGTTTTTTGGTTAAAACAGACTAACGTGGCTATCACTGAAACTCATCCCATTACACACACACTTCACTAGAATGAGGGGGTTTCCCCAGTGTCTTGGCTAGCTGACCTTCTGGGGTAGACCCAGTTGTGGGGGTGGCAGAGTGGGAGATAATCACAATTGGAAGTGGCAGTTGTGGCTCATTGTGGTGAAGTGTGTATCAAGAAGAGAAGGTTGGAATGTTTCTGGTCAGTGGCAGTGGCCATACCTGCCACCTGAGATTTCCAAAGAGGCCCTAGATTGTGAATTTCCTTGAGGCAGGGATTGTCAAGATTCCTTCTCCACTCTGAACTCTAGGATACAGATATGAGGACCCACATGAAAGCCCTCTCAGCTTATTTCTACCAGCTTAGGTTAAAACCTGGCACTCTGCCACCATCACGTGCTTTAGAAAGCAACAGGGAAAGGACCATGTCAAGGTTCCTTCCCCACTCTGAACTTTTAGGGTACAAATGTAGGGACCTGCATGGACATTTCTAAGCGTAATTACTAGCTTAGATCTGATACACTGCCACCATCCAAAAGTCAGTGTCTGGAGCCCTTCCTGTCCCCCCAAAACTTTCCCCTCACTGGGTGGCCTTGAGGGACTTCACCAATTCCCTGGTGAACACAGATCCAAACTCCTTGGATCTTAAAACAAGGAGAAATTAACCATCCCCCCTCCTATCCCCCACCAGTCCCTGGTGAGTCCAGATCCAATCCCCTTGAATCTTAAAACAAGGAAAAATCAATCAGGTTCTTAAAAAGAAAGCTTTTAATTAAAGAAGAAAGGTCAAAATCATCTCTCGTATAATCGGATTGGAAACTACTTTACAGGTAATCAAATTCGTCATAGCCCAGCGGAAGCCCCTCTAAGCCTTTAGGTTTCAGTTAAACAGCAACACAGAGGTAAAATCCTCTTCAGCCAAATAGGAACCTTACAATCAACATGAGAAGACACCAATAAACTTACTTCTGCCTTGCCTGGCTGTTGCTTACAATTTGGAAACATGAGAGACTGGATCTAGCAAGATTTGGGAGCTTGGGATTGACGTCTGGTCCCTTTCTAAGATCCACAAGAGTGAACAAATCCCAAGCAAAGACGGCACCAACAAACCTTGCCCTCCACCAACGTTTTGCAAAGTATCTTGTCCCTCTTGTTCGGTCCTCTGTCCAGCGTGTCAGCCCTGGTTATTCTACTGAAGCTTACTTAACTCTTTTAACAGGTATAGAAGAGAAACGTGTCCCCCTTAACTATCTGTTTATGACAAGCCCACTTGAAGTTCCTCTTTCCCTCAACACTATACCTCCGCCCACAGCCCTACTACCCCCTTTTCAGCTGGGTAGGCTTCCGTAATCTCCCTCAGGGCCATAGTCCTGTGAACACAGATCCAAAACCCCTTGGTTCTTAAAACGAAGAATTATAAAAGAAAAGGTAAACTCATCTCTGTAAAACAGAGGAAAAATAACTTACAGGGTAATCAGATCAGAGATCCCAGAGGAAACGCCCTCATCTACCTTAGGTTACAAAATTACAGCAAACAAAGGTTACATACCCTCAGTAATAGGAATATTCACAAGTAGAAACCAACAGATAAAACAACAGCTTGCCTGGCTGTTACTACCCACAAATTTGAAATAGGAACACTGTGCAGAAAGATTTGGAGAACAATGGTGATGCCGAGCAGGTCAAAATCATCTCTGTAAATCGGATGGAACTACTTTACAGGTAATCAATTCGTCTAGCCCAGCGGACCCCTCTCCTTTAGGTTCAGTTACAGCAACAAGAGTAAATCCTCTCAGCCAAAAGGACCTTTACATGAAGACACCAATAAACTTACTTCTGCCTTGCTGGCTGTGCTTACATTTGGAAACTGAGGACTGGATCTAGCAAGATTTGGGAGCTTGGGATTGCGTCTGGTCTCTAAGTCCAAGAGTGAACAAATCCAAGCAGACGGCACCAACAACCTTCCTCCACCACGTTTTGCAAAGTATCTTGTCCCTCTTGTTCGGTCCTCTGTCCAGCGTGTCAGCCCTGGTTTATGGTTCTTAATCTTTCAGGTAAAAGAGCCGTGTCCCCCTTAACTATTGTTTTGACAGCCCCTTGGGTTCCTCTTTCCCTCACACTATTCTCCCCCACAGCCCTCTACCCCCTTTTCAGCTGGGTAGGCTTCCGTAATCTCCCTCAGTTAGTTCCTGTGAAACCGCTTCACCCCTTGGTTCCTTAAACAGAAGATTTTATTAAAGAAAGGTCCACTTCCTACTCTGTAAAATCAGGATGGAAACTGACTTTCGTCGGTCTTCGATTCAGAGATCCCGAGCACGCCTCTGCTTAGGTTCCACCTTCCAGCCACCGAGGTAACCCTCTACGTGCTTACGGAATATTCAGTTGAGAAAACCAACGATACACTAAATGCTTGCCTGGCGTTACCTCACAAATTTTGCAATAGGGCCCACTGTGCAGAGATTTTGGAGAGATGGGTTGATGTCCATCCCTTCAGTCCCAGGTGAACACCCTCCTTCCCAAGATTGAAGAGTATCTTGTCCCCTTATTGGTCTTTGAATCTCTCTCTTGGGGTTTAGGGACACAGGCAAGGCTCTGTGGTGTCAGAGCTGGGAAGGGGGACACTAAGGAAGGAAACTGGAATCATGCTTGCTGGAAGGTCACCCCAATAAACATCGAATTGTTTGCGCCTTTGGACTTCGGGTATTATTGCTCTCTGTTCATGCGAGAAGGACCAGGGACGTGAGAGGGTGAAGGAATAAGCCCCCTAACAGTTACCTAACCTTCTTAACCCTTTATAGGGGTAAAAGGATGTTGGTGCCTCTGGCCATTTTATGGTATTGTCTACAGGAGAGGGATTTTATAGTATTGTCTACAGGAGAGTTATTACCCTTCCCTTTCTAGTTATGACACGAGGGTGCTGACCCTTTGGCAGGGAACGTACAACCTTTGAATTCAGTCTACATTGAGTTTCACTCAATCCAGTCTCGTCCCCGTCTCTAGTTTGGGCAGCTGGGTCTGATGGAAGAAGACCTAGGACTGGACAGTCCATTCCACAGAAGGCACGGCAGCCCAAACGATCTTGTAACGACCATGGGTGGCCTCGTGCATCATATTGTACAAAAAAAAGCGACTGAACCTAACCCACTAATAGTGAGCACTCAGGGAAGGGTTAGCAGGAGGGTCCAATGCATCTATTAAAAATCATTTGCCACTTGTCTGACAGCCTTCCCACTCATGTAGCGGAACTCGTAATTGGAGAAGGAGCAGCAGCACTTTAGGAAAGGGCCAACTTTGCCTCTTTATGCTTTAAGAAAAGGGGGCAAATGAGAATGTCAACTGTCGCTTTTTTAAAAGCACCTCTTCCGCTTCTTCCTTGCACATGAATGGCTAGAAGTGCCAAGGCCACCTCTGTGCCATAAAGACAAGGGGCAGCTTTGCTTAGTGTCTGGATAGATGGAGCAGCCCCTACCAGCTGCATCTATCGCTGACCCCTCCTCCTTGCAGAAGATGTAGTCTTTTCCCTTTACGGGCTCCACGTCACCTGTATGACAGAAGTGAGACGTAGCTCACGAAAGCTCATGCTGAAATAAATTTGTTAGTCTCTAAGGTGCCACAAGTACTCCTGTTCTTTTTGTATGACAGCAGAAAATCAATGAAGTTCTCCTTGACCTCTGAAGGCTGAGGAGGTAATTGTAATGCAAGTCTTCGCTCTTTTGCAGGACAGAGGCTGCTCCCAGAGCTTCTAGTCTGAGGACTCTAGGCTTGACCAGTTTTAGTACCTTTATGTGAGTACGTAGCTGTCAGTAGAACAAGTGTGAGGAGGGTAAGTTTGTGCACCGCCCCCCACCCCCAAAGTATAACTTGTTTTACTAAAGAAGGTAGTAAATATGGAATATTTTTCTCATATGAGTTTCATTTGGGCCAAGTTACTCAACTGGAAAAGGAGGTCAGAGCAGAAAGTTCCTCAACTTCAGAGCTTCCATTCCAGTGTGAGCGCAATGGTGCGTGCTACTACAGAATCCTGTCAGTTTTAGGAGTAACTGTACTATATTGGCTACCTCCCTTATGTAACCAGTTTGTGCATGAATAAAAACTGAGCTACAGGTCTACTTAGCTCACTAAATTCTTTTGCTGCTAAATAATTTGTTTCTGGCTTCTTCCAAGTATTAAGGATGAACAGAACATTCTGTAATCTCCGGAGCTTGTTCTTCCCCTCTCATCTGGCCCCCCTAGATCTGATGTTTTGGATGTGAAAAAGATCAGGCTCCTTTTGTTTTCCCTTTATGGTATTTGTGTTAGGAGTATACTCTCAGATCTTCTATTGCCAAGTTTGTCACACACAAAACAATGTCTTTCCAGTAGCCCAGAACTTTGAAGAGACCTATAAGATCAATAGACTTAGTCAGAGATCAGATGAGTTTGTTGCCAGGTTATCTAAGTCATTTCTAAAGAAGGACTGACCTTTTTTTTTTGTTTTAAGAACACAAAATCGTAGGATCATAAATCGTAGGATTTGAAGGGACCACAAGAGGTCATCTAGTCCAGTCTTCTGCACTCATGGCAGGGGAATGTTGAAGAGTTTTATAAAATGAATTGCCATTAAATACAGTGGGCCTGCTCCTGTAGGAATAAATGACAAAACAGAGATAGTCTCTCCCCTCATGGCATGCTGCCATAGCTGAGAGCAGCAGAGGTCCTTGAGCTGTGGCCTCATTGGTGTAAATGAGGAGGCGTTGCTGGCAGGCCGTTCTTTGAAAAAGCCCTACAGCTTCAAAATTCACTTCCCCCTTTTTTGGTTCAAAATAGCTCTGATTTGAACTTCAGGGCGCCTTGCAAGGCTCCTCTATCCCCCTGCCCCATTTTCAACTGTCATGAGGGTGGGGGGAAGAATGGAGGGGTAAATTGTTTTGAGGAGGGACTGGAGTGGGATATCTATTTGCTAAGTTTGGTATGTATTTGTAATCTCTGCCAATGATGCCTAGAGCGTGTGAGTGGGCACCCTCTTCAGCATGTCTATAAACCTAAATAAAATGTCCATTGACTTGAATAGGAGTGGGATTGATCCTTGTTTTTTTGCAGCTGAAATGGTATTTCAGCTCTAACCTGTAGCTGTTTTAGTAAGCAGCCATTTAAATAGAACCTCTCCGCAGTTTGGAAATGCGTGAATGTCTTTTTAAAAGCTCTTCCGAACTTTAACGATGTTAAAGAACACTGTGATGGGTTTAGGATGTGAGAATACTTTTTGTATTTTCTTTGTATTCACAGACTCTTTTTGTGAGTATCACAGTCAATGACTTGTCTTGAGCAGCTAATTAGTACGATTATTCCACAGCTGCATTAGTTTCACCACAAAGGTTTTCTCGTGTTTTATCAAAAGGATCAGTCTCTCTGGGAATGTTTCAACTTGACAGGCCTTAAATAGCAACACAGCCTCTTCTCTTCCCCCTCCCCACCCCTTTTCTAAAGGAAAATTAGATTGTGTGCTCTGGAAAATCTGGGTTTAATGTTATTTAAACAAAATAACCCATTTCCCTTTTTATTCCTAATGTGAACAATTTAATTTTAACATACTGGTTCTAGTATCAGAGGGGTAGCCATATTAGTCTGGATCTGTAAAAGCAGCAGAGAATCCTGTGGCACCTTATAGACTAACAGACATTTTGGAGCATGAGCTTTCGTGGGTGAATACCCACTTCGTCGGATGCATGGGGTGGAGTTTCCAGGGGCAAGTTATATATATTGTGCAAGCAAGCTAGAAGATAATGATGCGTTGTTCAATCAGGAGGCTGAGGGCCCTGTCCTTAGCAGCTGAGGTGGTTGAACCAAGAAGGAGAACCTGTTCCTGTTATTGGCAAGCATTCACAGTCTTTGTTCAGTCTCTGAGCTGTAATGGTGTTCAATTTGCAGATGAACGGAAGCTTCAGCAGTTTCTCTTTGAGTCTGGTCCTGAAGTTTTTTTGCTTTGCAGAGTAGGCACCTTCAGGTCTGCTATCGTGATGGGCCAGGGAGGTTGAAGTGACTCTCCTACAGCGTTTTTGTATATTTGCATCCTTAATTTCTGATTGTGTCCATTTATCCTTTCTGCTAGAGACTGTCCAGTTTGACCGGATGTACATGGCAGAGAGGCATTCTGGCCATATATGGCTGTATATTACATTGTGTGGACGTGGCAGGTGAATGAACTGGTGATGTTTGTGGCTGATCTGGTTAGGTCCTGTTGCATGGTGTGGGCTGTATAGATATGTGGGCCGGACTAGAAAGTTGGCATCAAAGAAGTTTGTTTGCTGGATGGTTCCTGAGCTGGAGATTATATGGTGCGGTGCTGCGTTGCTGAGTGAGATTACGGTTTCAGTTGGCGGGTTGTGCTTGGACGAGCGAGCCCTTGCCACCCAAGGCTGGAAAGTGTTGGGATCATTGTTCCAGGATGGGTTGTGATCCTGATGATTGCATTGGCAGGGGTTTAGCTGGGGGCTGTATGGATGGCCAGTGGAGTCCTGTTGGTTTCTTTCTTGGGTTTGTCTTGCAGTAGGAGGCTTCTGGGTACACGTCTGGCTCTGTTGATCTGTTTCCTTATTTCCTCGTGTGGGTATTGTAGTTTTGAGAATGCTTGGTGGAGATTTTGTAGGTGTTGGTCTCTGTCTGGGGGGGTTAGAGCAGATGTGGTTGTACCTCAGTGCTTGGCTGTAGACAATGGATCGTGTGATGTGCCCAGGATGGAAGCTGGAGGCATGAAGGTAGGCATAGCGGTTGGTGGGTTCTAAACGCTCTTCCTCTGCCCCTTGCACGTCTCCCCTACTCTCCCCAAGTGTTTCCCTCTCCCACTGCATGGCTGAGAGCCCCCGCTGCTGGAGCTGCACCCTTTCAGTTACTGTTATGGGCAGTTCGCAAATGAAAGTAGTTTTCTGCCCAAGAGAAATCGACCGGCTTGAAACTGACAAGCTTGAAATGGTAAACGCCGCTATACTGCGATCATGCATTTAGCACGATCGAATTTTTTGGACCCCAATCATCGTGTTATAGCGGGGTTTCACTGTACCATTTAATTTTTGTGTGATTAATGCTGTTAATTTAACATTTAATCTAATCAGAAAAAGTGTTTTTGCAGCTGAGATTTCTTTTGGGAGGTGTTGGGATCTGGATCTTAATAAGTCAGACATAGCAGGTGTTAGTGCTCTTTGTTTCTGACTTCAATAGAAGTTAACGGCTTTTGAAAATCCCAGTCTTACTGTATGAACTTGGCATATGCTGTGGGTTTGATCCTACAGGTTCAAGCAACAAATGCATTTCTATACTTGGGGTGAGAGGGGTGTATACATACCTAAAAGAGACTTTGCTATCTTGTGTGGATGCGTTATTTCTGTAATATTATCTGTTCTTAACTGCTGAGTAGCTTTAACCATCTAAAATGCACTTGCCTGCCTTCCACAGATGTGCTGCTCAGTGGTTTTAAATTATTTTGGGTTCTTCTTGGATGAAAGACACCATAGAAATAATGGTTATTTTTTATTAAGATTCCATTTTTAAAGGGGTTTAATGAGTGATTAATTGGCTATTGTAGATTGCTATAGCATGCAAGAGGTCAATCGGTGGCTTATAATCACTTAAAACACCTTCTACTGATGTACTTGTAATCATCTATATACCACATACTACTTTATACACTACTGTAAAACACAAAATCTGTTACTCATTTATTAACTCTTTGTAAACTACTTGTAAATAGAATCTCAATATGAAATGACTGTAATAATTATAGCAAATCTAAATATAATACATGCCATTATACAGCATAGTAGTTGGAAAAAATCAGCTCAAATACAAATATTTTACAATATGGTGTGTGTTTGTGTGTTTTTAAAAAGTGGCATATGTGAAATGGATCAGAATGGGAATGAACCAGAAACTTTCCTAACCTCCCAAAGTTGTCCTTGGTCAAGTATTTGTTTGATTACAGCAGTCCCTGGTAGGTGGGATATAAAATGAACAGGTTTAATAATGTGAACCAGTACGGAGTCTTCCTTTTACGCTTCAGATTGTGTCACGTGTTCAGGAAAAAACAAATATCATGTCCTCTTCAAATATCTTGTCTTCAACCTTTCCCGTTTCTTTTGTTCTCTTTCTCTTTGTCTGCTTTTCCTGTGTTGTTATATATGTAAAATATGGGACTTGTATTGATCATTGTGTTGTGAACAAAGTACGGGCCAGATCACTCCATCTGTGGAAAAAGCACATTGCAGGGGGCCTCTCGCAGCTACTCCCATATGCCCTTCATACCCTTCACTTCCCCTCCTAGCATGGATCCATTACAAGCTATTGCTTTGGTTTCCCTACCTGCACCCACATCTCACTCCTCACTTCAGGCCTACTAGTGCCCTCAAAGTGAGTTGATACTGTCACAAGTGGTGGTCGCCCCTGAAGAGAGTGCTACTAGCAAATCTACTAGAACTCTAACGTGGTGCAAGGAGCCACTGCCCCAACCCACCCTTGAACACCAAGTTAGTATGGAGGGGTTTCCAGGTGCTCTCAGGGAGGCAGGAACATGTGGTGGAACTTTTGCCCCAGGCCTCAGTAATTCTGGGAATTCTCCCCTACCCCTAATGCCTACATAAAGGGTTGCGTAAAGTCCTCTTAAACTTAAGATGCTAAATACATTCTTTTGATTTTTAATTAATAAAAACATTGCCACTATAAATGGGAGTATGAAAGAATTATAGTCATACTACAACAGGGCTCAACGGGATGCTGTATTTCTATTAGATGTTAATGAGCATTAGACTTCTAAAACTTAAAAGTTTCCTCTTTGCTGCTAGAGATCGACACTTGAAAATAATGGTTAGACGTAATCAGGTTAATTTAGCTTAATTTGGCTTCTAAGGACCTAAAATAGATTAGCTCCAAATTCCAATTTACCGTGAGCAGCGTATCATTACTCATTCTTGTATGTGTGAGAGCCACTTTGTTTCACACTTAACGTAACTCTGCAGTCACAAAAAATAATTATTCTAGATGGGGAAACTGAGATGTCTGTGGCTTTGGTCTTCCCACAGCAGTTCCGAGCATCCTGGAGCTTCCAAGCCTCCCTTAAGCTCCTCCAGTATGACATCACGGATTTTGTTACGACAGCAGCTCATGCGTGAGCAGATGCAGGAGCAAGAGCGTCGAGAGCAGCAACAGAAGCAGCAAGCAGCCCAGTTCATGCAGCAGAGAGTACCACTCAGTCAGACACCAGCCATCAACGTCAGCGTCCCCTCTAACCTGCCCCCTCCAACCCAGGTGCCAATGGAAGTCCTCAAGGTAAGTGAGTGTGACTTTTGTTCAGTTCATTGGCTCTCATACTTGTCTAAACATAGTCTATGTAATAGTGACATGGTTACTGATGTTCATGGTAACTAAACTTCACAGATAGGCTGCAGGGTCTGGTTTCATTTTTAGCTTTAACTCAGTGTCCCAATACCAGAGAAGAATGAGAAGTTTTTAACTTGATCTCAGATGCAAGTGTTAGTTGCAAAATTAACACATTTTTTGTTTGAAAATGTCTGTCTTTCAGATTCTTAAAGATTCCCTCTTAAAATAATGACTATTTCAAACCAGCCTTCCATTTAAAACAAATTAGTTTCTGATCAATAAGTGTTTTAAATACTGAATCAAAATCCATTACAAAAGATCTTCTCAAAAAGACTTAATCTGGAATACGGGTGAGTTTCCAGCCTTTTGCAACTAGCCATTGTAATCCTTTTTGCTCAAATGTTTTGACTGCTATTGGTAGCTTTGAGTTCCTTGTTAGACTAGAAACTGTAGGAGCTTGTTAGTATCTTCCTGCCGGAGACTATGTAGCTTGCTAATTACCGAGGAAAAACTGTAACAAGAACAGACTTCCTTTCACATTTGTTGGGTAAGTTGAGATAGAGTAGTGTAGCGTGAAATGCCTTGTTAAAAGAACGTATAAAATGATAGAAAAGATAAATGAAATAATGCAACATCAGTGTAAAGCACGGTAAGTATGCAAATACTGAATTTTATCTACCACGTGCAAATTCTTCTTTGTTTACTTTTTATTACAATATAAAGGTTAGTAACTCTTTCTGGCCAGTAAGCAAACTGTAAACCAGTAAATCCAATTGAAGTTGGTTACAATAGAATATTTTCACCGTATGGTGTAGTGCTCGCATTTTTGTGTGTCTACTCCATTTTAAGATTCGTTTTAAGAATTAAAATAAACATATCTTAAAGCAAACTGTGTACACTTGGGTTATCTTGCAAGTTTTGTATAGGTATTTTTAGTTATCGTTAATACATTATCACTTAGAGCGGTGTTAATATTGTCATGTTAAATAAAAAGAATGGTAAAAGTGCCATTATTGGAGTTCTGCAAAAAATAAACAGGATCAGATCTGAGTACAGCATTTATATGTTTTGGTCATGAGGAGGAAGGACATTAAAAAAGGTATCTGAATTTTGATACAGGCTCTAATTTTCTGACTCTTCCCTCTAATACAGAAGCTATTAAAATGAACAAAGAACGTTTGACTGGAAAATAATTTATTTGTGATGAAGAAATGTACTGAATTTCGTGTGTAAATTCTATCCTGTAGTTTCAATGCACACCTAGCTGATAGGTGTAGCCTGTAATGTGAAATATTCTCGTATTCAGAATACACTTGAATTAACAAGGAAATGATGATGCATTCAGAGTCTCAGTGAAAGAGCTTTCTTTCCAGATCTCCCACTGGGTATGTGTAATGTTTTATGCCACCTTTTGGCATTTAATTATAGCAGCATATTTGGCTTGTTTCTGCTAAATTTGATCACTACTGGAAATATTTAATGTCCTGTTTGTTATGTGACTGCCAGAATCTCAGCAGTAGTATTAGTAAGATGCTATAGATTCATTATTTTGTAGCCGCCTTTTTACATGAGAGAAGGGGCACTCTCTTATTTTTCGATGGTGCTTGAAGTAATAGCAGAGGCTCCAATAGAAAGAAGCTGGCAGGAGGTACCTGAGGGTCAGTTATTAAATAACATAAAATTTTAAGGGGTCAGATTCTGCTTGGCCCTACACACGCACAATTGCAAGAGGCATGAAGATTGCGAGGCATGATGCTTGGGGATCAGGAAGAAGTGAGATCCTTGTGCTCAGAAAAGCCACCTCACTACTTCCCTAGGGAAGACCGTGCCCCAGAATTATGGGAGAAGGGGGCTCCACCCTATAAAGGGGAATAGTAGTAAGTGTGCCCCCATTGTGCAGAAGGAGGTATTTTGCCTCCCACTGCTTCCTGTTTTTCCACGTAATGCAGGGCATTCTGTAGCATCCCTTACTCTGGGCTGTGCCTTGAAAGCACAGTCTACCCCCAAATCCATATAGGCAACGGAGGAGGAAAACTATCTAGCAGAGACACTGATCGCAGGAATCTTATGTGCCACTCCATGATGACTGACTGATTTGCATCTTAGAGTAAAATAAATATCTGTGCTAGCACCATCTGCATCAGCAAGTGCAACTATTATGCAAACCCATGTACTCTGAGCACCATAGTGAAATGTCTGACGCTCCATGGAAGGGGAGAATTCATAAAACTTTTTATTTTTCATTTATTTCTGGAAGTTGCTAGAATTTGATCATTTTCTGTTACTTTTTTAATGTGGATGAGGTTCTATACAAAAATCATAACACACAAAAATTCCAGGCATGACATTGATTCTACAGAAGTCTGTGGCAAAATTCCCAAGGATATCAGTGCGACAAGAACTTCACCACGGAAGTACACGTATGTTTTAAAGAAGCAGTCAGATTTAAATGTGGAATTGATACCAGGGTATCTTTATACAAGAGAAACTGACAGCCAGCTGTATATTGAGGAACTCTTCATTTGCTACATATTGGTTCATCAGAGTTGATATTTTATACGTCATCTGTTTTGAACTATGGACCAGCTTCCATAAAGACTGGACGTAAGCTTTAATTATGAGTAGGTCATTGATAGGAAGGTTTATTATCCTGATAGTCTGGGTTTAATGACTGAACAAAATGCTAGACTAAACTAGGACTTCTGTGCTTTCATAAACGTTAATGTGCCAAGTGATTTTTTTAAAAGCAGAGTTGCTGAAGGTTATAGTGTAAACAAATGGGATTTTGGATAGAAACTTACTTTTCAAAAATCAGATTTTTGAAAAAGAAATTGGGTATCACAAAATAGATAAAAACGTGAAAATTGGCTTAGGAACACGTGTTAAGTAAATTATTTACCTTTCTGTTTTACAGTGAAGTGTTTCATTTAACTCCTGTGCCACATTCATACAGTGTAAAAGGATAGTGATATTTATTAGCTATGTGCTAATAAAACAATAATTAATACAAACATATACTGTCTGTTATGAAGGTACTTAATACAGCAAAAGAGGAATAACTCATGTTAGCCCACTTCATATAACTATAGCACTCTCAAAACTGCATAATAAAATGTAATTTTTTTTTATGGCTAAATGAATGAATATGATTTAATGTGCCTAACTATGGGCTCCTAATTGCAGGTTTGATCTCTGAAGTGGGGTAGCTTAGTGTAGTAAGAAAACACCCGTCAGAATGAAAATTTCTGTTGCTTGGTGAAGGGTAGTTAACTGATATTCTCTGGGAGAAGGTCTCATGCGGCTGCAGCAATATCTGTTAGGATCCTGTGTTATAATAGGATTTGTTGTGGCATTCCATTATGCTCCTGCAAAGCTGAAACTGGCTGTACAGAATAGATGCAGGCTGCTTTAAATTTTCATGAGGAATGCATCCGATAAACCACATCCTGTTATCTATTTCCCATTGGCCTGAATTAACACTGAGAACTAAGGCTGCAGAGACGTCACAGAGTGACTTGAGACTGATGCAAAATGATTTAGACGTACTGTGCATCAAAAATAGGGCAAAATAATTTAAAATGTGTTAATTAAATACCTTGTTTACTGAAGGATTTCCAAGGCCCTGAATTCCATACTATGTTAATATCAGATCTGAATCCATTTTTAAAGTGTGAAACACAAACTATTTTTATCTATATGGAGGAATTTAGCATTTTTGTAAGTCAGTCTAACTTCTTAAAATGGTTCCACGTATTTTGGCTAAGTGATATGGACTATTTTTTTTAAACACTGTAACTTCTTTCATCCCAGTGTTTTTTAGTTTTGTATACTTTTTTTAATTTTTTTTTTTTTTTGGTGGGATGGAAGGGTTGTTTAATGTTTTGTCCAACCTGTATGTTTGGTCCTTGAGTTGTTCTCCAGAGGACAAAGTTCTAAACTGGGGAACATGTGAGTTTAAGGCTTTGATTTGTATGGAATTTATTTTTATTAATTGGTACCGGCACAGTTCTGTCCTGAGGCCCTTTCACTGAAGAAATTGCATCAGTTGTGCTTCACAAGGGTTCTCTTGAAAGTGTTTTTCTCTATTTATGATCTATATGTAGTGAGAATGTGCAGACTCCTGGGTACCTTACAAACCAGTTAGAGTAGTAAATCTTTAAATTGTATTGGATACTTAATAGTAACCTGGGTAAAGTGTCACCTTTTTTCTATTGCCTTGTCTTGAAGACTACTTGCTACAGTCTTCCGTAAAGCAAATCCAATTATGTCTCAACCCTTTGTGTATCTTTGATTCCAGTCAATTGAGATTTAGGCCTTTACATGGTATAGAAACCACTTTGGTTCTGTTGGTGGCTAATCTCCTCCTAGTCGTGAATGAAGGAAGATCTGAAAGACTGCCTTTCAGCTGCCTTTGATGTCATTAACACACCTGTAGATCCTCAGAAGAGTTGATAAGGTTCCACTTGAGTGGCTCAACTTCTTGGTGAGAAATCCAGGAAGGTGGTACTGGAGAGTTTACACAGCATTCCACATAGTACAATTCAGTTTGTGTTCAAGTCCAGGTCCAAGGGATTAGCAAAGAGGTTTGGAGTGTGCTGATGACACACGGACTTTTATGTTTCCATCTCTTCCAGCCATACTGGTGGACAGACTTACGTGGGAGACTTGGGAAGAATCAGGGCTTGGACGAGATTTAGAACCTAGATTGTATTAAGACCTGAGATTACGCTGATTGGGAAAACCACTGACAGAAATCACTCTGGTTATAGCGATTGTTTGCTTCTAACTTCCAAGGTTCACAATTTAGGTTGCTGCTTGATTCCCCAGCTGCTTCTGTGTGCTCAGATACCAGCAACTGCCAAGAATGTATCTTACGATCTGTGCTTGGCAAGATTTCAGTTTTTTCTTTAGGATGCAAACACCTGTGGGTCCTTCAGGTTGGATTTACCATATTGTGAGTGTGACATAGGACTGCATCTTCACACTGTTCAGAAATTGCAGCAGCTGTAGAACGGGGCTGTTTGGTTGTTAAATGATGCTTCACTGAATGAAATCTCACTTGTGTTCTATGGTCTTCACTGGCTATCTCACTTCTGGGCAAAATTTAAGGTATTCATTTTGATTTAAGAACAGCCAGACTGAGTCAGATCAGTGGTTTATCTAGCCCAGTATCCTGTCTTCTGGCATTGGCCACTGTCAGAACTTCAAAGGCAATGAATTGAACAGGGCAATTATCAAGTGATCCATCCCCTGTTGCCCAGTCCCAGCTTCTGCCTATAACATCTTAAACGGCTTGTGACCTGAGTGGCCATCTCTCTTTCCCCAGTGACATCACAGAGATTGATTTGAGTTACTCAAGCTAAATTGGCGAGCTGGCCCCTGCCCTGGGTGTTCTCAACTAGGAATCACTGGCTTCAGACCTTGCTTCCTTCCTTACCTCACAAGCATCTGAATCCAGGCTCTTTGAGGCCTCCTCTGGTTCTTATAGGATTTTGTTTGACTGGTGGGTGTTTTTGGGATGATAGAGAGCAGTAGGATGGAGGCCAAGCAGATGGCTGCAAGTGTGTGTGAAATAAAGATTGTGTGCTTAAGGCCTGAGATGGGTCAGAAATGACAATGTGAGGCAAGTGAACATAATTGTATAACATTTGTGAACAGTATTTATTTATCTATCAGGTGAAGCGTATGGGGGAGATACTTAGGCCATGGCTACACTGGCGCTTTACAACGCTGCAACTTTCTCACTCGGATGTGAAAAAAACACCCCCCTGAGCGCTGCAAGATACAGCACTGTAAAGCGCCAGTGTAAACAGCGCTGGGAGCACAGCCCCCAGCGCTACAAGCTAATCCCCATGAGGAGATGGAGTACGTGCAGCACTGGGAGAGCTCTCTCCCAACGCTGGCGCTGCGACCACACTCAAAACTTCAAAGAGCTGCTGCGGCAGCGCTTTGAAGTTTTGAGTGTAACCAAGCCCTTACTTTAACTTTGGACACACTATCCTAGTTTTTATTTGTAATTCACACATTGCATGTCCAGCAGAATATGGTTTGAACAAGGACACTAGATGCCAAATCAGAGCACAGACTTCCTGGCAGATAAAATACTGAGGATATCATCTCATCTTCCTTCTCCTCTCACGTAAACTAATTTTACCCTGATGTAAATTCCATTTAATTAATTAAATTCCATTGCTTTACATGAGTTGGATCCTTTAACTCTCCTTTGCTGCGAGTCCTCTAAACAAACAAACCAACATCCAAACTTGACATTGGTTAGGCTGCTGCTGTGTTCAAACCACTGCCTATTGTGTTGACCAATATTGTTCCCCATTTGTCTGGTTATATCCATCTCTTGTCTCTTGCTTATACTTAGATTATAAGCCCTTCAGGGCAGGGGCTGTCTTTCTGTTCTGTGTTTGTACAGCATCTAGCAGAATGGGATCCTGGTCCATGACTTAGGCTCTTAGGCACTACGGTAACACAAACTATTGCTAATAATAATATCTGGCAGAAATACTCTGGACCAAATTCAGGCCTAGTATCAGAGAGTACAATTCTCAATTCAGTCAGTGAGAACTGCTACTGCTTATGTTGGGGCCAAATTTTGTTTTTGTGCTGACCTCACCGTCCAACTCCCTGGCAGTCTTAGTGCATCAGTTCTAGTCACGTTACCCAGATACTGATCAAAACCAGCCCCTAAAGTGAATCCAGTGGGTCTTCTGTGTCAGGTGGAGCAGTGTGGTAGCTGTTCCCTGAATTACTCACTTAGACAACTGCTAATGCTACTGCTATGGCTGGCACCAGCTGCTACCCCTTTCCAATGCAAGATTTCTGTTCAGTTTCATCTGTAGCATAGCAGTAAATCTGTGGTCTTCCTACTGCATGTTTGTCTCAATATTTATGCTCTCTGTCAGGGAGTTGAGAAGGAAGCTTCCCCTCTGTACAGCTGCGTATGTGTCTCCTGGGCATCACTGGATTCAGACTCCACATCCCAAGAAACTGGGTCCCAGGCAGTTTTGACGGTTAATGGATTTTCTTTGCTACTTGAAGTCTCTCCTGCCAAGAGTTCCAATGTTTGTTACTGATTTGTTTACACAAGGGTGACCAGATCGGCACACTAAAATATCGGGATATATTGGGGTGCCATCAGCCCTGCCCACAGTCCATTGCCACTCCTCCTGGGCTCCACCCCCACTCTTCCCCAGTTTCCACCGCCTCCCCGCTTGGCCCTCCCACCGCGCCCTTCCTCATCCCCCAGCCAGCCGCTGGCTTGCTGCATCCCTCCTCAGTCCCCTACTTACTGCCCGTCCACTCGCTCACCCGCCGCTCACCTCTTCATCCCCCTGCTCGCCACTCACCCCTACGGTGTCGACTTCCCCTCTGCTGGGTGGGTGCTCGCCCACCCCCTGCCTTTTCCTGTCCGTGCACCGCCCCACCCGCTTTCCACCGCTTTTCCCCCAAGTCCCCACTCCTGCCCTGCCTCTTTTCCACCTCTTCCCCTGAGTGCACCGCATCCCTGCTTCTCCCCCCTCCCTCCTGGAAAGTGCTAAGCGCCACCAAACAGCTGTTAGGTGGTGGGAAGTGCTGGAGGGGAGGAGGAGCGGGGCGCGGGGGGAGGACAGAAGAGAAGGAGGCGAGGAACGGGGAGCTTGGCTGCAATTTTTCTCCTTCGGTGCTCCAGCCCCGGATCCCCCACGGGTTCAGCACCTCCCTTCCGCTTGCCTCCTTACCTGAATATTGGGAGAAATGGCATCCCAATCATACATTGAGTGGGACACAGGACAAAGGAATAAATATCAGGACAGTCCTGATTTTATCGGGACATCTAGTCACCTTAGTTTTTACAGTGGCCTAGATCGATTTCAGGGCATTGCACAAACAGAATCCTGGTAACAAAACATAAACCTCTCCAACATCTCCTTCATTCAGGTTGTTAAAATTGCCCCTTGTCCTTTTTCTGCCTGTTCCTAGAGAATATGAACAAACCATTCCTTTCGTTTTAGAGCATATCAACAAAGCAGTTGGGCAATGTGCAAAATAAAATCACTCTCTTTATGGCAGGTTGCAGAATATCCACTCCTGCCTTGTGCTTCAGGATAGCACATGCTCTTCCTCCCCAAAGATAGCTACCCTCGAAGTGCCCCATCATTCATACCTGCCACTAAGGGTATGTAAGGGCTAGCCTATACTGCTGCAGCTTCACTGGTGTTGTCACTCAAGCTAGCTGTATCTGAGGCCTCGTCTACACTACGCAGTTAAATCGATTTAAACAGCGTTAAATCGATTTAACGCTGCACCCGTCCACACTACACCGCCCTGTAAATCGATTTAAAGGGCTCTTTAAATCGATTTCTGTACTCCATCAAAACCACAGGAGTTACCCTAAAATCGATTTTACTACACCGGAATGATGGTAAGTGTGGACGAAAATGCGAAAGTTACTCAGCTCCGCGAGGTAATCCACAGAGCACCACTGCCACCTGGCACATCAGAAAACCCAGCACTGCCAGAAACAGTGAAAAGCCCGCGACTTGAATCTATTTCTGTGGCCAGGTGGAGCTCGGATGAGCCAGCTACCACCAGCACAAGGAACAAGCATCTACGAGAAAAGAAGGAAGAGCCAGCATGACACAAAGAGGTCACGGATCTCATCCGCTATCTGGTAGGATGCAGTGCGTACGAAACTCCGTCGCAAGACAAATGAGAAACTATTGAAAGAATTCCAAGTCTATGATGCATGAAAGGACACGGAGGACCTCACGTGCAGTGCAGCATTAAAGCGAGAAGACGCTGCGGCAGCATACAGAAAACCAGCAGAGGCAAACGGAAAAGTCTGGAGCAGGTCTAAACATGCTCGGCCTCTATGCTGAGGCGCATGCAATTTGGTGCCTGCCGCAACCAGTACCCCACCTGCCGTGGATTCAGAGTCACGGTCGTATAACCGTGTCGAGGATTCGCTGAGGGAAGATGAAACGCAAGATGAAGAGAGAAGAGTCTGCGGAAGCCAACAGCTCCAATACCCACAGTACAAAAAAGCCAGGAACGTTAAGCACAGATAAAACCCAGCCCAGCAAGCCACTAGCCCAGACAGTGAACCATGAAAGGAGACCTCGGTGAGTGAGCATTGTAAAGTATCTCATGTAACAAGCGTTTAATGACTACTTCTCACCCGAGTGATCATTCATTGTAACCTGGGGAACATCAGGGATTTCTTTTCTTATCTAGGGGCAAACCATCGCGCGATTTTCCTACCGGTGCTGCCTATCATAACCTTGCCCTAGCTAGGGAGGAGGGAAGCTGCGGGCGGCTGCTCGGCGAGCACGGAATCTTCCCAGCTACAACGCGGTGGGTGTGGGGAAGGAAGCGCTGCCGCTGCGCACCCTGCTCGGGTTCCTTCCTCGGGAGCATGGATCTCCAGCTACTAGACACGTGGCAGGGGGGGTGGGGAAGGCTGCTGGACTTCTCGGGCGAGCATGGAATGCTTCCGAGCTAACTAGACACGGTTGGGTCGCCGCCCGGAGGGGGCTGCGCTGGGCTTCTTCGGACAGCATGAAACCTTCCCAGCGTACTGCGACAGCGGTGCTATGGTGGGGGGGGGAGAGCTGCGCTGGGTCTCTGCGCGATCAGTGGACTTCCAGCTACTGGTCCACGCTGTGGTGGGGGCGGGGGCCGTGGCCCAGCGGCTTCTCTGCGGACATGAATCTCCTAGCACTACCACGCTACTCATTGTTCGTAAATGACTTTGACATACTGCTCTCCGTCTCCTTCCCAGCAGCTGCACCTTTTCTGTACCCACACCTCAGAAGCTAGCTAAAAGGCGGAGTGAGAAAGAGAACTGAGATGAAGTTCAGAAATCATGGCAGTAGCACCGCGACAGAGCCTCGATCAGAAGATTGGAAGGATAGATCAGCAATCCAGAACGATGCAGACCGGCCGAGGATGGAGAGACCGGATAGAGGTGAGGCAGGAAGAGAGAGGGCGGCAGGACCAGAAGGAGGAGCATCAGAGGTATAGGCAGGACAGATCAGCCGCTGGTGGCTGTGGCAACCGTGACGCTGCGGCGTGATCAAATGGATCCCAGACCGCACGTGGTGTTCGGAAGCAGCGGTTTACAGAGTGCCACGCGCCCATGTTTAACCCACTCAAGCTCCCACATTTCCTATCTCCGTCACCCAGACGGTATGAACGCTGCTCGTAGTGAAGATTTTGCACCAGCCCACCCACCCCCATGGCAGCCCCCAAAAGGCTGACATTAAGCTTGAAATGTGCTTTAAGGGCGTTCTTCCTTTCTCCCGATCCTCTCGCCCAGCACACAGCGGGATACCCTAGATAATTTGTGCCTACTTTTATACTTGAACAAGAATACATCCAAGGGGTGTAGGGGATTATAAAGTAATCACGATTTATAAGATCTAATACCACCAATACTTTTAATAAGCAATAGAATGATTTAAATAACTGACTTTATTCCTTCACGCAAGCTGTAGTAAAGCGAAAATGGTTTAGCGGTGGTTTCAGACGGAGTCAATAGAGGCGGGATGTCATCAAGGGAAACAAGCACGCCGTCAAACCCACCCTGGCCCGTCTGAAACTACTTCAGGTCCTCTGATGCGCACCCGCTTAGGTGTGCTCTTCTAATCGCAGCCCTGGTGTTGGGCTCGTAGCAGCGGCCAGGATGTTGCTTCGCCCCCCCCCCCCTCCACCACACGAGAAAGTCTCCCCTACTCTCACAGGATTGTGGAGCACAAGCAAGCAGCTAGCAATGGGACTAATCTTTGGCTGAGCAGCGGAGAGAATGAATCGCAGCGACCTTAAATGGCCAAATGGCCACTCTACCACCATCTCGCACTGTCAGCATGTAGTTAAACAGCTCCTGACACGTCCACAGTCCTGGTATGGCTTTCGTGAAGCCATGGTCAAGGGTTGCTGGTCACCAGAGACCAGCATTCAGACATCGCCAATGTTATTTTCTGTTGGAGTAATTTCTTGCGCGCAGCCGTTTAACAAGAGAGTTGTGTTTTCTGACAGACGCAAGGCGCAGAACCTTCCTGGCATCCCCGGGGATGTGGTGAACGTCCCTGTGACCACCAGGTTGCGCACCATGGAAAAGCTACCTTGCAGGTTCACGTAGCGGCTGCCTGGTGCCTGGGGCAGAGAGGATATGGTCATATGCCTCCACAGTTAGGGAATCCCATTGCACAAAGCCTCACTATCACCTGCACATTTCCGAGTCAAAACTTTTGTTAGCCAGCCTTAACCGATTGCTCTGGGCTACTTGATCACAGCGCCCCACAGTAGATTTCCCACCAATTGATCGCTGCTGACCGGTTAGCTTTGAGGTGCACTTCCAGGCTAGCCATCGCTTCATCCAGCTTGAGGGCTGCTCTTCATCGTATGATGGCGTTCAGAGGCAGGGGAAGAGAGTCACAAGTTCAAGAAAGTGCTCTGATGCATACGAAACGTTTGCAGCACGACGGATACATCCCACTCTGCAAACTATGGGTCCCACCAGTCTCGTGCTTGTTTCCAGTTGCCCAAAAATCGGCGTTCAATGGGTAGGAACTGCCCTCATTAGCGCAGGAGTAGTCCAAACTGTGAGGGCCCGCGTAGGGAGATTCGCCAGGCGCATTGCATCGCTCTTGTTGTGCGCTGCCGTACTGCCGCGCCTCCTCCCTCATCCCTCTCCTGAATTTGCCATGTCACTGGCCGAAACCAGCCACGAGAGTGGCGGTGTTGACAACTGCACAATTGCGTCTACTGACTCAGCAGGGTCCTGGCAGGCAGGGTCCAGCAGGGTCGCATGCTTGCTGTCTATGCGTTTGCCTCTCACCCCACGGAAAAAGGTGGCCGAAATGGTGGGGCGCTGCTTTACAAAGGAGGGGTGAGGCGTATCCGCCACATCGGGACACATGTGTGTCCCATCAGGGCCTGGCTATCAACCAGGAAGTGGGAACTATGGGATAGCTGTGGAACAGCTACCCACAGTGCACCGCTCCTGAAATCGATGCTAGCCTTGGACCATGGACGCACAAATTCGAATTAAGGATCCTAGTGTGGTTGCACTAAATCGAATTTATAAAATTGGTTTTATAAAATTGATTTAAACTAATTCAAATTAATCAGGTAGTGTAGACAAGGCCTAAGCTAGCTTGGCTACATTGGCTGCAGTCGCACCTTCAGTTGCAGCATGGAGGTATCCTGAATGAACCTCACTTGTAAGGCCCTCCCTTTTATGCTTGTTGGTTTAAGCAATTACTCCAAGGTAGGGCGGTAGCTTTTTTCTCTTTATGGTTCCAGTCCCTGCAGCATGTAAATGTGAAAGGAAACTCCTTCATGCAAGGGAAGAGGGATAGCTCAGTGGTTTGAGCATTGGCCTGCTAAACCCAGGGTTGTGAGTTTAGTCCTTGAAGGGGCCATTTAGGGATCTGGGGCAAAAATCAGTACTAGGTCCTGCTAGTGAAGGCAGGGGGCTGGACTCAATGACCTTTCAAGGTCCCTTCCAGTTCTGGGAGATAGGTATATCTCCAATTGTAAAAGCTGTTGGATGAAGAGTGATGTATGATGTCACCTTGTATGATGTCCTTTTCCTTTTTAGAAAAGGACCTAAATCAACACTTCCAGATTCCAAACACATTGAAATTTGTGCTCTTCAGAGCCCAGAGCCAAAATTTGTGGCTTGGGGCTCCTTCCCCCGGCCCCTTTTTGCCGGCCTTGGAAGCATTCACTGTTGGTCTCTGCTGATGCTGCAATAGATTAATCTGTTCCCGATCCAAGTAGAACACATGCTGTGTCCTAATACAAACAGTTGAACAGAAAATCTCAAATAGCTGTGAAGGCTCACTGAATGCCCAACTGCTCAGTTAATCTCATTCCTGATGCACTGCCTACAATAAATTATTACGTATCTTATAGATTTATTTTCTCTGTTTTAGTTACTTTGAAAGTAATTATCGGATCCCTGTGCACATAGTCAAATAGTTGTCCGTCCTTCTCATCTCTCAACTGCCCCTGGTGTCTGCATGCTGATGCATTGTGTTGCATTTAAAAAAAAAATTGGACCAGACACCATGTCTGTATTTGCCATTTGTAAAATGCCAGAATGCCTTTTGGGTGGTACGAATTAACTGCTATATGCAGCTGTCCAGAAATAGTCTGGTTCTCTTACTGTTCTTGCAATAATATGCCCTGCTACCAAGAAATACTGTGTATTCTTAATATAGTCTCTCTACTTACAGTAGAACTTTGTGTCTCCAGTTGGAAACAGAGAAATGAAACTAATTAATGTTTCCTTATGGGAGATGTATTTTGCATCCCAGAAGAACAGGAACAGTGAAATTTTAGCACCTACCACAGTACTGGTGCACTTGACTTGTGTTTCATGAATTTCTTTTCTTATTGCAGGTTGATTTCAAAGATGTATGATAGCAAGTTGATTTTGTGTGTTTGAGCTCCAGTTTTTAGTAGAAGGTTAGTTAAGCAGTTGGGGGCAGTAAACATAATGGACAATCTTGACATGAAAGTGATATTTTTGGAGGTGGGGGGTCAGACCAGTTAGTATTGAGATGCAAGTATAACTGTTATACTGAGAGACCAGTTTCTCTTCATACTCTTCATGAATTCTAGGAAGCTTCATTACAGTAGCTTTGGGGGGATGGCGGGAGGTAGTCTTCCTGAAGATTTCTGAGATAAACATCTGTGCATAAAGAATCTGCTGCAGGCTTAACTCTAAGTTTTTGTTTAAATAAAAGTACCTCTCTGACTAGCTGTGGCCTGATATACTTGGGTTCTTGGGTCAGAGGTAATTTAAAAATGTTCACTCAAGATTTAGAATTAGAACCTGAGGATAATCTGTAGCTTTGCTTTGGAGACTGCTTGTACTGGGAGTCCTTGGTCAAGTGGCAGAGAGAAAATATAGAAATTCAGTATGGCAAAGTGGTCACTAGTGATCAAAAATACATACTACAGTACTTTAACTTAAAGGTAAAATAATACATACAAGTTGCTGATTGCTCAAGCCCTAACAGTTTATGTAATACGCTTGACCTTGATCTTGTCACTACTTCCATGGATGCTAACAGTAGGCGATAGCTGAACCATCTGCAATAAAGACTCTTTGATTAGCTGCAGTTTTAAGAAAAAGCTGGTGCTTACCCAAGACTGAATCTCCCCATTCCAGAGCGTCAGTTGGAATTACTTGGCAGGAAAACTCCACTTTTGGGGGATACTAAAGGAAGGAGAAAGGGGTGGGGGGAAATCATTGGCAGGCTGTTTAGTGGCTGCTTGCTTCTGCTGAAGGGGTTAGTGTGTTAGAATAAACCTGGGGAGAAATGGTTTAGTGGGCAGAGAGCAGATGAGGAGATTTAGAGGTGATCTGATGCTAAATGTTAGCATGTCCATGCTGAGGATTAGCTAGATCTTTGCAGTACAACCTTGCAATTCCAAATTTATCTGTGATCCCACAATAACATCCAGCAGTGAAAAGAGAGATTTCATGTTCTCACAAAGAATTTCAGTCATCTGGAAGGCAAGAGCTCATGCTGCTCAAATGCCACCATTCCAAAATTCTTGGGTTGTGCAGCCACATGGGTTAGTGATCACTCAGCCTGTTGCAGGTAATCCAGTTCTAAGCGTGATCTCAGTCAGTCCAATCACCTGTTAAATCCTTCAGGGAGAGACCAATAATTTTGGCTAACCAGTTCTTTAAACGGTTTCTCTGGCTGTGTGAACCTCCGAGCGTACTCTGTGGAGTCTGAAGCATTAGACCTTGTGGAAGGGGTGTTGCAGTTTGTCTCTGTAGCTGTGGATCTTAGAAGCATTGCAGAGCTTCCATGGCCCACCAGCTAAAGACATTAACTATGGCTGCATCAAGCCCTTCCTCCAGTCAGCATTAATGCATAAACAGCCCACTGCACTGTCCTGGCTGAGCGGGGAATGGATGCCATGTGTTAATGTACATCATGGCTAATGCATTGATTGCTTGCATCAAACATGCACTTCCAGAAGAATCTGATCACAGCAGAATGCATGGATGAGGTCACAGGAGCAACAGGAGAAGGAGCACTAAGAAGACTGGTGTTATGTGAGCAAGAAGCACCAGAGGAGTGAAGAGAATGTGAGGAGAATATGAAGGGTGCTAGAACCTTCAAAGTAATAGAAAGTGCCTGTGGAACAAGGAGAAGCGCAGCAGGGAGGGTGTCACTGAAATGCATTGACGCAGATCAAAACTACAAGAAAGGGTTTTTAAGTTTAAACAGTGGGGAAAAATACAATGCCATCCAATGAAAACAAACGTAGGCTTGAGATGTGCACCCTGCAAGTGTGTCTTTGCAAAGTAATATAACTTGCTAGACCCTACGAACACCTCAATGTCCCCTTGAATTGTACATTCACAGGCTTAGTCCATTGATAAACTCCAGTAAGTGTTGCTCATTGCTTTAGAAAGGCCTTATTAGCTAGTTGGGTTAAATGTTCCATGGGCTGGAACCAATTTATTTGTATTCGTGCTCAGTAAAGTGAGAACAATTTTAACAGAGCAGCGTCTACAAATAGTTTCAAGCCACAGCTCGGCAAAGTAGAGCATTTTGGGAGCAGAGCTCAATGCCAGAATTTGAACTGAAAAAAGGAAAGATTAAAATTGTAGGCTGGACTGGCAGTGACTGGTGCATATAAATACAGTCGGCATTATCTGTGTGCACATAATATTAAAACTGTATTCTATATAAAAATAGTCTAACCAGCTGAATTTTACATGCTTCTATGTTTTAAGACTAAAGTGACTGAGCTGGTGATCATTTAGTTGGTAGAATTTTCTATGCAGTGATACTGAACAGTGTGTATTCATGGCTCTGCCGTAGACCACCTCCTTGTGTCCTAGGACAAAATCTGCCTTGTTTTATGCTGGTGAAGTGAGAGAAATGGAGTACAAGGAGCCTTTCCTCTCTGCTCCTGCCACCCATGCAGTAGCCAAGGAAGTATTAGGTTGGAATCTTGCTTAAGCACTAGTATAGAGAAGCAGCTAAGCAGCCTGAAGTGATGGCTGGACATTTGGGTGGGCCTGCCGGTTCCTTGCTCCTTCACGGAGCAGTGATCAGACGCTCAACACAGCACTTTCCGCTAGCCATTTTACTGTATATTCATTGTTGCCCACAGCTGGCAGCATGGTGTAACCACTCCCTTAGTGCCAGCACTGTTCCTCTCTGGTGTGAGTTAGACCCACGAGCAAGATTTTGCCCAAGATCTGCTGCTTGTGATGAATTATCTCTCTTAAATCACTACTTGATTTTTTTTTAACCTTCTGTATTTAAATAAATCAACTCTCAAATTTTGATCCTTAAAATTGGCACCTAAATATAGATTTGGGTACCTAAAAGAAAATGGATACCTAACTTTCAGAAACTCTGAGCACTGACAAATGCAGTCAGTCAGTGGATGTGGCTGCTCAGCACCTCTGAAAAATCTGGCCCAAAATGAGAAGCTACTTGGTAAAATTAGGTCCCAGACTCTTCACTACCTGCCCTTTCCTTTTCTTGTTCTCGTTGACAAACATCAGTACCTTGACTCATCGCAAGTAAAGATGAAATGCACATCTGTGGCGTGCTCCATTGTGCACTATGCCAGGTTTTGGAACCAAACTCTGCTCTGGGATCTGCTCGTGAGACTCTTGCTTACTTCAGAGTTCAATCTGGAGACTAGTGTTTGTCATCAGTTAACTGCTGCACAGGGAGACAAAGAGCACAAAAAAATAGAGCTTAGTTCACTTTTTAATTCCTTGGCAATGAGGCAGTAGCTTTTAAAAAGTAACAACTTTACCATAAGATAGATTTTAAAATGTGAAATTTAGGCCTTACTTAAGTACCTTTAGGTACTTTGCAGCCTCACAAATGTGATTCTTTGCTTCAGTTACATAGCTGGTTTGGAAGCATTAATTTCTTAAACCTGAACCTGTAGAGTGAATAAATTGAAACTGACAAGCTGAAGACATTCCTGCCATTCAAGAGAGGCTTAGGGAATTTCTTACTGGCTGAATTTCAAATATGTAGCTTTTTGCCCAGCACTGCATGGCAATTTCAACCTGCCTGACCGTGACAAGATTAGTTCTTTTCCTCCCCTTTCCTAGCAGTAGTATAAAAAAATTAGATTAAGAAGTACCAGGCAGAGATGCAAAAGCCTAAAAGTAAAAACAAAAAACCCAAAAAAGTCTTACCTTGAATAATTCTATCTGTCATTCGATTGGTGCCTTAATTAGCCTCATGTCCTTTAACCTCTTGGGAAATAAGTAAGGGATAAATTTGGGGATAAAGACAAAGACGCACAGAGATTTACCACACACCACTAGGTAATTCATGAAGGAATGTTGTTAATTAGCCCTGCCTCTTTCATTTCTGGCTCATTTATTAAAACTAGTTGATTTAAAATAATGCCTGCTGGTTCATTATCAATGAGTTTCAAGTCCATAACTTGGCTCTTAAACAAAAACAATATTGTGTGGTGTCTGTAACGGGGCCTGGTGTTTTGATTGTGCTTTTTCCATTTCTGAAGAACAATTTCCAGTTTTGTCCTTAGTGGCTAATTATTGCATTTTTTTTATTTTATGTGTTTTTTTTTTATAATCATCTGACTTCTTTTTTTTTTTTAATTTCTGTTTTCTTGTGCCTCCCACTAAAGAGGGTAAGGGACAGAGGAGAGAGAAAAAACAAAATGTTCGACTTACTTGGAGAGTACCTGTCAGGGTTTATTAATTAAGCATGGTTTGATGGAATTTAATTGACTACTTCAGTGTAGTAATAGGCAGGTTGAGGTAATGTTTAGTCTCTTTTCTTTTAACCCTTTATTATTTGGAAATTGGGTAGCAGCTACATGTGTGACTTGCAATTGTAATCTCTCACTCTGTAATGATGTGGTATATTCTGTTCTTCAAGTGATTGCTCATATTGATTCCAATTAGGTCTGTGCGTGCAGCGCACAGTCGTCAGAAAGTTTTCCCCCAGTGGCACCTGTCGGGTCAGCTGTGGAGCCCCCCTGGAGTGGCACCTTCACGGTGCTCGATATATAACCCTGCCTTCCTGGCGCCTCTTCAGTTCCTTCTTACCACCAGTGACGGTCGTTGCAACTGTTGTCTTGCTTTGCAAGCTCTCCATGTTTCCCTAGCTTCTATTCGGACTGTTTATATTTTGTAGTTGTTTAGTTCTTTCTTAGTTCTTAGTTATTGTAGTTACTTAGTTAGCTGTTGGGCTGGGGGGTTTATCCTTCACCTTGGCTGCGTTCTCTTTGCGGGACTTACATGCCTCCCAGGCTTTCTTCCTAAGGTTCTGTCACACTTCCACACTAGTCAGGACACTTTCCTGCTGGTTTTTTTGTCCTAAGCCTCATGCAAGTAACCGTGAGCAGAAGCTGAACTTCCTGGATGTTTGGCGAGCACTAGGTTTTTACATCGAGCCTACTAAGCCATTCAGGAAGTCAAACCAGTTGTTCAAAGCCGTGGCAGACCAGATGAAAGGACTCCCTGTCTCCTCTCAAAGAATATCTTCCTGGATCACGTCCTGCATCTGCACATGCAATGAGCTGGCCGAAATACCAGCCCCGGCTCTTACGGCACACTCCATGAGGGCTCAGGCCTCAGCAGCGTTCCTGGCCCATGTCCCGATATAAGAAATCTGCAGGGCAGCATCTTGGTCCTTGGTACATACGTTCACCTCTCATTACACCATCGTCTGGCATGCCAGAGATGCTGCTGCTTTCAGCAGAGGGGTGCTCCAATCTGCTGTTCCATAACTCTGACTGCACTGCCTAGGTAAGGCTTAGGAGTCACCTAATTGGAATCGATATGAGCAATCCCTCTAAGAAAAATAAATGGTTACTCACCTTCTCATCACTATTGTTCTTAAAGATGTGTTGCTCGTATCCCTTCTAAACTCACCTGCCCTCCCCTCTGTCGGAGTAACTGGCAGGAAGGAAATGAGGAGGCGCCGGGTTGGCAGGGTTGTCTATTGAGCGCCATGAAGGCACTACTCCAGAGGGCTCCACAGCCGACCCAATGTGTGCTGCTAGGAGAAAAACTTTCCAATGACTAGGCACGCAGTGTACACACCTAATTGGAATGGATATGAGCAACACAGTTATGAGAAAGTGAGTAACTGTTTTTTACTGAGTCATCTGAGTCACTTAATGGAAGTTATGCCCATGCAGTCAAGAAGGAATACTCCATTTCATGTTCTGATAATATCTTGCATTCACATAGCACTCTTCATCTGAAGATCTCATTGTTCTTCTTGGAGATGGGCAAGTTTCCCCATCTTTATCTTACAGATGGATAAACTGAAACTCAGCTATTAAATAATTAGGTCAAGGTCAGGGGCAGAGTTGGGATTAGAACCCAGGTGTTCTGATTCCCACTCCCCCTCACTTTTGGGGTGGGGTGAGGGTCTGTGTAGTGGAGCATCAGGCCCCAAGTAGCTATGTGTAGTTGTGCTGCTACAGTGAGTGTAATTACTGCTCCATTTTGGGATTGCTAGAGATCTGTTAGAACCCCTTCTTTCAGAGGTACGTAACACTTTGAAAAATTCACCCGTTTGTGATGCGTCTTAGCCCAGTTAGGGGCTCTGCAGCATCGCTTGTAGCTCTGCTGCTTGAGATAGCCATGATCTACAATGCAGATATCTCCTTGCTCAGTTACTGAGGGACAATCTACACTCATTCCTATATTTGCTCTCTACAACCAACTCTCTGTATAACTTTCCATGAGTGATGTACCCAAGTATTTGGATTCTAATGTCTAAACTGTATCTTAAGATTTATTATTCTAAATGTGGTTTATTGCAGATTATGTATTTATATGAATTTTAAACAAACCTTTGTACTTTTGGATAATCTAAGCACTATACTCAGATGTACAGACACTCTTTCCTTAACCTGTGTATTATATAATTTTAACATTAACTTTTAATAAAATTAATTAGAATTCACATGCTAAGTGGGGCTGGACAGCAGTTGTTTTTGGATGAGTGACCTTCAAGGAATCCCCATCCCTGGAAGAACTTGTAGTCTGGTTCACTTGTTTAGCATCTACCTCTCTGAATCAGTCCTGGACTTCAGTGTTGAGGATGACACAAATGCAGCAGGTTAATCTATCAGATGAGATGTAAAAACTGAAGTTGTGTGATGAATGTAACAACTTGTGGAATTTAGCCAGGAAGAGATTTGTCTTGGGTGATTAAAGTACTTTCTATCTACGTAAATTTCCGACACTGTTTTAGTTGATACTTTGTATGTCTAGGCTTGTCATAGTGTTGTGTAGTATTACTCTATATGGTTACTCGGTGCTTCACCGCAGACATAGCTACTTTTCAATAATACATCATAACAATTGAGTGTGATGCGCTCCCTGTGTACAAGGTTGTGTACCATTTTCTGAAGTGCTTTGGAATCCTTTAGCCTGAAAGGCAAATTTTATTTATTTTTAAGGCCAGATGAGACCATCATGTTCATCTTATTTGGCTTCCTGTAGAACATACCATAGAATGTCACTAAGTGATTCCAGCAATCACACCCATAATTGCTGATTGACCTGGAACACGTCTTTTAGAAAGACATTTAATATTGACTTGAAGGCTTCAAGTGATGAATAATTCACCACTTCTTGAGCAATCTTTTTCCAGTGGTTAATTACCGTCACAGTTAAAAACTTGCTCCTTATTTTTAGTCTGTTTGTCATAACTTCAGCGTCCAGCCATTGGATCTTGTGACCTGGTTGTCTGCTAGATTAAAGAATCCTCTTTATCAAAAATCTTTCTTCCTAAGTAGGTATTATAGATCACATCACCCCTTAACCTTCTGTTAGATAAAAACAAAATCTCTTCTTTAGTCTGGGTCTGTCTCTCTCTCTCGCTGTAAGGCAGATTTTTTTCCAGTCCCTTAAATTGTTCTTTGCTCATTTTCTGAATCATTTCCAGTTTGTCAACATCCTTTTTGAAGTGTGCATAGTAGAACTGGAGGTAGTGTTCCAGTAATGGTCTGTCTAATGCTGCATACATTAGTAATAGCACCTCTTTACTTCTACTTGATATTTCCCTGCTTAAATATCAAAGGAACACATTTATTCTTAATCACTGCATCACAATGGGAGCTCATGTCTGGTTGGTTATCCACCATGACCCTTCAAATTCTTTTACGTCATTACTTTCAAAATAGTTGGCCGCAACTTTTATCTACGTTCTTGGTTCCTACATGACCTTGGGTTTTATTTGTATTAGAATGCAAGTAGTACAAGTGAAGTCTGATAGTCAGTAGAACAGACCAGTTCTTTATATTTATCACTTTACCAATTTGTGTCATTTGCAAACTTTTTCCAGATCATTGATTAAAGATATTGACTAGCATTTGGCCAAGAATTGATTGATTTGGGACCCTACTAGAAATGCCCCCCTCGGATGATGGTTCCCTATTTGGTATTTCTTTAAAACACAATTAACTAATAGCTTATAATCTATTTAATATGTGCCACATGGATTTTTATTTTTATATCACTCAACATTTTTAACTGGATTGTTGTGGAGTACTGTGTCAAGTGTCTTATAGAAATCTAAATATATTATTGTCAACACAGCTGCCTTTGCCAGCCAAACTTGTAATATCAAAATGATATCAAGTTTGACAACACCTATTTTCCTTAAAACCAGGTTGGTTTGCATTAATTATAGTAATATCCCTTAATTCATTACTGATTGCATCCCATGCCAGCCTTTACATGAATTTGCCCAAGATTGATGTCAAGTTAACTGGACTGTAATTACCCAGGTCATCCCATTTACCTTATTAAATATTGACACACAGTTATCTTTTTCCAGTTCTCTGGGACTTCCAGCAGTGCAAGAAATTATTTAATATCAACATCAATGGCTGTGAGTTGCTAAGCCAATTTTTCTTAAACTCTTTGGGTGCAAGTTATTTGGACCTGCAGATTTTAAAACTTCCAAATAAAGCATTTAAAAACAGTCTGATGTTAATCCAACACTTCTGTTAAATCATGCAATATATTCTTGTTGCATGTGGGATGAATACATCAGATCACATATTGATGCAAATATAGCATTATGTTTTCCTAAGATGTCACCAGATGGCATTAGAGTTTCCAAAAGTTCTAATATATCTGCTTAATCAAGCCTTCATTTGTTGGTGCAAAGGGTGTTGAGGGCTCTTCCTTTCTGCTTAACACACAGAAATTAGAATAGTGTACCATGAGTGTTGAATTGCAATTTAGAAACTGTAGTATAAGTGTATCTCAATAAGCTAAGGTCCCAAAGACGCTAATGCTGCTTGTTGCATGCTTGATACCAGTGAAATCAGCAGTTACTTTTGTAAACACAAATTATATTAAGAAAGCTGTGAAAGGCAGGTATACAGAAACACACACAACATGCAAAGGTTCCGGAGCTTGGTTTGGTGTGTGTGTTTTCCTCACCCTCCCACATTTTTGAGTGGGAGGCATACGAAAGAAATGGCAGTGACTTTCAGTCTAGAGTCCGGGCATCTGCAGAAAGAGGGAAGCCAGAAGGGACTGGTGCATGGAAGCATGGAGAAGCAGTAGCCATCTTGCTGTATCTGTGGCTCTGCTGTGTGGTGTAGTTCCGACTTGGACATGGCGGCTGAGTGAATGAATGGTTACTACAACTGAGTGGTGGTTTCCAGGGTTCTGTACTAGGGAAGAGTTTCTGAATAAACAAGTTCTGCAGTCCTTCCTGCACATAATGATCTGAGTGTGGTGTGCCACTGAACAAGCTGTAGCTCAATCAGAAGTGATAGGATTGGTTTCAGGAATCCCTGGGTGAAATTCTCTGGCCTGTGTTATCGAAGAGGTTGGACTAGATTATCATAATAGCCCCTTCTGCCCTTAAAATCTATGACATGGCACATGGGAATAAAAAGATTAAGGGTCCCTAAAATTCCTCAGGGGTAATGCCATGTAACAGTGTTATGGCTCACTGGATTCATGATCTGGCAGACTTGTTGTACAGAGAATGACTGAAGAAGTGAATCTACTTGGTTTTTATCCAATAGAAGGTTAAGAGGTGATGGATCTTGCTGTAGAAGTAGCTGTATGGGGAGAAGATGTATAGTAATTGAGGGCTCTTTAGTCTAGCAGACAAAAGCATAATAAGAGCTAATGTCTGGAAGCTGAAGCTATGACAAATTGAGACTAATAATACGGTGTAGATGTTTACTGTGAGTGTAGTTAACCATGGGAATAAGTTGCCTAGAGGGATGGAGAATTCTTCATCACTTGAAGTCTCCAAATCAATATTGGATGTTGTGACACATAGCCAGAAATGGTTAAGTGTCCTGCAGGATGAATGATTCAAATTCAACCCTTAAAGACACATGGGGAGATAATGTTTGTGTTTGTGTATTTACATATTTATGGGTAGTGGTCAACAATGTAACAATGGTCCCTGCCTATGCTGTATTCTGTTAATTCAGAGATCAAAAGAACATCCTAGCATTGAAATGAACTGTAAACACAGGATATCAGTGTATTCGTCTCTTTAAAATGTATAGCCGATCATCAGCGAATGGTGAAAAACAGGCAATTGCCTTATGTTAATTTGTGCTGCTAAGTAGCGGTGATGAATCGACTTCAAAGTCGCCTTGATTACCTATTGTAAGCCAAGGGACTCCGATCTGTCAAAGAAAGCTTGAAATTGTATAAAAGATCATTGGGTCCTGATCCTGACATCTCAGATCTGCTTAAGCTTCATCAGGGGAAGTTTGTCTCCCCAGATTGAGATCCCAGTTAAGCTGGTACATCCTGAACGTGGTATTGGACATTGGACTATAATTTATGGACTAAATTCCAAAAGAACTCTTCGCAGCTACAAAAGCTCGCCGTCTCTGCTATGATTCGTAACTTCAAGAATTGAATTCACGTCTATATGTATATTGATCTTTTAACCATACTTTCTCTTTTCTTTTGAAATAAATTGTAGTTTAGTTAATAAGAATTGTCAATAAGCATGTATTTAGGTAAGATCTGGAATATTCATTAACCTGGGAGGTAATATGTCCGATCCTTTGGTGTTGGTAGAATCTTTTCTTTTATCTGATGAAAAAGATTTTCAGTAATCTTCATCATTCTTGATTTGGGTGTCTGGGTGGAGGCCTGAGGCTGGGTTACTTTAAGGGAGCTGTGTTTTTGGCTACTGGGCAACCAGTGAGGTCGTAAAGAAGCTGTTTTTTGTGCTGGCTTGGTAAATCTAGGTATTGAAAATATTCACTAGCTTTGGGGATTGTCTGCCCCATTCTTTGCAGTTCACCCTAATTGAGTGATCTCAGCTCCCCCCTCCCCCCCCCCCCTCAGGACTCTGGTCACAGATGTCATTCTAAAATATATGTTCTAGCTCAATCAGAAGTCATGGGCATGATGCCAAAACTACTTGGTGAAATTCTATGGTCTTTTCAGGAGTTCAGACTGAAACCTTGAGACTGAAACATGATGGTACCTTTTGGCTTTAAAATTTGTGAATTTGCCTTTCGGCCAAAAGGATCCTAAAGCACTTGATAAATTGTTACCTGACCTTGTATGCCGGGATCACTTCACCCCCAACTGAAATATATCTGTACTTGAGGTGAAACGCTGAATGCTGTTGAACAGCTGCTGCAGTACTACAACACTATGACCAGTATAGACATCTAGAACGTCAAACAGAAACAATGGGGGGAATTTAGGCAAGCTCCATTAGATTTTTACGTCAAGAATCCTTGCACAGAATGACTTTTGGTATAGAGAAACAGCACTAAGCCCAAAGCACTTGAAATAACACAAAGAAAGGTTTAGCTGCTTTGCAATACTATATCCACCAGACTGATGTGTTGTGGGAGGAAAAGTTAAGTTGTTGTCAACCTATAGTTAGCTACATTATTTTTATATAAATCCTAATAAAGAAGTTAGTTTATCGGGTGCATCTGTACTCTCACTTTTCTCCTTATGCTCTGTCAATATGAAATACAATCTTCTGGAAGAAAGGGTGGAGCTGCCTTAAGAGGAAACATTATTATTATTCCAGTCGTATGTGGGTTTAGGATCTTACACAAACTTAAAGTCATTTACTGCTGTCAGGAAACACACCGCTTGAAGCTTTGGCTTCTGACAGCAGAGTTTTTGTTATTGACTTGTTTGGAATCTGTGCCATGTCTTTAAAATGACTACACTGACATCAGCAGAAGTGGGTTGTGTGTTTTTTGAACAAACCAGCGTTTCAGAGAGATACTTTTCTCCCTTGGGGCAATGTACCCAATACATATGGCTAACCTTTCCCCTTTGAATGGAGAGGGTGAAATGGCTTGTCTGCTGATGCTTCCAGGCACCTTGATGATTCTGTGACTCGCTAAAGTATTTAAATACTTAAACTAAAGCAGACTTTAGTAGATCCTTGTCACGTTCATATTTCCTCTCTTTGTGGTGGCAGTGATTTTGTTTTTTTATTTGACTTTGGGACTAGGTGATCTTTAAAGGATGTTCTGTGAACTTCTTGCAAAGGTGAATTTCTCTGGTTCTGTATACTAAATCCTGTGACCCAAATCCTGCAAAGAAATTGATGCAGCATTACCCTGACACTGTTGGCACTCTGCACAGCAATAAGAAACCCCCTCCCCCAATCCATGCATCTCTTTGCATGTTCAAGGCCTTATTTTGTAGTTACACATGCAAAAACGTGTCTAAGTATTCTGATGTGAGGGGTGATAAGTTCTGATATCAGTGCATTACATAATCGATAGTACCTTCCCTTTACCTGCTTTTTAGCCCATTCTGAGTGGTAACTATCTACCTATATTTGTGCAGTACTTAGTGTAATGGGATCCTGATTGAAATCTTTTGATTCTGCTAAGGTGTAAACAGCATTATTGGCTGCTAATTTGTGTTACACAAGAGCAAAGACCTGAACGGATAGGGCTGACCCACCATAAATATGTTTTGGGGGGAATGAGTCATCCTTTTCTCTACAGATAAGCTACCATCCTTGTCTTCTGGATACCTTATTGTGGAACATACAGAAGAAGCCTTCCCTTTTCTAAATGGCCCCCCGTTCTGCATGATTCAGTCTGTCTACCCCAGCTGTGTTCTGCTGTTTCTAGCACATCTTTTCTTAACGAAGTCTGGATCATGTAATGCTCTATATTCTGTATGTTAGTGGCTGCTCCTTGTTGTCTGACTATTAATAAAACATTCTGCTGCTGAGACTTTAGGTCACAGCTTCTTTGTTACTCTGCACTGTGTAGTGCTTACATTGTAGAAACTGGAAGACTCAGGTCATTTCTTTGCTGTTTTAATCTGTTCAGAGTTTAAAAGTGAACTCTTGTCAAAGTGTTTTGAGAGGCATTACCACAATTTATTTTTTTTAAGCATCCCATTGCTCTACAATTAGTCTTCATTGCCTATGACTGATACAAGTAATGAGGTTATCAGGTTGAATTTTGTGGAGGAGGGGCCTTAGATTTATAGGGGAAGAGGCTATTAAATATAGGGGATCCTGTGGGGTGTGTGTTTTATTTTTTACTTAGCTCAATGACTTCAGTCTAGGGAATGTTAGGGGAAACCAGTTACTCTCTTGCAATCGTGTTTGTTGTGGGCCAGTTCTCCAATGTGTTTTTAGATGATGGGCATGATATGGAGATGAGATGGCATCCATGACTGGCAAGGGATTACAGGAAGAAAGTTCCTGGCAGCAGGAGCTGTGGAGAAGGCTCTTGGAAGAAGTGGCAAGCCTGTTGGAAGGGACAGAAGATGGAGGAGGGAGTAAAGATGCAGAATATTTGAATTAGGTTGGAGCAAGTCCATGGACGGCTGTAGGGAATAACGAGGGTAACTTCGAATTGGATGCTAAATGAAATTGGGGAGCTAATGACGTTGTCTGAGACTGAGGGATGTGGTTACTCATATTTATGCTGTACAGAACGTGTAAGACAGTGGAGGGAGGCAGTCTACATGCTGGAGAGCTATCTACTTGTTTTCTTAAATTGCACTCGTCACAGTAATAAATGAGTGTCTGAAAGAGAGAGGGAGACCACAGAGAAAGGAGATAAGAGACATGGATGAGGTTTTCAGTTGGTGGGGAAGGAGCAGATGTACATGGGCAGTGTTAGGAGGTTGTGGTACGCAGACTTGTGAACAGAGGAGATGTCTGAGGGGAAGGGATGAGTTCAGAACAGAAGTTGGCACCATGGTTACAGAAGCTGCTTGCAAACCAGAATGTTTGAGAAGAGGAGGTAATGAGGATAGACTACATTTTTGGAAGATGCTCCCAAGAGAGGTACTTTTGTTTGTGTGTTGAGCTGAACGTAACCGACATGTCACACCTTTACTTATGTACAGCAGAGAGGGAGAAAGGACTTATAAAAGGGATCAGCAAATGTGCTCTCTAAAAGCGACAGCTATGCTTAAAGGTAGAGAGTAATTGGTCAAGATGAAGATGAACCAAAAAGGAACAGAGGCTAAGGATGTGGGACTTCCTCGTGCATGGGTCTGGTTCGGAGAAAGAAACTCCGACAGAAAGGTATGTGAGCAGAGAGCGGAACCTTTACAGTTCCTAGGCAAATTCTCTGCTCGTGTAACTCCACTGAAGTCAGTAGTTGCACCACTTCAGAATTTGACCCCTTGTCTTCTGCTTTCAAATATTTCCTAGAGGAAAGGTTCACTTTTATATCTAGTTGTGTGCAACTTCCCAGACTGGGCTGTTGCCCTCTGGGCTGTGAACTTTAAGGCAGTAATAAATTCATGAAATGCCACTTACACAATGATGACTGGTCTAATCCCATTGCAGAATGATGCTGATGTTTTTGATGTGGTATTTAATTAAGTTTCCAGGGTGTAATGACATGACTTGTTTTCACTGCAAAATGTGATCACCATTAAAATTAACAGAGGCAGGTTCTGGTTTTAATATTTGATAGCATTATTTAGGCCTGTTGGATAACTTTAGCCTTTGGAGCAATAATTCACTTTTTTGCGTGATGTACAAATTTTTTCAGTGTTGGTTTTGGCTTTTTTAGTTTACCAGCAGTAGTATTTAATAGAGCAGTTTAGGTACTGGATAGTTGAGTTTTCATGAAGGTGACCTGAATAATCTTACTCTTAAAATGCTTGATCGTCATGTTCAGTGGTATCAAAACTGTTTTATTATAACTCAGTAGGTTTAGCATAGATATAAATAATCTCATAGCTCATTGAGCAGAAGGATAAAATCAAGCAATTCAGTTGGAAGCCAGCCTAGGTCTCCATCATGTAAACTAAGGGTATGTCTACACAGCTGATGTTAAATTGTAGTCGCGGCTTTAGCACTGTGATAAAACCACCTCCACGAGGGGAATAGCTACCAGCGCTGGGAGCACTATCTACACTGCCACTTTACAGTGCTGAAACTTGCATCACCCAGGAGGCGGGGGGGTGTTTTCACACCTCTGAGTGAAGAAAGTTTCAGCGCAGTAAGTAGCAGTGTAGCCTAGGCCTTAGTCAGTGACTTTTTTTTTTAAGGCTGTTTCTAATGATCATGTTAATAGCATGATAAAATGAATGCCTTTAAATTGTTTTTATGCTGCAGCTTGTTCAACCTTTCCATATTCAGGCTGACATAAAAGCCATTATAGACTATAGGCAAAGTAGTATAGATTCTGGCTTACTTCTTTTTATTTACTATGACGTCTAATAGCTCCGGGCACTTAAACTGCACAGAAATATTTTGAATTAACAAAATCTTCATTCTTTGCTAAATTGTTCTCGTGGCACTTAGTATTCATTGCAAAGTACATAGCCTGAAAACAGACATATTTTAAAATAAGTGTTCTTTGTGCTGTGACCAGTGTTGGTGAAAGAGTTTTCTTAAAGTGAAATAAATGGTATTACTAAAATAAAATATATTAATTTTTGTATTATACTTCAACATTCCTTTAACGTGGCCCCTTATCAAACCTTTTTAATAAATATGCCAAAACATTCCTAAGCATGTTGGGGTTGTTTTTGTAGCCCTCGGGAGTTATGATTTCTATGTTCTGTTCTGACTGTGTGCGTGACCTTGGGGAAAGTCTTCCAACGTGTCTGTTCCTTAGTTTATCTGTGTGTATGGTGGATATAATAATACTTCACTGGGTCTTAAGTCATTGTAAAATGTTTTCAGATCTTCAAAAAAAAATTTGCAATGTAATCACAAAAATAGCTTAATTTACTGATGATTTCAAAGTATTGCTTTTTTGTTCACAAAAACTTTAGTCTTTTGCCTGCAATTTGGTGTGCTTCTGCCTCATGTGCATTTGGGCCCAGATTCGCGCCCCCCCCCCCGGGGCTGAACTTGCTGCCCCTGATGACTTTGGCATTTGCGGTGCTCAGCACTTCTGACAAGCTTGGGTTACATGCAGTAATACGGGCCCAGTCACTGAGTGGCAAAAAATTCAGAACTTAAGGACTGAGGTAGTTCCGACTGAATATTTCTGTGGGAATTGGACCAGCATCTAAAGGAGAGAGAATAAACCAGAACTTGTCTTGGGTTGGTGGGGTTTGTTTGCTTGTTACTCTGCCATAATATATTTCTTCCATAGATCATGTGGAAGTACTTGCATGTCTGCCCCTGCTTGTAGAGCAGGCTCTACAGAAAAAGTAAATGAAAATGCTTCTTAAATAACTTTAAGGCTTGTCTACACCATTGAGGCTGCACAACTGTAGCACTTTGGTGAGGACGCTTCCTACACTGATAGGAGGGGTTCTCCAGTTACCATAGATACTCCATCTCCCCGAGAGATAGCTCGCCTGTCTGCATCAGGGCTTAGGTCAGTTCAACTGTGGTGCTCTGGGGTATTGATTTTTCACACCCCTGAGCAATGTAGTTATACCAACCTAATTTTCTAGTGTAGACCAGGTAGGGTTGTCAACTCTGACAGAAGCTATTCTGGGAGATTTTTTTCTCCAATATGACGTGATGTCATTTCCTTAAAATATCCTATTAAAATCTTCCAGTTTGCTTTCAGTAATCACCAGGAGATTGATGCCAATCCTGGAGGATTGGTAACCCTAAAACCAGACCTAAGAAAATAGCCAATATCAACAGACTATGGAACTGATCCAAAGCCCATGGATGTCTGAGATTTCCTATTGATTTCCATAGCAGTTGTTAGGACCCTGTATATGATACTGCAAATTTACAAATAAACACATTTTAAATTTTATATATGTATTAGGGTTGTCATGTGATTAAAAAAATTAATCACAATTAATGTTTTTGAGTGCAGTTACGTAACAAAAAAAATCTGCATTTGTAAGTTTCACTTTCATGGCAGAGATTGCACTACAGTGCTTTTTATGAGGTGAATTGTAAATACTATTTCTTTTATTTATAAATATTTGCACTGTAAACATGATGATCAAAATAATATATACTCTGATTTTAATTACAACACAGAATACAATATATATGAAAATGTAGAAAAACATCCAAAATATTTAATATATTTCAGTTGGTATTCTTTTGTTTAAATAGTGCAATTAAAATTGTGATTAATTTTTGAATGATGATTAATTTTTTTGAGATAATCGTGATTAATCAACAGCCCAAATAAATGAATTCTCTCTCTCTCTCTCTCTGTCTTCTTAGGACTCAAGGGTATTGTGTGTGAGAGAGAGAGAGAGACAGACAGACATATTTCTTAGGACTTTTTCCTTTCACTGTGCCAAGGTCTAGGATTTCAAAAACTTAGATCAAACCAGCAAGCTTAATCCCTACCCAGCTTTGAATATTGAGGAAGTTAAAATATATACACCCACACATCTTTCACCTTTGCCGCTGCTTGGCCATCTTGATTCAAAACGGGATCTGTTTTTGTCAGAAAAATGAGTAAATGTTCACAAACTCCTTGGTGACAACGAATGAGCAAATCATTGCCAAGTCCTCTGTGACTGAATCCATTTTGGTGTTCAGTCACAACTGTGATAAAAATAATCCATTTACCCTGAAACTTTGCATGCTTCTCAGTGTAATTTTGGGGTTTCCTGTTTCTATTACCCAATGTTACATAACCAAACAGATACCTTCTTATAACGGTTTGTATGAAAGGGGCACAGTTGCTGATTGAACCTTTATTTTGTGGGTTTAAAATGTGAGCCTCAACTTTGTAAAGAAACCGCGTTGGGGGAAAAACAACTCTAAACCAAACCCAAACCTCTTTTTATATATGCTGTAACAATGATTTTGTACAGCCTCATGCCTCTGGGAGATTGGCAATGGAACATTGTATTTCTAGAGGCCAGCATCCTCAGACGTGGCCAAGATTGGTTGGCAGTAAAATATCTTCTTATCCGAAGTTTTATAGGTTTCTGTTAAATGAGTTGATCTCATCATTTCCGAGTGAGTAGATGGCCACCCCACACAAACCACCCTGAATTGGCCAGCTTGACAGAAAGAGGATGGAGGATGAAATAGCTTCTAACCCTTAGAGGTGATCCCTCCAGGTCAGGCATGAGGCACACAGCTTGTCAGCGGCATTTCGGGAGATGCCTCGTCCACCAGCCAGTACACGGGCACACTTAGACGACCCGGCAGGTGCGATGGTGCCCGCGGGTACTGTGTTGGGGACCCTTGCTATAGGCTTTGCATAAAATTTAACTGTTGGTCTTAGTCCTTTCCCTAATGAATAGGTGTACAAATCACAACTTGCACTTAGTGGTCTTTTACAGCCTTAGCAGAGAAGTGAAGGACTTAATGGACTTGAAGGCTTTACTTTTTCACATCTTAAAAATGGCTCCTCCAGGTCAAGGTTGGGATACACGTGTAGAGTGCCACGGAGAATCTTGTGTTGCCACTGCCATGCTGTAGTTGCTCTGGATATCAAAACCTCAGTATCTGGGGCTGTCAGTCCCAGTACTGGTCACAAACAGCACATTGCTGAAAAGAAAGAGATCTAAATAAAACACCACATGTGCTTCCACTGTGAATGGCATTAGGGGAAAATAACTTATCCTATCCACACACTTGGTGAGATCCTGTCCAGCATTTTTAATTTGTTAGCACAGAAGTCTTAGCCCACATCAAGCGAGGACTAAGATTCCTGCAAGTCACCTTTGCAATCTTGCAGTCCTGTGCTGCTCTTCCCTTTGGGCCACAGTGCTGGCTGGAACCTCCATAGTGCTGTGGTCTTGCTCCAGCATACCCTCTTGTACACACCTCCATATGCGACATGCCCTCTATGCCAGAGCTTGCATAGAGGTCCTTGTTATACTGCCTTATGGCTGTCTTACACAGTGCCTGCAATGGGGCAATTCTCCCACTGCCTGGTAGGAGGCTTTTAGGGCGCTTTTACAGAGTGCAAAGGGGCTTGAAGCCAAGATGGGGATCTTGTCCATAGAGTACAGCCCATCTTCCTTATGGGAAGCCAGATGAGGGACGGGAGACTTTTGACGCGGACTTGAACTGCTTACAGCACTTAAGGGCTGGCCTTTAGCACCAACAGTTCCACGAGATAAAACTTTTTGTGAGTCATTGAGTGTCCCATTGTCTCTGCTGCTTTTCAGATGTAAGAGGATGGCTAATATTGTTACCAGTTGGACATAAATATTTATTCAAATGCAGTTTGGATGTGTAGCCTTGACAGAATAGGAAGAAACACAACAAGGGCTAGTCCAGAATATTGCATGTGGCCAAATACTCTGACTTTCCTACCAAACTACTTAAACATTTTGAAACTCTTCTTAGAAGCTCTACATAAAACAGAGTTTTATTTCAGTTGTTCACTTCCAGATGTGTATAGTCTCTTAACAGAAGACAGTTCAGAGGGTACTGATTTCTATTCAAGAACTATAGTACTCCAAGCTACACCAAATCATAACTTGCTTCTGTCATGCCACTAGCTTAGTTTGTTTACAGTTAAAATATCCATTACTTACAGAAATCCAGCCAACATGTTTTATCGTAATTCCTTTTGATCCTATCTTTATGTCCTTGTTTAGCTGAAGATTATATTTATTAGGAATCGCAAAAGTGCTATGCTCTTCTTAAGTGTCTTTACTGTACATCTGACATAGTCTTTTCATGAGGCTGGGGGTGGAACGTGGAGGCAATCCTTGACAATGGGCAAAATAATTTGCAGAACAAATGTTCATTTTACACAGTGTGCCTTTTCTTTCTCATATCCATAATGGTCATGTTTGCATGGTACCAAGTTGCATCAAATGTCGATTTTTCAGGCTGTTTCCTAAGCAACAAACATTAACATAGCGCTGCTAACCATAAGGGTACAAAATGCAAAGTACGTATTACTCCATTTGAGGTGGCATCTGAAGGTAGCCACTGGACTTGCGTAGTCTGCAGTAGTGTTGCTGAAATTTGAATAGCTTATTTGTATCTGCCCTGGCCCCTCTACTTGGGGAATCTTTGGATGGTGATTTCTTAGCTGAAGAATTAAGTAACTGAATAGCTCCTATTTAAAATGTTAACTGATGGGATTTCCTTGCCCTGGCTGTATTGATGTGGTTGATTTTAAACTGTCCTAAAACGCTAACTGTTGAGGTTTTCTTGATTCAGTCTGGTTGTTCACCAGCCAGTCCATAGACATTCTTGTTGCCACGACTTTCTGACTCTCTTAACTCAGTGATCTCTGTTAATTAACTAAATGAATTGAAAGCACGTATGCCCTAGAAATATGAGAAAGCAGCAAGAGACGCAAACTATATTGGATAAGTATCAGAGGGGTAGCCATGTTAGTCTGGATCTGTAAAAGCAGCAAAGAGTCCTGTGGCACCTTACAGAACATGCTCCAATACATCTGTTAGTCTATAAGGTGCCACAGGATTCTTTGCTGCTATATTGGATAAATTTGTCTGGTACTGATGGGATGGTTCTAGAAGGAGAAAGATTAATCAAATCCTCATGTACTTTATTGTGCTTAACTCTGAGATTAGGCAAGCAGGTGGTTAATTCAGACCTTGGAGCTCTAGAAGGGGCTTCCCTACTAAGGAACATTGAACAGCTAAAGAAAATGTTACTTCAGGCTATTAAAGTTCTAGGAAAACAATGCGATACTATTGCACAATGTTTGAATATTACACGTGAGAATTTCCTGGAGGATAGGTGAAGTCATCGTCCCAACATCATTTGAGTTACTCAAGCTGAGTTTGATGGTGTGAAGATTCTTCTTGTCCTGAAAGAAGAGCTCAACTTTTCTATGCAATAAGAACATGAAGGTTTAGATAACATTTAGGCTTTCTAGACCTAGCAGATGGAACTGCAATGAATCACACGTGGAGAATTTTGTATTAGTGTTTGAAACAATGTTAAATTTGAGATCTGACATACCCTTAAGTAATGTACATTTCTAAATTTTCCAGTTTCAGAGCATACTTAGTCAATTTTAGCTACTCCTGTTGCTACATTTTGGTTATTATTTCTTTTAAATCCACTGGGAAAGAGTTCAAGTCATAGCAAACAGCAGGTCAAGAAATGACTATTAAAGTCCACTGATTAAAAAACATTACTAGAAAAATCCCTTAGTGAACAGTTTCTAAAGTTTTAAAACTAATCTGTGTTTGCCACCTGTCTGAGACTGAATTAACTATATAAACTTGCCTGTGATACAAATGTAATTTCTTTTAACATAAGAGGCAATAGACACCAATAATTGACAATCAAGCTTGGATGCCATTTTCTCATCTGTTAATTAGTTTATACATCTTTATAATACCCCAGACCTGAATAGTCTTTCATTAGTAGCAACAGGTGTCTGTTGTTAATCTAGGGCACAGAAACATGTTGGGTATGGGTGGTGGGTTTTCTCCCTGTTTCCCCCCTATTTCTTGTGTTGGCAGTGGAAGAAGGTTCTTGGTAGGAAGCTGTTGCAATTCTTACATTCACTTTATTTCTGATTTTCTCAGCTTTGCAAATGCAACAACATAGTGGGCTTTTTTTAGAAGATTATAGAAGTGGGATCAATTTTGGCAAAAAGTTAATATGTATTAAAATACACTAATTGTCTGGTTACGCCCCCCCCATCACACCCCCCCTCATCTGTCTTTGAAATCCTGTTTCCAGAATATATTGCTTCTCTGAACCTGTTTTCCAGTGAAGCCGACATTGGTTATGTCTACAGCTCTTTCAGTTGATGTGGGTTTGCATGGCTTATATTTTGGTATCATTAATTGTTAAATGATACAGTGTTTTAACCTTTTTTTAAAATCCCATGACATTTAGCTATTTGAGCAACAAAAAGCGCTATTGAGCTGGGAAAACAAACTCAAAAGTATTTTATCCGTAATTATAAACTGCAACTCCTAGGGCAATTTAAATGGAACAAATGCTCATTTTTGTTTTAGTTATTTATTTATTTTACTTCCTTCTTTGGATAATAAATATCCTCTGAATCTTTGGTATGTTCCTTTGCCCAATCTTGCCTCTGCTATGCAGAGAGATTTGGTTTAGCTTTATTAGCAAGGTTCAGTGACATTTTGGAAGAGGAGATTCTTTTTTCTGTGTAATGCATGGAACTCAGGTTTCTCCTTTCCTTGCTGATGCAGGCCACAGATGTAAGCCAAGTCGTCTATGTTGACTTGAGACAGAATCACATGGCCCCTGTAACATTGTCAGTTGTCAAGGGCCAGATGAGAATCAGGGCACTCTTGTGCTAGAAGCTGCACAGACAGCGGTAGACATAGTCCATACTCTGAAGAGCTTACAGTCTTCAGATGGTAGGTAAAACAGTTAAATGTCTACGAATGAGCTATCATCACAGCAGGTCAGGGTTAAAATGGGAATGGGAAACAGAAAGATGCCATATGGGCTGGAGGTTTTGAATCCCCCAGTCCCCGTCTTATATAATTGCACTTCAACATGGAACTTCAGGGCATGTCCTGCCCTCCACTCTGTTATGCTGCCACTTGATTAGTTGTGATGTTGGAATATAGGGACAGTGGGGGAGAAGGAAGAGTGCAGCCAGGCAGAGAGTTTCTCTTTTAGTTTTCTGTTCATGAATTGCCGTTGGTGAAGTTTACCACTTGCTTGAATATTTGTAGAATGTTTTCTTGTTTTAATCTATTTTGCGCCTTGGCTTATGGATTTTTTTATCCAAAATTGTAGCTTCATTGGTTAGTTTTGATTGGGCACATAAGTCACATGGTATTGTGCTAGTCTCTGAATGGATGGACAAGTGTAACTCGTAGAACTAGGTGTCTGGGTGAATATTTGAATTCAGAATTTGCTTTGTGGGAACAAAATTTGCTTAACTTCCTGTTTCCCTGAATATTCTTTCTGGTCAAATTTGTTTGAAGAACATTCATGGAAATTGAGTAAAGAAATAGTGGAAATGGATCCAAATTCAGTGATTCCCTCCCTTCACCCCTCCTGAGGTTTCCATTCACCTACAAACTCAGCAAGTTATGGGGTTTTTAATAAAGGGATCGTTCATAGCCATACTGCAGAAATCTCTTATGTTCAGGAAATTGGAAACATCTACAAAAAGAGTCTCTTAGTAGTAGCCCTACTATACACTGGCAGCAATTCTATCAGTGGTATTGAATGTAGTGTAACTTTCAAACCGTTGCAGAAAACCAGCCAGTCAGTAAAACAACTCTAAATGACCTAAGAGTAGAATTGTGCAAATAACAGAATTTGGGTCAGCAGCTGAACCAAAAAATGGGGGCAGAAGGGGGAAATAGTTCTGGGTTGATTCAGAACAAGTTTTTCAAACTTTTCAGAGAACCAAAAAAGTTAAAACAAACCAACAAAAACAAAACAAAAAAACTTGATTTCAGGACAAAGAAAATGTTTTGGTTTTGAGAGTTTTTTTTTAACCTTTATTTTTTTATTAAAATTGAAGTAAAAGTCCAAACAAAAATTCATTTTGAATTGAAAAGTCCAAAATATTTAATTTGAGAACTATCATAAGAAAGCACTGATTATTTTTGGAGGGGGGCGGGGGAGTAAGTAGAAGAGGTGGGTGATTTTGGCTAACTTTTTTTGGCAAATTCAGCACTAATTAGCAAAATGTTTTGATTGACTCAAATCTGAATTATTTTTGGCAAAAATGGTTTTGGTTTGAAAAATGTCACCCAGCTCTACTTAAGAGATGTATAGTAATAGTTTGCAGAATTTAATTTTGGAAAGTAAAATTGGACATCGAAGGATCGTTATGTGGCAGGTGCTATATTATGTTTATCTTCAGTCCTATCTTGCATCATACTACATCATAAATTCAGCTATTTAATAATTCCCTATGAACAGAACATTCTGCCAAAAGACACAAGCTACAAAAAATACATAAACTAAAATAATTATGATTAATAATACAAGCTGTACTAGATTTATGCCTGTAGTCTTAAAACTCTATCCCAAACATACCGAACTTATTTACGCTTTTGGCTTTTTGTAGACACCAATACCACAGTCTAACTAGTTAATAAATAAGACACTCTCTCAGCATTCTCTCCAAAATTAGACATTGATGCACACTAGAGTATTAATTGCAATAGTGGATAGACATGGAGTGTTCCCAGTGGCCTCTAAGCCAATAAAAACCACAACTAATGGATGATTTAATTAACTCCATCATCTTAACTCCCAGTAACTTGTAGTCATTTAGTTTCTGGATTAAATTATTGTGCAAAACATATCTAACAAACCAGCATTTTGTCTTTCAAAGGCTGGATGCTATTTTATGAACAACTTGAATTTTGGTGAGGAAGGAATGAAGAGTGACATTCAGAAGATATGGGGATGTCACTTTCCTTGTTCTCTCTAGAAGATGCTCCTAGCAGCAGAAAAAATAGAATGTCAAACCAGAATACTTTTACTCAAGGCCCTTATCCAGTCTGTATGTGGTCATTTCATTTAATCCAGATCTTCATCCTGGCACTTTTCAGGCTATTACTTACATCCATGATGTCCACCAGTCTTCATGCCGTAATTCCAGCATCGTCCCCAGTACCCACACCCATTTATCCATGTTCCAAATTCTTCTTTAATCTCTTGTAATTATTCAACTTCATTATTCTAGTAACTTTCTTACTTGAAGGTTACTACATGAAATCACTCTTAGACCTGGGATGAGAGTGTTTCCTCTGTCCCTATGAAAATCTGTTTAGATTTGGCTGAGTTACCAGCTGATGAAAATGACTATTACTCAGTATAGGATCTTGATGCTAATATCTTTGTGATCCTTCTGCAATGACCATGCGCCTCAGCATCTTGCTGTACTGTGGGGAATAGAACTGAAACCTCCAGTCAGGACACAGGACACAAAATTATCTTTCTCTCAGCAATATACCCTAGAGGACTGTGCACTGAATTGGGAACCAGGCGATCATAAGTTCCAAACTAATTTCTTCTAACTGGTGTTAATAATTCTGTGTCCTTCACAAACCTTACTGAACAATCCAAGGCCTCAGATCCCACTGAGAGGTGTCCCAAATTAGGATTAGCAATATGGATTCTGTTATGGCAGATTCAAGTTCCATCCGTTTTGCCACACTGCCTCCTAGAAGGAATTGTCCAAATGTGCTCAGTTATGCAGTCTGTAAAATGAGGTTAGTCATTAAAACATAACTCAGTATGATGTCCATCCTGCATGGAAAATACCAGCCTACTCCTGCAGCCAGCTCTAGTACTTAATCCTTTATCCGGGACTGTGCTGCAGAGCTGAAGGTCAAACCCAGCACTTCTTCCCCCAGGGGCTACTGTTGTAGCACTGATAGTGACTGTTATCATTGCCTGTGCAGCCTGAGAGTATACTGAGTATACTTAACATGTTGGTAGCTCTGTGAAGCCGGGAAATGCAATGAATGTTCAGAAATTTTTAGCACAAGGTCTCTAACAAACCTTATTGAGCATGTTAAAATGGCAAGTAAATACAGGGTTCCCATAACTATATTTTAAAAAGAAAAACTGTTATCAATAATATTTGCATATCCCAAAACGTGTCTACAGAGAGGTATGTCTGAAGGCACATGCACTTATATAATATATATATGTATATGTATATATATATATATATATATATACACACACACACACATATAATACATACACACACTCTCACCAAATGTAGTTAAGTTTACCTAAGCTTTTCCATTATAAGCCTCTGTTTTCAGCTGCTTATAAAAAGCGTTTTCACTTTAGCTGAAGTTTTCTATGCTTGTGCTCCCCTGCAGGCAGAAGTATTTTGGACAATTTCAGCAAACATAGTTCAGCCACTTCAGAGAATGAGGTTAGAGGAAACGTAGATAGTTTTGATAGTTAGAAACATTTTTCAGCTATTTCTCTGAGGAGCTCTAGTGTGCCCATATCTAAGAGCAGGGAATTGAGATATGATAAGGGAGTGGCTTTACAGTTAGGAAGCTGCCTTTTTGCTTTGCCCAAGAAAGTCTACCCAAATTTGTTGGTTCACTTTCCATTGCCACTTTCACCTAATCCTGTATACTCTGTCCAAAGGTAGATGTTATCCATCTCCGTCTGATAGCTCAAAATCCTCTAACTCATCTTTTTGTACCTTATGTGTAATAAAAATAACGCCAGGCAAGGCAGACATCTATCTTCCTGTAAAACTAAGGTCCCTTGTTTGTGTTGAAATGAAAAACATCTGTCTTGAAATCCTTTACAAATATAATATGCTTCAGTTAGTTAGCTAGGACTCTAAGATGTGTTTGTCTCTCTGTGGAATCATGAATTAGTCTCTTATTGTACTCTGTGTGATATGTAAGCCACATGCAAGTAAATGGTGTTGATTCACAGACCTTGTTTTTGCTTTACACTAAGATTTGGTGAGGTGTTGGAAAGTATCCAGATAAACATATCAAGCAATTTATAAGCATTGCGAAACATTTCCAACAGGTACCTACTAGAGGATTGTAACTGATGACCCTGTAGGAGTGGGAGGTGAGCAGATGAGCCTCTCCTGGGTGTGGGGGTTGGAAATAGGATTGTAAATAACCAGGCTAGGAGCAAAAATAGAGTCTGGATAGAGAAAAGAATGTATTTATAAAATGTTTTGGAGTGGAGACTTAATAGCATGAACATACATATAAGGAATGAAAAGGATTTACCTACATATTCCTAAAGAGAAAACAGATGATTGCATGCAAAGGGACATCTTGTAGATTGTAGAAAAATGAGCAGTTCAAAGCTCTTTGAAGTATATAGAACACAATGCACAACCATTACACCATGGATAGTTTTAGCAGTATGCCCCTCTAATGGGTTGGGAGGGTCCTTTCACATAACTGGTAATAGGGTCTTGCTCCATCCATTTTAATTATGGTACCATTAACAAGCAGTCTAAATATCCAGAGACTTTTTTTTAAACCTACATGGGATACTAATGAAGTACAGAGTAATTTTTGCTAGATAGCAAAATACAGACTTAAGTGTATTTCTAGGAGAAAAAATCCAAAGGAAAGGTGCAGTGTATATAGGATGACCTGGTCTCTGGCTGTTGCTCAGTTCACCATTACTGAAAATAAAACAGTGTTTCAGTGCCAACAAGCTTCTTCTATTTCTGAACTCCATATAATACTTCCGCTAATGCATAGACACTCTAAATTCCCCCAAACATTCCATGTGACTGCACTCTACTTCCATATGAGGCTCCCTTTCCCCTACAGAGTCATTCGCAAGACATTTCTTGGCTTAAACCATCTACTGCCACTTATTTCCAAGGAGGGGACATACAACAGGAAAAGGGGCAGGCAATCCATACTTGTACATCTTGCTATTACAATAAAACCCTCTTTAGCAAAAGTTAATGGCTTTGTTTCAAACCTTCCTCTCATCCAGTTTTTGGTGTTATTTCCCAAGGTACATCACCTTTCATACCTTTATATTTTTTCTCTCACAAGTTGTATGTGCATTTTGAGGCAGAAAGTGTCTTTTCCTACATGTTTGTATAGGACGTCACATAACAGTGTCCTGGTCCCCTACTGCGGCCTGCCATACTGTAATTTAACGTGTGCTAATAATGTTTACAAGTGGACAAGGAAAATTATGGATTTTTGTTGTTAGATTTCTGATCAGGGTCATAATTTTTATCTGGAAGACTAGGAAATTTGTCATGGTATACTTACCCAGCTCAGAATAAATTTAGGAGCCTACATAACCCTTTGGAAAGGAAGATAATGCATAAACTGGGTTCATAGATTTCCTATTCATTGATGAAACAAATGAATTTGTGTGGAAAGGGTGTTCCTTCAAATAAACAGCTATTTTTTCCATCCATAAAAATCCTGTTTCGCTTGGGCCATGGTTGTAGAGAAAGTTAGTTGTAGAGTTAATTTGATTTCCACACAGAAGCTAATTGCTACAATTTTAGTGTTTACGGAAACAGGAAAAATGTTCAGCCCCAATGTTTTTTTGATGAAAAATGTAGAAACATCAATTTTCCGGTTCAAAATGGCATTTTGTTTTCAAAATTTTTTTCTAAAATGTTTAACTGCTCAAAACCAAAATGAAACTTTCATGAGACCAAAACAATACTTTGTTTTTCAGAATTGCCAGCAAATTGGAAAAAATATGTGCACAACTCTTTTTACAAACCTTGCACGCCATTTGATTACAGATAGGTGTATTTCTGTTCTTTAAAACTGTGTACATAATCACAGGACACACACGTTAAAATGGAAAACCTAGAGATATTACTGCCACCACAGATCTGAATTATTCAAGCGCAACAAAGTATCAGCCTGGTTAATAAATTATGCTAAAATCCCACTCTCAGTGGTGAGTGAGCAGGAACAGTTTGACATGTGTTCATACTGTTAAGGAAACAAACAAACTCATTGCCCTTTTTAGTTTCCAACGAGTTTTGGATGAAGCCTTTTTTGAATTACAGATCGTAAAATTGTGTTGGGACTTTTCTGGTAATCCATATTCAACGTGCCAGAAGCTAGATACTTACAATGCCAGATCAATGTTTCTGTCCTAATGCACATCCAAGTCTGATAAACTTATGGTATTCCCTAGGAGTTGGTGAGGAAGGATAAAGATGACACCATGGAGAGTGGGTGTTTTGCCCTAGCCCATGTCCTCCCAGTTCAGATAGGGTTAGGTAAGGTTGGAAGAGTGTGGTAATATACAATAAACGTGGAAGCTCAGCATAGGACTAGACAACCACATTTATTTGTTCAGTGTACACCACTGCCAGTGAATACTGCATCAAACTTGTTGCATTTTCTTGCAGCTTCCGCTTCTTACTCAGGACAGACAACTCTTAACCTTACTGCTAAAGAAAACTACCATTGTCTGTTAGTATGACTGGAACTAAAGATGAATAGTGAATTGGCCTTGAGCTAACTGTCAATCTGACTTTGATAGTCCATCACTTAAAAGGTCCTTTTATGTTTATGAAAAAGCATGACGTCAAAGCTATGGGAAAAAAATAATACCAATATTTAGGGCTAAACTTGCATGGCTTCCAAGAAAAGCCCCTTGTGTGAACTGTTTATTTCTCAATGCGCGTAACTAATTAGCTTGGCTTATAATAAGCCTGAGCTGTTGTAGTAAAAATTTCTTCTGCCATTTCAGAATAGCTTGTTTATGATGCATCTGTACATGATCCTTTTGATCTGGAATAACAGAAAATAAAGGATAAATGCTAAGCCATTTCCCTGGTTAAGCCAGGAACATGCTTGAATATAATCATTATCAGGTGAGTTATCTTATGCTCACTTTACCTGTTAAAAATGATTTGCTGCAGAGATTGTCCAGAGGTGGACCGTGGGCCAAATCCAGACAGCCAGATGCTTTTGAATGGACCTCGAAATCTTTTTATTTTATTGTTAATTATTTTCTCTAGAGTCTGAACCTTGACTGTACCTTGACAAGAAATTTGGACCTTGACAAAAATAATTGGCTACCTGTGTGTGTGTATGTGAAATCCTTTTAATCTGTATATCTGGTATGTTTTATTTGTTTTGTTCCACAAAAAGTAATTAGGGAGATACGATACCCTTTTTTGTAGCCATTCAGCAACTGAAAATAATTTTATCATAATTAACATTTGAAAATAATGAGCTTTTTCAATATGATGTTGTGTTTCAATTTATCCATTATTTTGTGCTGATAAAAGCGATACTGTTCAGTGTCTGATAAATACGAAGTTGATCAAACAGTGGTGACAATTTTTTCTTGGAAGGCTGTTGCCTTTCTTTTATTGCCTATATGATAGCATAGGCTCATTTCAGCATGAGTGATTTCATTTAAAAATATTCTTCGTGTTAAAAGGCAGCTCTGATATAAAAGTTACTATTAATGAAAATGTCTGAGGATACGCAATAGAAAACTAATTTAACTTAGATTTTCAACTGAAATATTTCTGTTCTGTCATCTGTTATTTCCAACGCATGTTTTAAAGAGGCTATCCTAATCTCGCTCAAATTATGTAATTAAGTATATATAAGCATTAAGTGTTCTATTTGCAAAGGAAAATGTAATTATTAATTTTGCTTAATTTTGTTTACATTTGTCATTTAGACTAAAAAAATATTTTACTGTTTTTTCAAAAAACTTGTCAGCTATTGCAAAAAACAAGACTCACTTGACCACTGATCACAGGAGACCAACCTAAATAACTTAATTTTATCACTTAAAATTAACAGACTAGTGGGAAAAACAATCCAATCTGGAATCTTGAATTAAGTTTCTGAACTGCAATTACTGGTACATTAGGAGGCAAATAGACATTTTTTCAGCTATTGTAATTTGCTGAAATGCAATTTACTTCAGTAGCCCTAACACAGAGATCTGGCCTATGAAGTATATCTGGGGCCTGGTCTACACTACGCGCTTAAACCGATTTTAGCTGCGTTAAACCGATTTAACGGCACACCCATCCACACTACGAGGCCCTTTATATGGATATAAAGAGCTCTTTAAATCGGTTTCTGTACTCCTTCCCAACGAGAGGAGTATCGTTTTTAGCACTATTACGATATCAGATTAGGGTTAGTGTGGCCGCAAATCGACGGTATTGGCCTCCGGGCGGTATCCCACAGTGCACCACTGTGACTGCTCTGGACAGCAATCTGAACTCAGATGCAGTGGCCAGGTAAACAGGAAAAGCCCCGCGAACTTTTGAATTACATTTCCTGTTTGCCCAGCGTGGAGCTCTGATCAGCATGAGTGGCATGCAGTCCCAAATCCAAAAAGAGCTCCAGCATGGACGTACGGGAGATACTGATATGATCGCTGTATGGGGAGAGAAATCTGTTCTATCAGAGCTCCGTTACAGAAGATGAAATGCAAAGCATTTGAAAAAAAATCTCCAGGCTACACAGTGCTGCGTGACAAGCATAACGGAAAGCCAAAGAATCAAATGGACACTCGTGGAGGGAGGGAGAGGTACTGAGGATCCAGCTATCCCACAGTCCACAGCAGTCTCCGAAAAGTATTTGCATTTTGGCTGAGCTCCCAATGTCTGTAGGTTCAAACACACATTGTCCGGCATGGTTCGGGTTAGCTCGTCAATTTACTCCCCTCCTCATGTGAAGAAAAGGGAAAGAAATTGTTTTCTGACTTTTTCGTGTCACCCTATGTCTACTGAATGCTGGTGTAGACGTGATGCTGCAGCAGTGAAGAGCAGATCCGCTCTTCTCCCTCTCCCGGTGGCAGATGGTACAATATGACTGCTATCCGTCATCATCATCAGCCTGTGAGTTCTCCGGCTGGCCTCAGGTGAGGCTGGCCGGGCGCGCCTGGGTAAAATAGGAATGATTCCTGGTCATTCCAGTTGATGGTACAGAACGCCCGGTTACCGTCCTCATCATAGCAACTGAGGCTGAGCTCCATCCGCACCTCCCTTCATGTGTAAAGAAAATATTCTGTACTGCCTGGACTATCATAGCAGCGGATGCGGGCTCCTCTCCCCGCATAGCTATAATGTCCTGCCTGACTGTCATAGCAGCGAGGGCTGTCCTCCCTCTCATTTATCTAACTAACAAGTCACTGTTTCTTATTCTGCATTCTTTATAATTCATGACACAAATGGGGGACACTGCCACGGGAGCCCAGGAAGGTTGGGAGGAGGGAAGCAACGGGTGGGGTTGTTGCAGGGGCACCCCCCGTGATGGCATGCAGCTATTCATTTCTGCGGGATTGACACGGAGCAGCTGTGCTCTCGATGCACTGGTTCTCTATACACTTGCCCATATTCTAGGCAGGACTGACTCTATTTTTAGAAATAAAGGAGGATTGACTCGGGGAGTCATTCCCATTTTTGCCCTTCGCCCCCGGCTGACCTCAGCCAGGGCACCCATGATGCAGCAGACAGTACGAGACGACAGATACCTGCATCTTATTGCCAATTTTATATGGCAGCAGATGTACAGAACAACTGATAACCGTCTCTATCAGGACAAAAGCAAATGAATGCTGCTGTGTAGCGCTGCAGTATCACCTCTGTCAGCGGCATTCCAGTATACATGGTGACTGTAAAAAAAAAAAAAAAAAAAAAAAAAAAGCTGAACAGGCTCCATGGGTCTGCCAGGGCAATCCGGGAAAGGGCCGCGAGTGATTGTCTGCCATTGCTTTCCCGGAGGAAGAATGATGACAACATTTACCAGAACCACCTGCGACAATGATTTTTGCCATCAGGCACTGGGATCTCAACCAGAATCCAAGGGCAGAGCTGCGGGAATTATGGGATAGCTACGGAATAGCTACCCACAGTGCAACGCTCCGGAAATCGATGCTAGCCTCGGACCATGGACGCATACCGCCGAATTAATGTGCTTAGTGTGGCCGCGTGCACTCGACTTTATATAATCTGTTTTACAAAACCGGTTTATGTAAAATCGGGATAATCCCATAGTGTAGACGTACCCTGGGATAAACATGCATCTAGACTAATGTTATAACGACTCCACAAAACAATAACGCACTCCTTTTACCTGTTCTTGCAGGTGCAGACTCACCTTGAAAATCCAACCAAGTACCACATTCAGCAAGCCCAACGGCAGCAGGTAAAGCAGTACCTTTCTACCACTCTAGCAAATAAACATACCAACCAAGCTCTGAGCTTGCCCTGTCCAAACCAGCCTGGTGATCATGTCATGCCACCTGGAACTGGAAGCAGCGCACCGAACAGCCCAATGGCCATGCTTACACTTAACTCCAACTGTGAAAAAGAGGTAAATAACCATGCATCTGCCCCTGCACTGTACTGTGTTATTGTCTTATGCTTAATATAATTCTAACTTGTCTTCTGTGAATAATGTTAAGCCAGAGTCACTCATGATAAAGATCTTAAATTTGTCTTTTCTTATGAAGTGTTGACTTGAAAAATATAGTTGTCATTTCTAATATATAAAATATGTATATAGCAATATAAAATATTTGGGATGAAAAATCTCTGGCCCAGTTCAAATATTTTTTTTTAACCTTTGCGCTGCTGTACTCAGCTTACACATCTTATTAAAGCCTCTTTTGTGCCTGTCAGTGCACAGAACAGTGAGTAATTGGCCTTTGATGAATGCAAAGCCATTTTTGTTGGTTGTAACTTTCTGGAATAATGCTTTTGTGGCTCATTCAGAGTATAAAGCGTAAAAGACATTTTTTTAAAAAGAAAGAAGACCACAAACCATTGTGAGCAGAGAATTTTTGAAGTAAAATAAAATTGAAATAACTTTTCACAAAAGTGATCGGTCTATATCTGATTTGTCAGTTCTCGAAGGAAACTTGCACAGTAATTTCAAAAGATAAGCCTGGGAGATTAAATTCATATCTTTAATAAGACTGATCTTTTTAATGTCTAGCAAAGTCACTGGATTTATGTCTTCTTATAACAACCTATAACCCACTTAACCCCCCTTTCTGTCCTATAACTACAGGAGTATTATCAGGCAACTTCACCTTATATAGCCCTTGAAGTATGTGTTAACTGCTTATGCTAAATAATCTGTTTCACCTGATATATATCTCCATTTATTTATTTATTTAATACATTTCCCAGACTGGAGGAAGAGCTGTGTGTAAGCTCAAAAGCTTCTCTCTCTCACTAACAGAAGACGGTCCAATAAAAGATCTTCGCTCACCCACCTTGTCTCTCGTTCGAGTTATGAGTTAGTTAGATAGCTTCCCAAAATATCACTGTGTTTATACCCTTTAAAATATTACTGCTTGGGATTTCAGTCTCAGCCCTCCATTGTGCACGTGCAAAATTTCACTTGCATGATGCCTAGAAGTTTTCTGCAGCAGCATTTGCTGCAACAACCTCACTGGTGCTGACGAATGTGTGCCAATGCTAATGCTTATGTACATCTGTAAGTGTAAGACGATCCAGTGCATATAAGTCAGTGTGTATTTGTGCGCCTGCATAAGTCCAGGGAAGAAGACTCTCTTAAAAACAAATTTATCCAGTGGTCCTACTTTGATAGTATGTAATAATGCAGTGTGCATGTCTTCTCAGATTTACTTTTTGCAGTGATCACTTTGCACATGCCAAGAAAGCAGGGCTTTCCTGTTCTTTTATTCCATTGTTTACATGCTTTAAAACAAATGAAAATAAAATAGCTCCATCCCATAATCATGATCACACTCCCATTTTGCTTTTTCTCTGGGGAGTTAAAGCTTCACATTGCTGTGTCATCAGGCACATGTGTGCATGACACTGGCTCAACTATGCCGTTCTAGAGGAGAGACTATGCCATAAATTCAGGTCCATGCTTTGCTTTTTCCCTCCTTTTTTATATTCACAGGGATTTTATAAATTTGAAGAGCAAAGCAGGGTGGAGAGCGAGTGTCCAGCTCTGAACACACACACGCGAGCGTCATGCATGCAGGTACTGGATGACACAGGAGCTGGGAGAACAGAACCCTTTATAAAGAGAACCTATGTTTCTCCATGATCACCAATATGGATAATTGCCGCCTAATTTGTAAGGGTTTTTTTTCTTAAGGATAAGAGTGGCAGAATTGCTATATAAAAACGAAATCTGTGGTGTCCTTTTCTGAGTTTATTTCAAAAGTGCATTAGAAGTCTATCTGAAAAGGGTTGACTCTTCTTCCACACATCAATCTTAGCCTATGAAAAACCTCTGCATTCTCAATAAATCTTGGGAAGATTGTTGGAAAGAATCCTCTTGTATATTGCTCTCTTAATAGGATTTCAGTGGAAAGGAGAAATGCATTCTAATTCTATCCTGTTATTCTATTTAGGATGCTCTAGTATGTTGATTGACCTTCTTTCTATGGAGATTACATTCAGATTTGATAATGTGAGATGAAGTAGTTTAATATTTCCTTATTAGCATAGGGATAATATAAGTCAAAGATATGAATTCTCACTCCTCTGCAAAAATGGTGTCTAGTATATAGCCTGTAATTGCTACAGTGTCTCTTTGTTACTATATTTTCCTCTCTAGACTCCCTGGTCTGTTGAGCTGGTTTGGAAACTGCATCTCCTATGAGTCACTCATGGAAATAGATGCCAATAGAGAAATATCAGGGAGGTGAATGAGTTGGATTCCACCAGGTGGAGGCAACCATTTCAAGGACAAACTTTTGAAATCCTTGGCAATGGTGATAGGCAAGAGAGTGAAATACAAGGGTTAGGAGAGGGGAGAAGGAAAAGTGAGGAGAGGAGGTTAGAAAGAAGAGACAGACGAGGACCAGGAAGGAAGGTTCATAGAAGTCCCACAACTCTTTCATAAAGTTATATGCCAGTTTTAAAAAACGCACAGAAGCTAGTCTCAAATTATGTATGTGTTTTGCTGATAGTGTTTGAATAGACTTCTGTTTCCATCCTCTCCAGTGCACATGCCATCATGGTTTACTGCTATCTCTGATTTTATGGTACTTCAGAAAAAGAAGAAAAAAGCCTCACAACTCTATCAGTTACAAAGCTGTAATTCAAACCTCACTCTGATCAAAGTCCCTAGGAATACAAATGCTGGCCATTATACAAGAACGGACTCTCTGAAGTTGCCACAAGAAACCATTCTGAAATGTGTAGAATTGCCACGCTGGTTGGTGGCACTGGAGACAGTGCCCTTTTCTTTGCTTTGTGCCTCCCAAACCCACCTGTTTGTGGCACATTTGGTCTTGATTTGCTTGGCAACTCAATGTTGACTCCTCCTGCTGATTAAAGAATGTCCTTGATGATATCTGAAGAGAGCTTACCCGCTCCTGGGATGGGAGAGTAGTGATTATCACTGGGAGACAGAATTGGAGTATGGCAAAAATGCATAGGCTTCAGGGTCCAACAGAGACAGGACTAAAGGGGGGGGCGGGGGCTGTGTGCATTGCTGGGTCTCTTTTTAATCTTTGAATATTACTATTGTGTACAACCCTGTTACAAACTCAGTTTCAAGTCATTTGCATTTTTCCCCGTTCACCTCTCTGTTGCAGATGGATGATGTAATTGACGACATAATTAGCTTGGAATCAAGTTATAATGAAGAAATCCTTGGCCTGATGGATCCGGCCCTGCAAATGGCAAATACGGTACAGTGGTCCTTTCTTTTCCTCTATAGTGACTGCTAGACCTCCTGTCTAGCTACATCTAAATCCCCTCCGCTTTAGAATAGCTTTTAGTGTGAAATCAGAACACAGCACATTTTGCTAGCCGCTGTCTCTAGTGGTTAGGTAGATGATAGAATAATTATTAAGAATTTACACTGGAAAGCAATAGGGTGGAACTTGATTTAAAAAAATTAGCTATTGCTGTGTGACAGCAGTTACAAGGGGTTGGATTTTTGTATAGCCATAACTATCTGTGTTGGAGTCATATTTAGGGGACTCCTGTGCTAGTTGCAAGGGTAGGAGTTTTTTTCCCTCATCCCTAGTGGCAGGTGGTCATGGTACCTGGCCCGGTCTCCAATTAGCAAAGGGTAAGCTCATTTCACCTGGTTTTGTCCTTACACTGTGAGATGGAGCTAGCCCAGGGAAGTTAAATTCAGCCTGGGGAATCAGCAGCCCAGATGTAAAGATCCCTGTGCCCCGAGATTCGTACATCCGTACATAGCTTTACATCAGGTGCAAGGTAAGCAGATAGACTTACACCAGGTTTAAACCTATTTGTATCTACATGCAAAACTGCACGGGTTTAACCAAATGAGTTTAACATTACACCTTTAGTTTAAACCAATTTAACTTCTGTGTGTAGACAAGAGACAAGACATCTCTTTCTAGATGAGGCAGAGGTCAGTACGAGGGCAGAAAAGTAACATAAGGGAGTAAAGAAAATGACAGCTTAAGAAAGAGAGGTACTTGGAAATCCTGCAGTATGCAGTGGCACTTTAACTCAATGATTTGAGACACTGTGGCCCATATAATGCAAAAAATGTGGAAACCTCTCCCATTCCCTGTGTGTTTTTCATGTTAGAGCAGGAAAATCCCAAATCAGGCTAGGTCTATACTATGCAGGCAGCTCTCAAATTAACTAAATACAGTTGGCTTAAACAAGTCCACGTTATGTGAATTACTCTTTAACATTTATGGGAGAGTTTGGGCTCCCTCTTATGGTTACATTTTAAACTTCCAAGGCTTTTTTCCCTCTCTCCACTCCCCCCTCCCCCTTGCAAGTATAGTCAGTTTTTTTAAAACTAACTCTACTGCAACAATATCATAACATACGAAAAAACGAGTTAGTTCTCATGCAGAGGTCTTTCGTAGCCTGGAGAGTGAAGTTCCTTGGCATCCGGATGGCATTGTTTATATATTCTGTATCATCCTTTGCTTTCTGTGTCTCCTGGGATCTCGCCTTTGAGAAAGGATTGCAGAGTAGTTATTTTTCACATCCAGGCACGTTTTCACTAGTGATGTTGAGCTCCCTGTTTTCACATGGAGCCGAGAACAGATTTCTTAGCAAATGTTGGCTTTGTTCAAGTGTTTCAGATGGTACACAGCAAGTGACCCTTCTCCTTTTCTTATTTTTTCCAGTTACCCGTATCTGGCAATTTGATTGACCTTTATGGCAACCAAGGCATGCCTCCTTCAGGGCTGAACATCAGCAACTCGTGTCCAGCTAATCTTCCCAATATAAAAAGGGAGCTCACAGGTAAATGATCTTAAAATGTTATCACTTGGAATGATCTGACATGAAAGTTTCTTTCTTTAAGAGATGTTTTTGAAAATTTAGTTACGCAAAAGGAAATTTGGAGGTGTTCGGTTCTCCAGTTTTCTGTAAATTTCCTAGCAGGCCTGTTAGCTTCCACTACACAGCACATAAGGGATTAGTTTCCTTTCCGTAGATATGTAATCAGTTTGCTTTATAACAAACAAGGACAGTACCATAATGCATATGGGGGATGGGATAGCTCAGTGGTTTGGCCTGCTAAACCCAGGGTTGTGAGTTCAATCCTTGAGGGGGCCATTTAGTGATTGGGGCAAAAATCTGGGGATTGGTCCTTCTTTGAGCAGGGGGTTGGACTAGATGACCTCCTGAGGTACCTTCCCACCCAGAGATTCTATGATTCATGGAAATCCAAGGGTTTTCACAATCAACCTGCAGAGTAAAACTCTGCAGCATTTGAAAGCTCTTTGCATCTCTTACATAGCTACTCTCTGTTAGCTGCTGCTCCAGCTATAGGTGTAATAGTGACTTGAATTAACATGATGCTTCTCAGGAGACTTCACTGAGAAGAATACTGTATGTAGTGACTCTGCCAGCAGGGGTGATTATTAATGATAAGAAAATAATTTACAATACTGTCAGGCAACGAATGTGGGATCGTATAACAAATGTCAAATTACTCCTTGCTGCTGCATTTAGGTGGTCAGGTATTGTGGAATGAATGGATATTTACTCATTTACATCATAATAAAGGCTAAGAACCTTCCTAGACTCTCATCACCTAAGTCCTAAAACAGCCTTTCCTTACCTATGAATAGCACTCTGATCCCAAAAGTTTAGATGCATTAGGAAGTAACAGATGTATAAAATCACTTTCCATTGCAGCTCCAAAGGAAAGGACATGTATTCAAAAAAGATATGAGTTTAAGAAAGCAATAACCCAAAAACCTATTCCACTGTTTAAAATACAAATGTATGCAGAAGCAAACTAGAGTGAAGCTTTAAGACTGTGGGTGTGTTTTAGAGAAGGGAAAGCTGGCATTTCTTTGAGGCACCTCTCACTGTCTTAGTTTCACTTTCATTTTGGGAATGAGGCAAAATAGAAGCTAACCACGTTTAGGTGATAGGTCAGCCCACTTTTTAAGTGCATGCCCATGTAAAACTGGCTTTAAGAACATGACCAATTCCTCTTAACAAGAGACATACTCTAAGAACGATCAGGTATTTGAGGACGCAACCTTCAGCAGACATGCCAGAGGCATAGTTTCTTGGCTGCCTACATTCTTACCTATTTCCTAGGTTGGCATCCTGCAAACTCAAAGCTCACTGAACTAAACCACAGATGTTGGGCAGCAGTGAGCTCCAATGTACTCCTTGATCAGTTCTGCACGTGCTGACTCTTCTGGTGGGAGTCCTACCTCTTTGCCAGTGCCAAGCCATTGGCACCATTTGCTTTCTGACATACCGTCATGCCACATAAACAAAGGCTGTTGTGGCTGATAAAATGGTCACTTGCCTTGGAAGGCCGTTAGGATTGTGGTAGAGGAGTAGAGGTGCTTTAAAAAGGTGTGCTACTCAAAAGCCCTGTGTGAAGGTAGTCAGATCGCAGACCATAGCAACCAGGTGCAGGACATTCCACAATGGCGGAAAGTTACTGGAGCCTCTGGATGCAAGCTAAGCACACAGCCTGAGGGAATATGTAGGAAAACAGCCAGACTGGCAGATGCACATTACAAGGTTGTGTAAGACTTGGGACACAGGCGCCAACTTTTCTCGGCGCAGGTGGGTGCTCAACCTTCCCTCGGCACTGCCCCGACTCCACCCCTGCCCTGCCCCCTCCCGCCCTCACCCCCATTCCAACGCCTTCCCTAAAGTCCCTGCCCCAGTCCCGCCTCTTCTCTGAACGTGCTGCATGCCCCCTTCTTCCTCCTCCATCGCAGCACTTGCCACCGCAAAATAACTCGGGAGGAGGTGGAGCAGAGGCGGAGGTTCAAATCAGAGTGTCGTATTTTCCTTGAGGAGATCTGTTGCTGTAAATGAGGATTTTGTTGTCCCCAGTGTGGACACAGACACAGAATTCTGATCTCTGCATCCTCAGGGTAGAAAAGCCTTTTGCTGTCCCATAACTGAGGTCTGGAAGTACCGTGATATTGAGAACATCATAGTCCCTTTTCTGTGTTCAGGAAAACACATCATGATCTGCAATAGAGCTGCTTCTTCCTTGTTTTGTATTGTGTTCCCATCTGATTAGTAAAATTATTTGTACTGCAACAGGAATATGTGTAATTGCAGATTTAAAGTATTTTAAATCATATTTTTCACACCTTTCCTTGTGGGATTTAAACGCTTTGCTTGTCTGCACAGGAGGGCTGAGAGGTTCAAATCCAGTGGAAGAATCTTACCCTGTTTCTAGGTGGCTATGCAGATGCCTCCGTAGAATTTTTGGGTTAATTTCTTCCCTGTTGTAACTCCAATCCAGTGATTGTATTTTATCAAGGATTATATCTAAAACTTCTGAAGAAGTGAATTCCCTCCCCTCCCCCCATAATGCTTGGATAATTCTTGCACTGCTGTTAGCACATTGTTGTGTCTTAGCTTTGTGCTTAAGTACCCTGCTGAGATAGGTCCCTTCTCTTTTCTTAGGCTTGATCTACACTTAAAGTTAGGTTGACCTAGCAATGTCAGTCAGGGGTGTAAAAAAACACACACACCCCGACTGACACAGTTATGTTGACCTAACCCCCAATATAGGCACAGCTGTGCCAATAGAATAGTGCTTTTATCGGCGTAGTTATCATCATCTGGAGAGGTGGTATTTCCACGTGGATGGAAAAACCGTTTGTCTCTGTAGCCCTCCTCTATGCCAGAGGTTCTCAAACTTTTTTTGCTGAACCCCTCTTTGAAAATATTTCAGGCTCTGACAATCCTCCTTCCGCCCCCTGCCCCAGTTACTGTACGTACTCATAGGAGCTCTAAATGAAGCATGTAATCGCTATCCCTGCGGTCAAAGGCACTGACGCCTCTCAAAAACTGTAACGCAACAGTATGGTATTGCCACCCTTACTTCTGGCAGCAGAACAGTCTTCAGAGCTGGGAGACTGGCAGCTGCTATACCCACCTCCCTTCCAGCTCCCCTCCCCCAGCAGTGCCCTGTATTTGGGAATTTGAAGTATGGTAACCCAACAAAGGATCTAAAGCTCATCCCAATATTTTTTGTGATCTGGTGACCCCCGTGCAATTGCTTTGTGATCCCCTTTTGGGTCGGGACCACCAGTTTGAGAAACGCTGGATGGGGTTATGTCAGCAAAGCTACGACGATGTAGCTGTGTCAGTATGGCCTCCGTAGTGAGGCATATCCCTCATGATCAGATAAATGACATCAGACATATGGACGTGCTTTATAAATTGCTATGTTGTACTACTTGAATTTCCAAAATTCTAATGACTTCATTCACGTGCACAGCGTGTATTTTTCCTACAGAATCAGAAGCAAGGGCGCTGGCTAAAGAGAGGCAGAAGAAAGACAATCACAACTTAAGTAAGTTTGATTATGCTCAGTATACAGTATTTCCGTAATATTTTAGTTGATGACCCACAGTGATGAGTAAGTTACACAGATGACTATTAAGGATTTAATTATTTTTAAAAAGGCATTGAATGCAGGCTGCTTAAAGCTTTGGGTGGTTTACTGTGCAGTTCTTACATCACTTTGTTATTGGTTATAGCCACAGATCAAATATCCCAAATGCTCTCATATTGATTGCTGAAACTTGCTATTGAATTGAAAACAATATTTTTTTAAAACAATTATTTGAGAACAATTTTTTAAACTTATCAAAATATGATCCAAATTCTGAATTCAAAGGGGTTTCACTTGCACTGGTATAACTGAGAGGAGAATGTGGCCAGTTGCCTTTGACAAATAAACCATGCAAAATGTTACCAAAATTTGTAGTTTAAACGAAAACTTAATGTACGCAATCAATTCATGTATTTCTTTTTTAAACTTGTGTGCATAAGTATATCTATATCTTTTTATTATGATTATTATTATTATTATTTATTATTTTAAGGAGCATACTTTTATATGTGCCAACCATGAATACATGTGTTTTACTAACTTGAAAATTCTAAAAGGACTCTTTAGGATCCTTTATTTCTTGTTTTTAGAAATGATATAATGTCATGCGTCTCTTTAGAAAGCAGAACTCTCCAGTGGTTTCAGTAGCAACATCTCCTTGCTGGCACAGTATGGTTTAAGATTTTTAAATTGGGTCATGTAGTATTTTAAGTAAGTATGGCAAAGACTTAAAGAATGAGACTGGGACTCAGAACCTTAGGTCTTTTTCTGCCTTTCCACTGACAAACTGGATGTCCCTGGACAAATCACTCAGTTTCTGTGTCTTAATTTATCCAGTTGAAAAGTGGGTATAAGACGTACATCAGTTACGCTTTGTAACATACTTGTGAGACAGGTATCAGTATACATGTATACAAGTATAAAGCATAAAGTGTTTTTGAAATCTTTAAGTTAAAGAGGTTTCATTCTGTAAGCAGAAAGCATTATTTTTACTAATGTATATTTCTTTGTTATTTTCCTAAAGTTGAACGAAGGAGAAGATTTAATATTAATGATCGTATTAAAGAATTAGGCACGTTGATACCAAAATCAAATGACCCGTAAGTATGGTACTGTCTCTTCGGTAATGATGATATGTGTGAATTTTTGTTAAAATGTCTTAAGAGTGCCTTTGTGCTCAATAGCTAAATATACTTTGGGAGTACATTAAGCTAAACTGCTGAAGGGCTCTCTGGGCACCCAGTAAGAGTGTCCACATGGACAATTAGCGTGGAGTAGCTAGTGTGCTTGAAATTCACACCCTAGTTTGTTGTGCACTAATTTCCCTGTGTAGACAAACCCCTGAAAGGATACACCACCCACACCTCTGAGTTTCTCTTCACAACAACTGAAATCTTTAAAGATTTTGAATATTTTTTGTTTTATCCTCCTGGAAGATTATGTAGATGGTGTATCTTAATGAACCGTATCAGGCAATGAATTCTCCTTTGCAGAAGCACTAGTCTGGCCCACAGGAACTTGACAGCAGTTGTCAGTGAGTACCCAGTGTACAGCCCTGCCCTTTCAGAAAATGGAAAAAACCAAAACATTGCTTCTTCCCGGTTCTCCACATCATTGACTGCGAACTTGCCACAAGCACGCCCCGGCTTGCACATCCGTGCAGAAGTAGCTTTATTAAGTAATTTACTGTAGTTAATTTACCGTAGCTAGGATAAAAATATATAAGGGATATGAAACCTTCATGTTCCAGGACGAAAGCCAATCACTAAAGGCCTGAATCAGTGCCCATGGAAGTCAGTGGGAGTATTACCATTGATTCAGTGAATGTCTGATCATGTGCTTCACACTAACTGCCTTGGGTAGGAGGAAACTTTCCTACTGGCATGTTGGCACATAACTGTTTCCCATGGAGGTTTTATATCTTCCTCTGATACTAGCCACTATGGGATAAGATACTGGACCCAAGTGGACCGTTGGTCTGGCAATTCAAATGGAAAATAATAACGCTCCAAAGCAGATAGTCCTCTCAAGTCAAAAAAAAAGGGAAACAAGGCTAATGCTTACTTCCTGTTGTAGTACATGAATTGGGAGTTCCTGGTCCCTGATGCAGAATCCAGAACAGGATTCCTGCTGGCTACTGAGCTGAGCCAGATGCTTTCCATGTTCCAGTGGACCTAAATCTTGTCTTGACATGCTGATTCTCCCACCATCCACAGAAGGGGAAACCCACATAAGTACCATCATAATGAGTTTGGACAGGGTGGTTAAAATATCTGTACATTCCAGTACAATGCCTTCAAGCAATCCATATATCCTAACCCTCTTGCGAGGACCTGGCATCAGAAGCATTAATTAGGCCTTGTCTACATGGGAGAAAACTGACTGGCATAGCTGTTCTGCAAAAACTCCTCCATGTGGACATTACTCCCAAATAAGTGATTTTATTCCAGAATATTTACTCCACTTCAGAAGCATAACAAATTCCAGATTATAAGCATCTCTATTCTGGATAGATGTCCACAGAGGAAGCTATTCTGGAATAGCTATCGCAGAATAGCTTTTTCAGCAGTGGCTATGCCGGTCAATTTCTCCATGTAAAGAATCCCTTATACAATGTCTCTTGAAATTTTTAGAAAAGTATTGTGAGGTACACCCCTTACAGAAAGGACTTAATTGTGAACACTTCCAGTGTGTTCCCCTAGATCAAAGCCCTGTTGAGCAAATGGAGGTGAACCTGAAGAGTAGGCACTTGCCTCAATTTCTGGTCAGCCCATTTAGAAAGAGATCCTTGGGGTGGCTGCCATTCCTGAAATAGGCTTGTCCTTGCGTTGAGATTGCTTGAAAGATCTACCAGCTGTACATAAAGCAGAGATCTGACACCTTGGTCTCATTAATGATCCCAGAGCATTTTTCATAAGGGTGAAGGTGTTAATCCTGGTGTCTTGACCAAACTCCAGTTGGGGTGTTTGAAGTGAACAGGCAGTTTATCCAAGGAGCACAGGATTTGGGCCATTTGTTCTTTGAGATCTCTTCTGCTCTCCACTAGTAATGAAGTATATACTAGTATCAAAACAGGAAAGTTGTTGTTCCCTCTAGAGGAAAATTGGTGGAGTAACTTGATTAACCCATATTTCTTGAGGTGATGATCTACATCCATTTTACATTACCATAGAAACTCATTATACACAACGGTTCTTGATTCTTCATGAATGATCACCAAGAAGAAATCTGCCAGTTCACCTTTCACTCTGTTTACATTTTTGCTTCAGAGATGGGATAATCTAGAGATCGCTCATTTGCTTTTGCTATCCTGAAATTGAAAATAATGTTCTATATTTCTTTCTTCGTAAGTTTCTCAGTGCCATGGAGTAAATAAATAAAGCAGGTGCTAGGTCTGGGCATTAGCTACATAAGCATTTATCAAGTGGTTTGATATATTGCTTGAGACCACGTGATTGCAATATTAATCAGAAGAGCAAAGATCAGTACACTGAAGTTCGTAAAGGATGCGCTGAATAGCAGGAAAATACACTTGTGTTTTTTTTTTAAGGTGTTGAAGAGACAGACAGTTCCTTCCAGCACTATTAATTGGTCTTTGTCCCCCACATTACACACAATGTCTCTTCCTCCTTCCCTACTAAGGAATCCCTGGAAAATGCACTCTTGGTTGCATCATCAATGAGTTTTGTGTTTGATTCTGTGCCAACATGTTAGATCTAAGCCTTGCTATTGTTGTCATAAACAGATAGCTAAGGGTTAATGTTTCTTTTACCTGTAAAGGGTTAACAAAGGGAAGCAAACACCTGACCAGAGGACCAATCAGGAAACCGGATTTTTCAAAGCTCAGGGAGGGAATTTTTGGAGTGTGTCTTTTGTCTGTGACTCTGTGCTCTCTCGGCTCTGAGAGAGGATCTTTTTACCTTCAGGTTTTCTAATCTTCTGTTTCCAAGTTGTGAGTACAAAGGTAGAAAAAC
>NC_133785.1:31889794-32088115 GCF_003597395.2 Chelonoidis abingdonii | reverse complement strand
AATTCCCTCCCTGAGCTTTGAAAAATCCGGTTTCCTGATTGGTCCTCTGGTCAGGTGTTTGGTTCCCTTTGTTAACTCTTTACAGGTAAAAGAAACATTAACCCTTAGCTATCTGTTTATGACAACTGTGTATACATTTTAGTAGCTTGATGGTGTGATAAGACCCTACCAGGAAGAATTGGACCCTAATCAGTGTAAATGGAAACAGATACTTCCCAATGAAACCTTTTAATTCTAGTGTCTTGCCAGCCAAGGTAGGACTTCATAGGGGAGGCTGTTTGCGCGTGCACTCTCCTACGACCAAAGGAGTAGCATGCACTCCTAGCTAACGCACACATTCTGTGTTCTGGCTGGCTGGAGGGTTCACCACACCCCCAACCAGTTGCACGCTCACCTAGCATGGGCATAAACAGCCATGCAGATGGTGTGGCTTAAGTAAGCAGAGTAGAATGTCCTGTACTCCTGAACCTCCAACGTTTATACCTTACATGGCTTTCTACACATCCAAGCAATGCCTCCCACCTCCGTACTGCTGTTTTCGACAGTGCAGTGTCCCGCTACCTCGTTGCAGGAGCCTTTCCTCGCCACAGTGAAAGGCTTTTGCAGTGGGGAAAGAGCCTGACGTCAGGAAGGCAGTAGTGAAAGACTCTGGCCAGAGGGAAGGCTGTGCCCTGCCAGAGCCTTTCCCTGCTTTGTGTAGCTAGACACTGCAGTGACAAGTGTGGATGCAGCCTGCCTTCCCCTGCTGTGCGTAGGTACACGAGTAGGGCCTGTATTTTACATGGTGCTGTAAATGTAGACATAGCCTCTGAGTGGGTGTGTTAGTGGCTCAAGAGGGCCTAGGACTGCATAGGAGGGTGTCCAAGGCTCCCATGCCCTTTTCTCCCACTCAATAACACCTCTTTGCAGTCCAGGACTAGAGCTGGCCGTTAGCGAATGGGAGTTGAACTATGTTGTTCAAAGTTCAAAGCTGAAATCCAGAATTGCTCGTTCAGAGGGGGGTACGACGAGGGGTTAATTGAACGCTGAGTGAGTCCTTTCATCTTTAGCCATTCTGTCCCTTGGCACTAATGCACTAGTATGAGTTCTGTGTGAAACACGACTCCTTGAGTACTGTAATTTCCCATCCCTGCAGTTTCATTCCCATGAGAAAGCAATGGTGAGCATGTCTCCTCTTCAGTAATTACGTGAATCCAAATCCCATACAGTAGGCTGCCTGCTAATAAGTTGCTCTCTAGCTCCCCCTAGTGTATTACACACAGCTCTTTTCAAAGTCAATAGTTTGTAAAACTAATTCTGATCAGGTGTGGTGTAACTTGTGCTGTTAAACCTTGCTGTGGCTCTGCTCTATGCTTTTGCTTGATCCATGTGCTTGGGTGAGGGAGTGATTTTTTTTTTTTTTTTCCCCCAACACTACTTTTATAGGGACATGCGCTGGAATAAGGGCACCATTTTAAAAGCATCAGTGGACTATATCCGCAAACTGCAGAGAGAACAACAACGCACAAAAGAACTTGAGAACAGGCAGAAGAAACTAGAACATGCCAACAGACATCTGTTGCTCAGAATACAGGTTTGCTGATACATACATTATGAATGAATGTAACAACTCTATGTATGTGTATCATTCACATCTATTTGCTACGAGGAAACGCCAGCTAACTGTGTAACTTAGAGAGAGCCATTGTGCTGGTTCTGCAATGCCTATGATTAATGCTAAGTTGAATGTAGAGTTCTTGGTCCTCCAGTTACCAGAGGAGACAAGCTATGTTGTAGGAGGAACTTTAAAAAGTGAGATGCTTCTGGATAGCAGGTAATTCCCTAGCCTTTTTGTAAAGCAGTTGTAGTTTAGTGTGTCTCTGCTCTCACCACACAACTCTAAGCTTTGCAAACTACACTGGGCATTATTAGGTTGTAGATGCAGATAAGGAGTCCAGTCCTGCTCTCAATGAAGGCAGAGAAAGATTTGCCATTGACTCCAGTAAGCACAGCGTGAGATCCAAGGTGCAATATTCTATATGGCGCAATTGTCAATCTGGTCAAGTTAGTTCAAATGCTTTTTGACTCAAGACTGCTAATGGTTTTCCACTCACATGACACTGCTTCCTAAACAGAGCAGTTGAGTGGAATGATGTTCTACAAATTCACATGGAGCACCAATGCTAGGCACAGGCTGTTCCAGAGATCTGCAGATAGCGAGAGTCCTCCATGCAAGATTGTCTCCCTGTTCTCTGCGAGGGAAAAGAGAATGATGCTACATTAACAGCTTCCTCCTTGATAGTCTGTGCAGAGTAGCAGCTGAGAGGCTCCTGCAGAGTGAACTCAGTGGGGCTTGGAGGCAGTGCTGAGGGTGGGAAACGGGGGAACAGGATACCAGCCTTGTTCTGCAGCACCATCCCTTGAAAGCCACCAAGCTGGCAGCTCTACTTCCCTTTTTTCTGCATCCTCTTAGTGTCTAGTACTGAGCTGCTGCAGGAGCCAGCTAGTGGCTGCATGTCTATTAAAAAATACATTGAACAATAAATTAAGCAATGCACTGATGAAAGCCAGGGGGATTTTCAGCAGAGGAAGTAATATACAGGGAAACTCTGCTATAATGCACCCTGCAATAACACGAAGTCAGCTATAACACGATTGTAACGTGGCTCCGGCCGCCTCAGGCCAAAAAAAAAAAAGCAGCAGCCAGAGCGCCGTGGAAGCACAAAAAAAAACAAACAAAAAAAACTGCCAGAGCGCCGCCGAAGCGCAAAAAAAATAAATATATAAAGTGGCCAGAGCGCCACCGAAGCGCAAAAAACAAACAAACAAACAAAAATGGCCGGAGTGGCGCCGAAGCGCAAAAAAGAAAAAAAAAAAAAAAGGCTGGAGTGCCACCGAAGGAAAAAAAAACAAACCCAAAAAATGGAATGTGCCTTCCCCACTGCCTCTTCCCGCCTCTGCCTGCTTCCCGTTTCGGTGAGAAGAGCCGTTCTCCTCCCCAGGTGCTCCTCACTCTTCCTCTGCCCCTTGCACATCTCCCCTACTCTCCCCAAGTGTTTCCCTCTCCCGCTGCATGGCTGAGAGCCCCCGCTGCTGGAGCTGCACCCTTTCAATTACTGTTATGGGCAGTTCGCAAATGAAAGTAGTTTTCTGCCCAAGAGAAATCAACTGGCTTGAAACTGACTAGCTTGAAATGGTAAACCCTGGTGTACAGCGACCCCGCATTTAGCGCGATCCAATTTTTTTGGACCCTGATCATCGTGTTATAGTGGGGTTTCACTGTACTATGATGGTGTCTTTTTTCCTGGAGAGCTCCTCAGCTTCCTCTATGAATAGCAGGACTTTGCAGTTATTACCAGTTTCTTTTGGTGGCTCTATTTATGGTAGTTACGGATTTAATCATAGAATATCAGGGTTGGAAGGGACCTCAGGAGGTCATCTAGTCCAACCTCCTGCTCAAAGCAGGACCAATCCCGAGACAGATCTTTGCCCCTGATCCCTAAATGGACTGAACTCACAACCATAGGTTTAGCAGGCCAGTGCTCATACAAAAAGATGTGGTGTAACTGTCGTCGTGGTTCTGCACTGTAAGGCTTTGCTGTGGTTGTGGTCAGCGCTGCTGATCTGGATATCCATTGAGAACTTAAGTTGCTGGTTTGCTTGAAGACATCTTGATCGTATTGCCTGTGAAATTTTGTTTTTTTGGCAATGAGATGGTTCTCCAGGAAAAATCCGCAGTGGTCTGCCACTACTGACTCTGCAGACTTTTTCCTGAGAAAACATTATTTAAGTAGTGATTTTGGGTGGAGGAAGTTCAGACGGGGGTATGACAGCTATATCAAGTCCAGTTCTCGCAGCAGTTCTTGTTCTCATAGGGAGATGGGAGCTGCAGAGAGGGTGATGTAGTTTATAAGTGTCCATCAGAAATTGTACATCAAAGATGTATCAAGAGCATTACACTTTATCTTTGCTTTCAGGTTTTATTTGTGTCTGTTGCCTTCTTTACAGGAACTTGAGATGCAGGCTCGAGCACACGGACTTTCCCTTGTCCCATCTACAGGCCTTTGCTCACCAGATATGGTAAACCGGGTCATCAAGCAAGAACCTGTCATTGACAACTGCAACCAAGATGTATTGCAGCACCACTCAGATTTATCTTGCACGACTACCCTCGATCTTACTGATGGTACCATAACTTTCAGTGATAACCTAGGAACCTACAGTGTCCCCACAAAAGTGGGATCCAAACTGGAAGATATTTTGATGGACGATACTCTCTCCCCTGTAGGAGTCACTGACCCACTCCTTTCCTCAGTGTCTCCTGGAGCTTCGAAAACAAGTAGCAGAAGAAGTAGCATGAGCATGGAAGATACTGATCATGCTTGTTAGCAGATAATTGGCATGGCCTCTCATAAACTGCTTCGTTTCTTAATCAGTAGATCAAATAATTTACATTTTTAGGTTTTTTTTGATTTTCTTTTAATATTAATCTACTTGTGCTTCATCAATAGCCCAGTATATATATTATATATATATTTTTGAATTTTGTGAAAAGACTTGTGTATTCTATTTTAAAAGTACCAATGCCTCCAAAATATTGTACAACCTCTGTACAGTATTTGTGAACTGGATTCACCAAGAACTTTGAACTGGTCAAATCTACTCAAAGCAATAGAATTACAAATCAAAACAGTCTGTTTCTATTCAGGGGAAACTCACAAGTTATTTACTTGGAAACTAAATGTAAAGCTAAAAAAAAAAAGAGAGAGAATGTGAAGAAACCAAAAATATCCACGTTGTAACCATGTTGTGTTGATTTAATAGTGCTGCCTTAAAAATACAGTATCCTTTAAACTTAGTTTAGTCTTTATATCACAAGATGTTTAAAATAAATCACTATTCTACTTTAATAATAATAAAACTAGCATTAACACATAGTGATTGTGTTGATTCCAATATGAAATGTTCCTGATGGTGATGCTAGAAATGAAGGAGTGTGTGTAGGGAGGCATGAATCTGTTCTAGTTTCTTGGAGTGGTGGTGGTGTTGTCGACTGAAAGGGTTTCCCTTCTTCTCCTACTTAAAGCTTTTCTTTAAAGGCTTTTATTTTGGAAAGGACCCTTAGAATTGTTTATCAATAGTAAAACAGACAGGAGCACTGTTAAGCTGGTATACATTTTCAGACAAAATTCAATACGTTTTGTCAACTGGGCACATTTTGTTGTATATTTCTAACTGGCCTTACATTTTATTTTTTTTAAGTGTTGTACAGGTTTTTTATTTGCATGGATTCTTTAGCTATCCTCATGTTTTTGTTTTGTTTTTAAATATAGCTGTATTTCATTTATAAGAATATGCCTCTTAATATTGCAACCATTTTTTGACATGTTTAAAACTCACGGGAGACTTTCTGCATTCTTTGTAAACACTTGAAAGGAAGCTTTTATGCAGGATCCTGTGTACTGAGAGATTTTGAGAATATTTTGTATATTACAGTCTCACTTTGGAACTATTTTTAAACACAATTTAAGGTGTAGTACAAATTTAGACTAGGTAACAAAACAAAGCTCTGTAGAGAAAATGAACGTACATATTTATTTTTAGTGATACAGAAAGAATAGTAATATGTGTGAAGCCTAATAACTATATAGTTAATATGCTCCTTAGAGTAATTAATTTGGTGTTTTATTTCAGCAATATGGCTGGTTTAAAAAGAGTAAATTTACTGTATCTTCAAATACTGTTACTTTATAACCATCATATTAATTTAACTTGCAGCAATGCTATAAAAGTAGTTTTGGTGCATTATCTACGCAAGTGTAGTCCTATGCAATAGCAGTCGTGATGCCTGTATTATATCAAACCTAGATGTTTTATGAAGACGACAGATGGTGTTATGAGCCAGATGGACTGGATTTCTCAGTAGCAGCCTACAGCTGAAATTTATCAGAAAAGCATCTTGTTCAGAATGAAGTGCCTTAAATTGTAGTGTTAGTCTTCTTGGACTAGCACTGACTGAAGTGTGGCATAGAAGGAAGTTTGGGGGTGATATTTATAGGAAATCTGAGTGCAGCCTGGTGCCCTATGTAGAAAACAAGAGTCCCATTCTCTTTGTGCTACACTGGAAAGATACATGTATAATACATAAACATTTAAATCTTGTTTAGTGATTGAATGCCAACATGACAGACTTGATCAAGAAACCTTGGTCATGCTGGTCTAATAGTGTTCTGAAATCAAATGTGAATGTAGTGATGATGAAAGACGGAGAACAAAACATCAGGAGTTTTAGTGGAAGGTTCATACTGACGGATGCTGCATCTTTCATGTATACATTCGGTTATGAAAAATCCTTGAAACCACTGGTATCCCAGTCCTGCTCTCATGGAAGCCAATAGGAGTTTTTGTTTGACAATGGGAATGCGTGACTGGGCCTGTTATCAGCTCTGCTGCTTTCTAGTCTGGTACTTGGGGTGGACTGGGGCTTAGAGAGGGAACTCTCCTATGTGCCGATATGGAAGAATGGTCTAGTTTACTGTGTAGTCCTGCCATGAGTGCAGGGCACTGGACCATGACCTCTCGAGGTCCATTCCAGTCCTACGCATCTTAGATATTCTTGACATTCTTTCTTGTTTGTATAACTCTTTCACCGGTTAGTTATGCAGTTCTTTGTTTCTGCTTGAATAGCTAACTGTATATTCGCTTTGATAATCACCAGATTTGTCACTTTTGGGGAGGGGCAAGAGTCAGCTCTGTGTTACAACAAATGCCTGTTCTTCCTAGCCCATTTTTTGGAGGGTTTTTTTGTATCAGTTAGACCAGTGGTTTCCAAACTGTGGCCCAGAGGCACTGCACATATGTCTCCAGCATTGCTTATTGCAGCCTATCACCATACTCAGCAATGCAGTTAAGATGCTCATATATCCTGGGCGGCTCTTTGCACAGCAGCTGGCCACAGTTTAGCAACTATGCATGCAGTCACTTGCTTCTGTTGTTGCAATACATTAACGGTGACAGATGAAGGAAATAACAGCAAAAGAGTGCCTATAGCTCCAGTGCAATGGCATATATTCCCCTTCAGAGTAAAAGGGTGAGCAAAGGCCAGAGAGCTGCAGCAATTGGACAAAAGTGGGATGCATGAGGTCATTTGAGTGTTGTAACCAGAAAAATCCATTCAAGGTAGCCCCAAACTGGATACCGTGTTGGGTGCCATGTAGAAGTGGGGCCTGGATGTAGGGTAAGCAAATACGCATCATGCTTATTTGATCCCTCTGTGGACTAAAATGAAACCCTGATACCCTTGCCTTCAGGCGATTTGTAGATAGTCCCCGTATGCTTAGAGACTGACCAAAAAAAATATGATTCCTTACCAAGATCTGGATTTCTCTGGTTAGACGTTACTATGGCCCCCAGCAGCCATAGCATGCTGACCGTAGTGCAGCTCCAAGATAGCACACTGTATGTAACGCTCAAAGTTGGCCTTTTCCTCAACTCATCTTATGTTTCCTTGGGTCACACCCCATTTGAGGATATTGCAGCTCTTCTGCCTGAAAGCACATGAGTGTTCTAATTTGGTACGCCAGTAGGAGGCATGGGCTTTTCAGGCAGTTAGGTTTTGATGCTCTTATTCTCTCTATGGTACATGCACCACGGGGCATGTGGCCCTTAATGTGGAGTCAGCGGCTTGAGGCAAGACATTGCATCAGCAAGATGGAGCAAGCATCCCTAGGAGAGTTATTGCCCAAAATTTCAGTCTGTAATGACTGTATGGCCCACATGCCAACAATGTGAGCCAGGCCTGGCTTACCTGGCCAGGTAAATGGATTACCAAACTATTCTCACTTTGCCAAAACCATGCAACAAATAGGAACGTATAGAATATAATGAAGTTCTTTATTGTTTTTAGACTATAAAGCAATATTAACTCTGCAGCCTATAAAAGCAAATAGGAAGTATATGGGTGGGGGGGAGCAAAGCACAAAATAATGCACTTACGTTGATATTTTTTTTACATAAAATGCACTGGGGAGAAGCAGATGTTGATATAAAATACCTATATTTCTTGAAAAGGTGACATTAATTACTGCCTCTTGCTATGATGCTTGGTACTGTAATGTTGTTGATATTCACCTGCTGTTGACTGCAGCAATAATTTGTGTATGGTCCATAGCACTGTAAATTATGGATCGATAGTAATGTATCCCATGAAATACTTTGAACTGTTGTTCTTGACAGATGGATTAAAGCATTTGGTTTTTCACATCCTCTGTGTAAGCCACTTGTGTTCAGTGTAAGTGAATCTTGGTTTTAAATGTCTTTAAGGCTCCCAACAGTACGTGTCATATTTGGGACTTAGTCACTGACAGATTGTGCCAAAGTTTTTAAAGCTACAGTAAGAAGTGATTTTAGTTCTTGCTGTGTTGTTGCAACCTTTGTTCTGTACTATTTATTGTATTGCGATAGTGCCTACGTGTCCGAGTCGTGGAGCAGGACCCCATTGTGCTAGGCATTGTCCAAACACAGTACAAAGACCCTTCCTCCCCAGAAGAATTTACAATCGAAGCATAAAACAAAAAACAGCTGGTCACTACAGACAAACGTCCTCCTCTTGGAATCTGACGACAACTGTCTTTTGTCCCTCAACTCCATTCAAACTACAGCTGCTAAGATCATCTTCCTGGCTCATTGCTTTGACTACTTCACCTACAATGGGCTATCCCTCATCTGTAGCATGAAGCACAATATCTTTGGGGGGAGAGGGGGGCTGGAAGTAGGATGGAGCTGCAGAGCCACAGCCAAGCCAGGGGCTGAGGCTTGGGCCATGGTGGGGGTTAGGGCCAGGGCTGGGGCCAGAGCAGAGCTGAGGGTAGAGCGGGGCTGGGTGATGCTCCCTCCCCACTCCTGTGGAGGCTGGCCCAGGTCTCCCCAAACATTCTTCCACACGCCCTAGTTTGGGGACCACTGCACTATGAGAAATATAGATAGTTGAGTACCAGGAGAACAGCATGGTAAATAGCTTGCCAGGTGTGAAGGTTGTGGATCTCTCTAGACATCTACACAGACTTATGTGCAGTGCTGAGGAGGAGCCAGTGGTCATGGTACATGTAGGTACCACTGACCTAGGGAAAGGTAGGAGAGAGGTCCTGGAGGCCAAATTTAGGCCAGGACCTCCATGGTAGCATTCTTTGAAATGCTCCCAGTCCCACACACGCAGCCAGTTAAACGGGCAGAGCTGCAGGGTCTCAATGCATAGATTAGACGATAGCATGTGAAAAGAGAGTTAGGTTTATTAGGAACTGGGGACTCCTTTTGCAAAAGGAGGAGCCTATATAGGAAGGATGGGCTCCACCTAAACCAAAATAGAGCCAGAGTGTTGGCATGTAAAATTAAAAAGGTCATAGAGGAGTTTTAAAACTAAGGGTTGAGGGAAAGCTGACAAATGAAGAGAAGCACATGGTTTGGACAGACGCATCCCTTAGGGAGGATCTATTAACAGATTCTCTACATCTGTGCAGAGCTGCAAAAAGATCTCTCAAAACTAGTTGACTCAGCAACAAAATGGCAGATGAAATTCAGTGTTGATAAATGCAAAGTAATGCACATTGGAAAACATAATCCCAACTATATATTCAAAATGATTCTAAATTAGCTGTTACCACTCAAGAAAGAGATCTTGGAGTCATTCTGAATAGTTCTCTGAAAATATGTGCTCAGTGTGCAGTCAAAAACAAGAACAATGTTAGGAACCATTAGAAAAGGGATAGATAAGGCAGTAAATATCATGCCACTATATAAATCCATGGTACGCCTACACATTGAATGCTGTGTGAAGTTCTGGTTACCCCATCTCAAAAAAGATGGGGTAAAATTGCAGGGGGTCAGAAATGCAGAGAAGGGCAACAAAAATGATTAGGGGTATGGAACAGCTTACAAATGAGGAGAGATTAAAAAGGCTGGGATTGTTCAGCCTCTCAAAGAGACAAGTAAGAGGGCATATGATAGAAGTTTATAAAATCCATGATTGGTGTGGAGAAAGTGGATCAGAAAGTGTTATTTATCCCTTCACATAACACACGAACCAGGAGTCACCCAATGAAATTTATAGGCAGCAGTTTTAAAACAAACATCAGGAAGTACTTCACACAACACACGGTAAACCTGTGGGACTTGTTGCCAGGGGATGTTGTGAAGGCCGAAAGTATAACTGGGTTCATACAAGAATTAGGTAAGTTCATGGAGGATAGGTCCATCAATGGCTGTTAGCCAAGATGGCAGAGATGCAACCCCGTGTTCTGGGTGTCCATAAACCTCTGACTTCCAGAAGCTGGGACTGGATCATGGGATGGATCATGGGATAATTGCCCTATTTGTTCATTCCCTCTGAAGCATCTGGCATTGGTCACTAAGAAGGCAGGACACTGGGCTAGATGAATCATTGGTCTGCCCCAGTATGGCTGTTTTTATGTTCTAATTTAGTGGTTTGCTTGGGATTTTTTTCAGTGGTTAGTATTGAGCTTTATTAATTTCCGCAGTTAACAGCCCCGTAATCCATACTAATGGTTCCTTGTCTTTTGATGAGCAAACGTCCAGCAGGCTGATGAATTGGGAGGAGCTGATGCTCACTTCCTGTTCTCCTTAGATGCATTTTTCCTTCTTAGGCAAAAATTTGGCAGGGGTACACTTAAGAAAAAACAAGACCTCTTAGGACCTCTCATGCTGCGCTGGCCAGTTAACAGAAGGTGCTGTGAGCTGCCGGCTTAGCAACGTTACCTGTTTGGGCTGGTGTGAAGGCACAGATCTGTGGGAGACTACCCACTGGAGGCGCTAGGCCAGGGGCGGGCAAAGTGTTTGGCCTGAGGGCCTCATCGGGTCCATAAATTGTATGGAGGACCGGTTGGGAGGGGGTTGTGGCCTGGTCCCCATCTCCTATATGCTCCCCCTGGGACTCCTGCCCCGTCCAACCCCCCATTCCCTGACAGCTCCTCTGGGACCCCTGCCCCATTCACACACCCCCACTTCCTGTCCCCTGGCCACCCCTGGACCCCCACCAGCCCATCCAACCCCTCCTCTCATTCCTAACAGCCTCCCTAGGACTCCTGCCACCATTCAACCCCCTGTTTTCCCCCTGATCTCCATCCACACCCCTGCCCCCTGACCACCACCCTCTATCCAACCCTATCCCTCCCCCCTCACTCCCTGCCCCCTTGCTCTGCTGCCTGGAGCACCAGTGGCTGGTGGCACTACGGCCGTGCTGCCCGACTGGAGCTGGGTCACGCCGACACCGCCACCACACAGCACAAAGACTGGGTCAGGCCGGGCTCTGCAGCTGTGCTGCCCCAGGAGTTCAAAGCCCAGCCATCCAGAGCATTGCACCAGTGGCAGGTGAGGGCAAACAGTAGGGGAGGGGCCAGGGGCGAGCCTCCTTGACCAGGAGCTCCAGGGCTGGGCAGGATGGTCCCACAGGCCGTAGTTTGCCCACCCCTGCTCTAGGCAGATGTTGTAGCAGAGCACTCTGCTGGGTGGGGGTGGGGGGAGTGGTTGCTGGCTCAGCACATCTGGACACAGATCTCTGACTCACCACCACTGGGCAGAGCAGAAGGCAGTGGCCATGTGTGATCACTGAGCTGAACGTTTCCAAACTTAGGTGGCTAGGGTCCACTCTCCCACGTGCTCCCTCATTGCTAAAACATCCGATTGCAGTGCTGAGTCTAAAAACACGGAATACTAGTTTTCAAACAGTTTTGAAGTTCACTGTCTTTGCAATACCCTAGAAACTCACAGGCATGGTTTGAAAAAGACATGACTTATTAAAAGCAATGTAGAGGTGTATACTCTCTGCTTCCCAAATTCATTAGTGATGGAGAGAGGGATAGTGGCAGTGCAGTGGTTTGAGCATTGGCCTGTTAAACCTAGGGTTGTGAGATCAATTCTTGAGGGAGCCATTTAGGGATCTGGGGCAAAAATCTGTCTAGGGATTGGTCCTGCTTTGAGCAGGGGGTTGGACTAGATGACCTCAGATTCTAAAAAGGTGAGCTTTGCATTTATGTTCCTTTTCTTTTGCCCTCTGGTGGATTTATGCTATTACTGCAGCCACAATCTTAATTACCTCATAGCTGGATATTGTGCACTGTTGTGATTTATGATGGCCTGATTCAGGGCACTGGATTGGGAATCAGGAGACCTGGGCCCTATTCCCAACTCTGCATCTCACTGGCTGGATGACTTTAGGCGAAACCCTTCCCTCCCCTGTGCCTCTATTCCCTTTCCAGTCTTTAGAATGTAACCTCTTCAGGTCCAGGACTGTCTTATGCATGTCACTTAGTGCAATGTTGTACTGATATCTGTGGCGTCCCTAGGAGGTACTGTAGTGCAAATAATTATTGTGATTTGTACACATTTTTCCTTTACACCATAGAGTGAAAAACCCTATGGTAAATATCAGATGATGGCGTCAACACACTGTGTGGATGTTCTTTTACAGGGGTCAGCAACCTTTCAGAAGTGGTGTGCCAAGTCTTCATTTATTCACTCTGATTTAAGGTTTCACGTGCCAGTGATACATTTTAACATTTTTAGAAGGTCTATTTCTATAAGTCTATAATATATAACTAAACTATTGTTGTATGTAGAGTAAACAAGGTTTTTCAAATGTTTGAGAAGCTTCATTTAAAATTAAATTAAAATGCAGAGCTCCCTGGACCAGTGGCCAGGATCTGGGCAGTGAGAATGCCACTGAAAATCAGCTCACGTGCCGCCTTTGGCACACGTGCCATAGGTTGCCTACCCCTGTTCTATTCTGAGTTCAACTGGAGACAGGCCAAATCGGAGCCATTTATCTCCTCCCCCTTACACTCAAATGGTTGTTTGGGTCGCACTAATTCCCGGATGCTCCAGTCAGGGTTCAGGACATCCTTGTGCTAGGCACTGTACGAGTAAATAAGCAAAAGATGATCCCTGCACCAAAGCGTGCTCTTAGATATGTGGTAAGAAACAAGTGGATACAACAAACAGATGAGAGAAGCACAAGGTAAGAATGAGTCGGTTGATTAGTGTGACAAGCAATGGTCACAGCACACAAACTGCCTAGTCATCGTTACAGGAGTGGATTGGAGAAATGAGACCTAGATCTGAATTATCCTGTGTGTTGCTTTTGCAAAATTGCAAAACTAAACCTGATCAGGGTGGGAGATTAACCTATTTCCAGTGTGGATACTTGATAAACTCTGAGCCCTATAAACCTTAGTTTACCTTAGAGATTGGTTTGAACTAAAATCCTGGATGAAAACACCTGCAGACTTGGAGGATCACCTGTTAGACTGAAAACTTTATCCAGCTTCTGCTTTAAGGTTTGGTGAACATTCAGATATCCAAAGATTAACAATTGATATGAGAACAGTCTTAATGGACAGAGCTATTGGTTTGTTCTTGTGAGCAAATCCCAAAGACAGTCTAGCTGCCAATGGGAGAGTAATAGCTATTGCTTCTCCGCTGGTCAGTTTTCATGGCAATGCATAGCCATGAAATCTGACTCTGCAAATCAGAACATTGTTTCAAGTGAAATTCAAATGATATAGACAACTGACTAGTCATGGAGGAAAGGTTGTTGTGGGTTCGGAGGTATCGTTTTATTTTAATTCAAATATCTGAGAAATCTCTTGATAAATAATATTGTGTTTTCAATGACATCGTATGTTCTCTTACGTAGATCCCTTATCACAGTTTGGCCCCCATCTTAATGATCACTCTGCATGCCATGAACAGGTGGTCGCCGTTCCAAAGTGCTTGCAGTTTAAGGGTATGTCTACACTACAACTGGGAGGTGTGATTCCCAGCTCGGGGAGACATGCTGGCTACTCACGAGTTAGTTCATTAACAATAGTAGGGTGGCCTTGTTGGCATGGGTGGTGGCTTAGGATAGGATTGTACTCTAGTAGGTGGCTATCCTGAGCCACCACCCACTTGGCCATGACCGCACTGCCATTTTTAGCACACAAGCTCAAGCAGAGCTATCGCAGGTACGTCAACCTAAGATGCAAATTACCTCTCCTGGCTGCTGTGTAGACATAGCCCATTGCTTTGTCTTCTGGTTGCTTTTTTTATTGCATGGTAAAAACGCACTTAACCCTCATTAGCTATAAAACAGAATGGAGGTGAGGCTTTTTAGTTCCTCTGCGAGATAAATGAGGCCAGGTCAACCCCAGGCAGGGTGTTGAATGCTGACCTTGCCTTACCATATCATAGTAAACCAAGAGCCTTGTCTGCTCTTACCCAGCAAGGTAACTATGGTGTGTTTAACTTTCTTTTAAAATAAAGCACCTTTTCACGCAGTGAAGACAAAGTATGCAATGACTCTCCTCCCCTGTAAGGAGCTATCCAGTACCAAAGACTTTCCAATTCCCCTTCAGCTTGATGGCAGTGACTGTCACCAGACAAATAATTAAGAAGAGAGAAAAAACAAAACTTTATGGAGCTGTAGCCTTCATTTCTGTGTGAAGCTTAATGAAGGTAAATTTCCCTTTACAGGCTGAGACCTGTATGTCACACTGCCATGTTTGATTTCGTTTACATTCTGGCACTTGCAGAATTCCTATAACAAATGCATAACTAATGTGACATCCACACACAAGATTACATTAGTTCCATATAATCAGTTCTATTCCAATGAAGACCGAGGAAATTCATGTTGCTCTAATGTGAGTCATGATTTAATACTCTTTAATTTGTAACTAGTTTCATCTGAATGTAGCTTGTAATTTACATCCGCAGTAGCAGTTTAAGACAGTCACCAAACAAACATTGAGCAGTCTGTTACACAATACATAGGAGAGTCCACATGTCCCCTACTAAAATTCCATTGTGTTTGGTGATCTTTTACTCTCCACTTAAATATTTTAAAGAAATATCTTCTAGCACCTGCCACTTTTAAAGAAATCTGGCCAGATTCTCATTTACCCCAAGATACTCTTAACATTATGTAAAGTGGATGTAACGACACCCAATTTAAGGCCACCTTATGCTGCCTGAATTCTGTAAAGGGACCTTGATGTAAATAAGAATTAGAGCCCAGAATTTGTCATCCTCATTTTAGAAGAATTTCCTCTGCTGCAGTTGCTGTTTGTAGACCAGACAGTTGGAAAAGGAGTAATTGTTTAACTCCAGCACATATACGTTTCAAAACAGTCTCACTCTCTTTACAGAAATAATCTAGTACAAACAAATATGTGAAGAATTTACAGCTGATTAACACCTTGGCGAAGCCTATACTTCATTACATTTTCTCTTTGGCCTAATATTTCATTGAAGGTAATCAGGAAGTGAGCTGAGATTTTAGTCTAGTGATAATAGCTAATAGCAGGAATTAAAGCAAAGCTTAATAAATGGAAAAGAATTAAATTGGGGGTAGATTTAAAAAAAAACACATTGCAAACAATGAAGAATATTGTAAAGTAGTTGTTTTATTAATAGTTTCCACCTCCTTTCCTTGATTTTTTTGATGACAAGTCTGGCTGACACTAAAGCAATTGAGTTGCTGTCATGTGCCTTTCTTGATATGCATGTATTAGTCGCAGAGCAGTTCCATGTTCTTTAGCATATTTTAGTATATAATTAAAAATGTCTGCTACTAAGCAACAAAGCATGGCAGAGGTTGATGGCATTCTGTCACTAGGGTAGACAGAAGGGGGAAAATAATAATCACATGTTCACCTTCTAATCTTAATTGTGCTCTAACTACTTTGATATGTTGTGATACACTTTATTTCCTAAAGACAGAGGTGTAAAGGGAGGGCAAGCAATGTCTGGTGGATCGCTACAGGTGACCGCACCAATGGAGCTGAGATATGGTATCAGTGTCTTAAAATGTCATGCATTTGGGGGCCTAATCCAAAGCCCATTGAAGTCTGTGCGAGTCTTTCCAATGGCTTTAATGAGCACTGGACCAGATGTTATAAGCAGGTTTTCCATTCCTGTGTTTCTGGCATGCTTTAATTTTTTTTTTTGGTAGTTTAATTTCTGAGATATGAAGCACAATTAAGTACCCGACTCCCATTTGGCTTTCAATAGGAGTTGGGTCCCTAAATGTCCGTTATGCCTCTGAAAATCTCCCCCTTCATGTTTAACCCTTACATATTTACTCACTTTGCATCTGCTGTGTAATGTTTCCTGGATCACCAACCAGCACAGGTTTTACAGTAGCTTTTTTACCAGACAGCATGAAACACGTGGCATACTTTAAAGCTCAGCAATACATTTTATGGTATATAGATATGATTTTATGTGATGGCATGAGAAGTTTTTTTATTTACATGTGTTTAGGATGTTCACATTACTCATAAATGAATTATGCTGGTAATCCCAGAAGCTCAGTATCATAGTTGATGCCCAATCCCTCTTTGAAGCCAATCATTTAGCAAGATTCTATGACATCCTGTGGCAATGAGTTCCACAGTCTAACAAAACAATGTGGCAAATTGCCGGTACTGTTCTGCTGAGTCTCGCGCTTTCTCTTCTCTGGGGTAGTGTGGCAAATTGCCGGTACTGTTCTCTGGGTCTCGCGCTTTCTCTTCTCTGGGGTAGGTTCAGGGCGATATTGCTTGCCTCTGAACCAGTTCTTAATCACTCCCCTAGTGTCCTTGGAGGAGGGGAGTGGAGAGGGAGGGACCTGGGCAAACCTTCCTCCCTTGGCAGGGAATAAGGCCCCCTGCTAACACTCTTATGCTGCCCTCTGGCCATGCTGTATCACATATCCCCCCCCCCCCCTCAACACCAAGGGGTTGGGCTACTCGGGACGAGAGGCAGTGTTGGCGTGAGAGGCCATCAGCGTTGCCGTGTTGGCTTCCAGCCCTATGCTGGACCCGAAAATGGAAAGGTTGCAAAGAGAGGAACCACCTCGTCACTCTGGCGTTTCTTTCCTTGTTCCTATGCATCCACTGGAGCGGGGCGTGATCAGTCACAAGGGTAAACCGCCGCCCCAGGAGATAGTAGCGGAGAGTCTCCATAGCCCATTTTATCGCCAGACATTCCTTTTCAACAACAGCGTATTTTTGTTCCCTGGGGAGGAGCTTCCGGCTGAGGTACAAGATGGGGTGCTTCCTCCTCCCCTACCATCTGGGAAAGGACGGCACCGAGTCCCCTCCGAGGCGTCCGTCTGCAGGATGAATTCCTTCTTCTCGAAGTCTGGGGCCATGAGTACCGGATGGCAGCATAGGGCTGTCCGCAAATCTGCAAATGCTGCTTCCGCCGCATCTGTCCACTTCACTATCTCGGGGCCCCGAGCTTTTATCAGATCCGTCAATGGCCCCGCTCTTGTGGCAAAATGAGGGATGAATCTCCGATAGTATCCAACTATACCCAAAAATGCTCTGACCTGCTTCTTGCGGATTGGTCGAGGCCAATCTTGTATTGCCTCCACCTTGTTCCATTGGGGCTTCACCACCCCTCTCCCTACGACATGCCCGAGGTATTTGGCCTCAGCTAGTCCTATCACGCATTTCAGAGGATTAGCGGTGAGACCAGCCTTTCGCAAAGCGTCCAGCACTGCTTTCCACTTTGTCCAGGTGTGTCTCCCAATCAGGGCTATGTATAACTATGTCGTCTAGATAGGCGGCGGCATAGTTGGCATGGGGTCGTAATAACTTATCCATCAGTCTTTGGAATGTGCAGGGGGGCCCATGGAGTCCGAAAGGGAGGACAGTGTACTGGAACAGGCCATCGGGTGTAGAAAAAGCAGTCTTTTCCCTGGCATCCTTGGCCAGGGGTATTTGCCAATATCCTTTGGTCAGATCTAGGGTGGTTAGGTATTTGGCCTTGCCTAACTGATCAACCAGCTCGTCAATGCGTGGTATCGGGTAGGCATCGAAGTGGGATACTTCATTTAATTTCCGGAAGTCGTTACAAAACCTCAGGGTGCCATCAGGCTTGGGGACTAGTACGATCGGACTGGACCACTGGCTGTGGGATTCTTCAATGACCCCCCGAGTTCCAGCATCTTTCGCACTTCCATCCTAATTTCTTCCCTTTTAGCTTCCGGTATTCGATATGGTCTTATCGTCACCCTTACTCCGGGGCTGGTGACAATATGATGTTGGACTAGTGCCGTTCGACCTGGTTGGGTACAAAATACGTCCTGGTTCCGGTGGATCATTTCAATGACTTCCATCCGTTGTTCTGGGGTTAAGTCAGGAGATATCTTTACCTGCTCCTGCGGGCCGTCTGCCTGAGGTAGAGCTCCTCGAGTGACCAGACACGTCTCTCTGTCATGCCAGGGCTTCAGTAAGTTGATGTGGTATATTTGCTCTGGCTTCCGGCGGTCTGGTTGTCTAACCTTATAATTCACTTCTCCAATGGCTTCCACTATCTCATATGGTCCGTGCCAACTGGCTAGGAGTTTGCTTCTGTGGTCGGCACTAACACCATCACCCGTTCCCCCGGCTGAAATCTTCGCATTTTCGCCCGACGGTTGTAGTATGTCCGCTGTGCCTCTTGTGCTTTTTCTAAATGCTCCCGTACTATCGGGGTTACTCGAGTTATCCGCTCTCGCATCTGTGTCACATGCTCAATAATATTCTTTCCTGGGTTGGGTTGTTCCTCCCAATCCTCCTTGGCGATATCCAATATCCCGCGTGGGTGGCGTCCATATAAGAGTTCAAAGGGAGAAAAACCCGTGGACGGACGCCTGGGGAACTTCCCGTATAGCGAACATTAGATACGGCAAAAGAGTGTCCCAGTCCTTTCCATCCTGTGCTACCACCTTCCGGATCATACTTTTGAGGGTTCGATTGAATCTTTCGACTAGTCCGTCTGTTTGTGGATGGTAGACGGAGGTCCGAATGGCTTGTATATACGGAGCAGGGCAGGGCACATAAGTCTTTCATTAGTTTTGACGTAAACGGGGTTCCCTCTGTCAGGATCTCCTTAGGGATGCCCACTCTCTGGCTGAAAAACTGTAGTAGTTCTTTAGCTATTGCCTTAGACGTGGGGTTTCTTAAAGGGATGGCCTCTGGATATCGTGTGGCATAGTCAAGGATGACTAGTACGTTTCGGTGGCCCCGTGCCGACTTTTCTAGTGGGCCCACTATGTCCATAGCTATCCTCTCGAACGGGACATCAATAATAGGTAAAGGTACTAGTGGGGCCCGCAAGTGAGGTCGGGGGCTATGCAGCTGGCATTCAGGGCAGGAGGCACAATAACGCTGGACTTCTGCTCGTATTCCTGGCCAATAAAAACCTTCTTAGTATTCTATCCAGCGTCTTGTCTACCCCTAGATGTCCCCCAAATAAATGACTGTGAGCTAACTCTAGTACGGCCCTTATGTGTTTCCGTGGGACTAGGAGTTGCTCTACTTCTTCCCCTCGTATTTGCTCTATTCTGTACAACAGATCACGTTTGAGCACGTAATATGGCCTTGGGCCTTTGACTTTTCCTTCTACAGGCACTCCATTTACTTCCACTACCTCCTCCCTCACGTTTGCATATAATGGATCTTCGGCCTGGTCCTGCCCAAAGGTCTCACGTGCAGTGCTGAACTGACCTAATTCCAGGGGGCCTATTTCAACTCTTCCCCCTGGGGTGCTCCCACTTGGGCCAGGAACCTCCTCTGAGTCCTCCGTGACCCGAACCTTCTCCTTGTCTCCTGGGCGGGTTCGCCTACCCACAAGGGAAGTCTTTTGATTAGCTGCCAGAATCCTGGTCCCTAACTTTTTAGCCGCCCTTCGTTCTCGCCTAGCCCTGCGGGGTTTTCCAGGGGATGAGAACAATTCTGGAGCAAATTCAGCAAACATTGGGGCGAGGCTATCTTTAGTTGCCTCTGTCTCAACCTGGGGGTTGCTACCCTCTCCTGCCTCTATCGGGGTCAGTAAGTTCTCAAACCCAGGGAAGTCTCTCCCAATCAAAACAGGATAAGGGAGCTTGGGGACTACTCCTGCAGAAACTCTGGTGGTATTCCCCTGGATTTCAATCCGTACTGGAATTGTAGGGTAAAAATCACGGTGCCATGTACGCATGTTACCCCTGTGCTTTTGGCCCGAGTTAGTTGGTCTGTTCCCACCAACTTTCCCGAGACCAACGTGACAGCACTCCCCGAATCTATTAATGCTATGGTTTTTATACCATTCATTTTTACTGGTCTGGTAAATCCATGTGAGAGGTCAATGTAACCCCTACCAGGTTGATCAGGCCACATTGCTCCCCATAACTCCCCAGATTACACTGCATAGGCACCTCCTTGTTGGGACATTGGGCTGCTATATGCCCCAATTCCCCACATTCATAACACCGTCCCCTCATTCCGGTTATCACCCCCTGCCTGGGGCTAGTTGGCCGGCCCCCCACCACTCTTCCCAAACCCCCAGGTCCCTTTCTGGCCTCGAGCCATTCCTCACTGTCGTTCCTCCCGGTTATAGTTTTTCTAGAGTTCTCGACAGTCCGGGGCCTTGGGTTTGGGGTTGTCTTCCTGGGTTGCCGTGTCTCCCCGCTTGGAGTCTGGAACAGTTCGCGGGCTGCCAGTTGTTGTTTCCACGAGGGAGACCAACTCATCATCATAGGTAGAGGGGTCATTCTGACCCACCCAAGTCCTGAGTGGTGGTAACCCCCGCATATACCGGTCCAATTAGTACCTCCATCATCTCCTCAGAGCTATGGGCTTCAGGGCGCAGCCATTTCCGGGTCAGGTGGATCAAGTCAAACAACTGCGTTCGGGGTGTCTTGTCCTCCATATATCGCCATTCATGGAACCTCTGGGCTCGTAGTGCCGTTGTCACTCCGAACCTGGCCAGGATCTCTGCCTTTAGCTGGGAATAGTTTGCTGCAGCTTCTGCAGACATATCGTAATAGACCTTCTGGGCTTCCCCACATAGGAATGGGGCAAGGATACCAGACCATTGTTCTCGGGGCCAGGCCTCCCGCAGGGCTGTTCTCTCAAAACAGGAGGTATGCTTCCACATCATCCTCCCTGGTCATTTTTTGTAAGTAATGGCTAGCCCGTATGGTCCGGGTCCCTTCCCCGTGGTGATTCTGTTCCATAAGGGTCTTCATCTGGCTTATTAGGTCTCTCAGCAGGGCTCGGTCCTGAGCAGCCTGACTCAGCAGCAGCTGATTAGTCTCTTGCTGCAATCTAGTCGCCTCTTGTTGGGCGGTTGCCTGGACCCTGGTAGCCTCCTGCTGGGCCGCGGTGGCATGTATAAGGGCCTTGACCACGTCGTCCATCTTAAGGGTGGGAGGGTTATGTCTCCCCCTGGACTATGTCCCCAGCGCGCAGATCCCACCCCTGACACCACGTGTGGCAAATTGTGGAGTCAGGTGCTCTAACTGGAGTCAGGTGCTCTAATTGGCCACAGCTGTTCTAGTTAATCTAAAGCAAACCTTCCTCCCTTGGCAGGGAATAAGGCCCCCTGCTAACACTCTTATACTGCCCTCTGACCATACTGTATCACAACAAGTATTTTCTAATCTGTCAGTCACATGTTCCAGAAATTTTTTTTTACAGATTTTCAGTGCCAATTTTAGTACTCAGTGTGGACACAGAGACCATGAAACAGAAACATTTTCAGTATTCAGTACGCAAACAACCTTGACTCTGCCCCTGGATGTGTTAGTATTTCGGGGCTCAGTCCAAACTCCCAGCAAAGTCACTGCTATTCATTCTTCTAGCTTAAATGGAAGTGGGCTTACTGCCTCTCAGCCATTATGAAAGTGGACATTCAAGCATAGACATCTATTTATTCCGCAGCCTGAAGTCTGAAGATTCATTGCTACACCATTAGTTCCTGTGTTTATGTAACTGACATACATTTTTTTGTGATCTAGCCTAAGAATTGTGTTTAATCAGTGTTCACATGACACCTTTGTCTCTCACAATATTTGTCTAATTAGAGGTATAGAGAACTCCTTTCCTGTGGGAAAAGGTTGCCATTTGGATGTGTTTCTCAACTGTTTTCTGTTGAGGAACCAGAGAAAGATCTAATTGTTAAAGTATCTTTGATTTTTTGCACTGTATGTGCTTTATGAGCATCTTTGTGCTATCCAAATGAATTAGCAACTTGAAAGAATGCAGACAGCTGACTTGCTGCTAGGTCACAAGCAGGCCAGAGAGGACTGCAGCAACGTGTATGGAAAAGGTCAGCCACCACGTTCATCCACACTGCCTGTGGAGAGGCTTTCTCTGACCACAGAACACCTTGTGCTGTACATGCCATAGTTCCATATACATAGTGTTGCACGGAGAAACAGAATGAACTCTCCATTATAGGGACAAGTTGAAAGTCCTTGACATGGTAGGTCCCTGGGAAGGTCAGATCCTCTGCAAAAATTCAGCCCTGCCAGTTTGACAAGAGGGGCTGCTCCTGGAGCACAGAAAACACCACATTTCCTTCTCTGAATGTTCTCTGGATCATTTGGGCTCTTTAGTGGTTACAGGGAACATTCCCTGCTTTTCTAAATGTCTCAGAGGAACAACTAATACCATTGGTAGCGTTAAGAGATGAGTGAGTCCTTGGTATAGGGTGAGTTAAATCCTCATTCAAACTTTTGTATGTACATACCCTTTATTTAACATCATGGTAAGAGACAGCCAAGGGCCTGCACCTAAAACAAAGCCAGAGTCTGTCCATAAACCAGCACCATGTGGGCATGGTATAGGGGTATGCATTAAGTAGTGAGACTAGGCATGTGGGAGAACACACAAACAGAGAACAGACAAGGGACCAGGGGGAGGCAAAAAGCGAGAAAGCCAGGCAGTAGCTGGGTAAGCTAGAGACACAGCTTTGGGGTCTGTTGGCTAAAGCAGCTTGGGGCTGTAAACTTCAAAACAAAACAAAACAAAAAAACCAACTTCTTTTGTTTTTGGTTCCTCCTGTGTTCAGAGAAGCAGGACTTTGTATGTTCCCTGTAAATCAACAAGACTGCGTCCCAGAGAATACCAGATTGCATCAATTTTTACTTCCACCTGGAACCCCTTTAGGGCCCTGAAATTTGACTTGCTGCTCGGGTCTAAAAGGGGCAACCATAGATTTCCCCTGTTCCATCTTAACAGAGTGGCCCCAGATGGACTAACTTCCTGATTATTCACAATTCTGGCGTGTCCTAGGGGGGACCAGCTGATTGCTCGCTTAACGTAGTTACTAAGAAAAGAGAGGCAGCTCTGAGTACCAGTGTCCTCCAGTGCCTTCTGTGTCTTGACCAGGTTGCAGCAATAGCATACAGACAGACTGTAAAAATGCAGGAACCTTAGCCCTCTATGTTCAGTGTTTGTATAGTGCCTAGCACAAAGTGGTCCTGTTCTTTAAGTGGGGCTCCTAGGTGCTACTACGATACAAATAAAACAAGGAGAGGCCAGGCGACACTTCTAGGTTCCTATCTCATTCAAGTGAAACACAAACTGCTATACCAAGGGAGCCTTGTTGATTTGGTTTCTCTGCTACGTGCAGAATCAGCAGAGGTGGAATGGATGTGAATATCAAACATGGTAGGGCAAAAATTGTGTCATGAAATAGAAGAGCCTGGGCAATAACTGGAGTATTGTTTTGTCTTGTTAATGCTGGCATCCTTTGTGAGAAGCACCTTCCCGTGGCTCGAGGATTGCTTCTTTCCAGAGCAGCCTCAGGTCAGAAGCCAGAGGAGAACCTGGTGGACTGGGCTTTCAATAGGGGGCAGTGTTGTTTTAGGTATCAACGCTTCAAGTGTCAAGGGTCTGAGGGAACTCTGCTGGGTCAGACCTCTCTGCATCCCTCCCACAAACAAAAACCAAGGAGCAGAAAAGCAAAAGCTGAAGTAAGACTAGGCAGGGGAAGAAGGTAATGCAAAGGAGGCATTTCAAAGGGTGATGTTAGGGTGGCTAAAGACTCCTTGGGTAGAATGGAAGTATTGGAGAGGTATCATTTGTCGATTCCATCTCACTCTCACATACACATACACATACACACTATCTTTCTCACTGACGCGCGCGCACACGCACACACAGAGTTTTTCTTTACAAACTGTATGGTTTAATGGCTTTTATTACTTCAGTAAACAGTGAGAAACCAACACACCAGCAAACACTAGTAGCATCTAAACTGATTGATTCAAACCTCGGTAAATAAAAAAGGATGTCGAGTGCATTTCCCTTGCATCCACCTCCAACCAAAAGGCCCATGGCCCTTTACATTCTTCATGTGATACATAACATTTTCTGTGACTGAGATATGATCGTTCTATTTGGGGATATTAATCTCGTTTGTTTTTCCTGTTTCTAGTGGTTATTCTTCAGTGATTGTAGTTGCCTTGAATGTGAACATTTTATGAGCTTGAATGAGCCAAATTCATCCCTGGGGTAAGTAAGCATAAAGTAGCTCCCCTTGATTTCAGTGGGAGCTGCTTCTGCATACACCACACAGACTTGTCTTTACACAATATGAAGATGAAACAAATTGCACTTATTTGGCACATCCAAGGAATTCTGGACTTGTTCAGGTTACACAGGTAAACCATCAACACCCATTTTTTTTGGCCAACTGAAACCCAATGTGTAACTTACATCACTATCTACTTCACAGTGGAATTTGACCAAGTGTGTTTTATTGATATATAATTTTAAGTACATACTTCTAGCTAGTTAAGGTAAATGTAATTCATCAGAATCCTAGAAGTAAGAAGTGATGACGGATCGTTTTTTGAGGCCAGACTGCTGCCAGTTCAGGCTTGCTCACTACCATACTTTTGTTCAGTGTAGTTTCAAAAGTCCAAGTCACAAGACTTCCACAGCTACTTAGACTATAGTGTTGCCTGTTACTCAATGAAACAAAGAGATTTTGTAACCTGACACTATATAATCGTTACTGTGTTCAAAATATGTGGCTCTGTACATGATCAGGGTAAAAGCCAATATGTATTTTTGCCTCAAACATTTAAAATGGAAAGTAGCTTAAAAATGCTATCAGTGCTGCATGATGTATCATAAGCATTTTACTTTTCTTTAGCTATTTTACATAGCACATTGTTTTCTGATAAAAGAAATTTACGATACAATAGAAAAGTTATTTTTCTTTTTTGCAAAAGTAAGTAGTGCAATCTTATACTATAAAGAGTATGTTATAAATAGGAAATGTGTTTAGTTGCTATATCATCAAACTCAACTCCTTTTATATCCCTTAAAGACCTAATACTGCCATCTTAACTCGGGAAACACTTCTATTGACTCCAGATCCATTGGCAGACAATGGAGAGTGATCCCTCTGCATGCTCTATTTTAGAACGCCCCACAATCTGTACTAGTGTGTGGAATAAAGGAAAGGGAATGGAAGATCTGTCATTTACTTCTATGGGAGCAGTGTTGTGCTCAGAATATATTATGCTACATGCATGAGATGATAATTCCAGGGACTGATGTTAATTATTTCTTTTGGGCTATCCAGGCGCTGGGAGCTGTATGATCCAAATGTGGCCCCTAGAGCTTCTATTACAAATTGTACAAATGTAATAGGCATAACCAATCAGATGCCTAAAAAAAACCAAACCCAAAGTTTTGTGCTGAGTTTCATAAGATCATCTGAAATCTAGCCCTGATCACTACACTACAGCTTTGCACGATGCCATCCAAAGGGCAGTTTTGCTTCTATCTGATTCTACAGCCTTCAGTGAATTGGAAAGTCCTCTTCCATTGCTGTCTTACATTCGCTGGCCCAAAGTTTGTATGCTCTTTCCAGAGTGTCTTCGCTGATATCATTGAATATTTCTGCAAGATAAGATTTTTAGTTAGTAGAAGAAGCTTCTCTGGATGTCAAATTCACTCACAGAAAGTGAGGCAAACTCTCCTGAGTAGCTTTACAAAGACTTATTCACAGGGCTAGATTCACAAAGGGACTTAATCACCTAAAGATAGAGTCGGGCACCAAGTCTAACATTTAGGCACCACTGATGTTCACAAAATCACTGGTTAGGGGCTGCCTAACTCTTTCCTTCTAGTTCCCTGAGTTTCTGCTGGTAGACATGCACAGCACAAAACTGCCTAAATCCTGACGCAGCCCCCCCAGCTAAGGAACTGCTCTGACGCCTCACTCATGCCTAACCCCTGTGGGATTGTCATACAAGGCATTCCTCTGCCTAACTCCCCAGCAGGTTCTGATCCTGCGAATGTGCTTTGAGCATGTTTAATCCTTACGAGAGCCAGCTGGGGGGCCAACAGGGTGGGGATTTTCCAGGCTGCCTGTGTCGATCCATCCCAGAGTAGCCAGGAGCCCACTTGGGATGGGGGAGACCCGGACTTGAACCCCTGATTTGGAGAAGGGTCTTGAACCTAGGTCTCCCTCTATGCCAGGTGAGTGCCCTAACCCACCAGGCTATTGGATATTGTGGGGTAGGCTCCACTCTCCATCTCTTCTTTAGAAGCTGTTCTGCTTTGTATAAATAATTAAACATTCATTGGAGCAGGGACATGAACCTGGCTCTTCCAATTTCCTGAGAGTACCTGGGTTATTGGCTATAGTGGGGTTGTTGGGGCAGGTTGGGGGGGGCTCTTTCTCTGTGGCTTTTCACGAGAAAGGGCTGACCTGACACAGGCACCTACTCCAACGGAGTGTTCATAGCTGAGAATCCTAGGTAAAGATAGGTGCCTCCCTCCAGCCCCAGCCAGGTGTCCTAAGACGCCACTGTCCCCGCACTTGTCCACGCTGCTATTTTTAGCAGTGTAGCATCCCACTACTGCCCCTCTGCCAGAGTCTTTTCCTGCAGCAAGGAAGGGCTCTGCTGGAGCCTTTCCTTGCTGCAGGGAGCTGCCAGCGCCTTTCCCCACTGCCTCCCCTCTATGAGAACTTTTCACCGACACATGGAACTACACCCTGCAGTGTGGATGCAGCCTCCCTGTGGTGTTTAGCTACACATTCCCAACATGCTGCCCCCAGAGCAGGAATGGTGCCTAAATCTTTTGTGAATGTAGCCCACAGAGATTCAACCAGATGGAATTATTACAGACTAGCTGTAGATTGATGTATCACAAGCTGATCCTCGGTGCTGCTTTTTATTCTGAATTTTCTTTCTATTTATATTTGTATCGTCACCCTGGGCAGCCATTAGTATCACTGAGGATGTATGCTATTTAGTTCTATGTATATTAATTGCATCATCCAGCTGCCTTTTTCCAAGAGTTACTTCAAAATGTTTTCAAGCACAACAAAAGAGCGTATACTGTTACTACTTTTGTTGTTGTTTAAACAAATATAGCGCGGTATTTGGATTGTTCTGACATAATACCTGGTATGGTTTATAATATGTTTACAAAGTAAATTGGCCAGTCCTAAGGCAATTTATTAGAGCTCAGTCTTTAATTAAGTTCTGGTGGTCAGATGCAGGAGCTGAATTCCCTCTCCGTCCAGGTATAATAAGATGAAAAGGTCAATTAAAGGCCGATATATATAACTGCAAACTGCAGGGCAGGCATGTTATATTATGTTCCTTAGTGGTGGTGTAAAAAGGATTTTTTTTTCTTTGAATGTTGCCAGGACAAGTAAAAACAAAAAAAGTTGACAAAGTTCCAAGAGAAAAGTAAATAATATCCCCAAAGACTGTGCTGTGATAACCTGATCCAAAGCTCCTTGAAGTCAATGGAAAAACACCCATTGAATTCAACAGGTATTTGATCCAGATTTTAAACGGTGATATGGTGCCTAAAGATATAGATAAGTGCCTAGTGGAATTTCCAAAAGTGCCTGGGCACAATGAGTGTTAGGTGCCTAGGCATTTTTGAAAATCGCACTAAGCAGCCATCTACATCCAAACATCTTTGAAAATCTGGCCATTAGCGAGTGTGTCAGGGAGTTGCTCTTGTATATGTGAATGGGTGTGAAAATCCCACCTTTCCCTTGGTTAATGTCTGTTGCAGTACCTGCCATTCCAAGTCCAGTTGGGAGAGGCATTCTCATCTGGCCTCCACAGTGTTTCAACCTTTCCACCAAGGCCTTCTTTATTAGATACCAGTTGCAGTCTTCGTGCCACACCGGGAGCTCCAAACCCTTCATGCACTGAATAATGTCAGTTTTTTCCTCTATAGTTAAAAACCCCCTTTCATAGGCCACGTAAGTCATGAATGCCATGTCTATGTTTACTGCTTCTCCATGCATCAGTGATGGCAAAACTTTCTGAAATGAAAGTAAAATTAGCTTTTTCCCCCCTTACAGTAACTAGTCCGGGTTTTCTTAATTAATCTGACTTTGTAGATGAAAATTAGTATGTGACTCTCAGTAGCAGAACTAGAGATTTGCTGAATCTCAGCATCCTTTCTATTTCTGGGGAGTGGGGAAAATCTTTTCTACATGATTAATGGTACATAAAATCCCCCACAGAGAGTTTGATTTTGCTCCTATTGAAGGCAAGGGATGAACTTTGAATGAGAGGGAGGGAAGATTACCGAGTGGCAAACATCTCACTTTAACCTTTTCATAGGGACTGAGTCTGTTCATCCCCAGGCCCCACTTCTGAACGGTAGTTTACCGCAGCAGTAAGGTCTGGAATCTTAAAACCATGCAATATTTGGATTGTTATAGCTGAGATTATTGCTGCTATTTATATTACACGACTGCCTAGATGTACGTGCTCCTTTGTGCCTCTGTACAAATGAGACAATCACTGGCTCCAAATTTCTAACAATGAAAATACATAACATAGATAAAGTGGGGAGGGGAAACTGAGGCGCACACAGACGGGACATGACTTGCCCACTATTATACATCAGATAGAGCTTGGCTAGACCCCAAGTTTCCTGCATCCCAGGCCAGTGCACTATCAACTGGGCAATGCTGTCTCACAAGTATAATACAAAACAAAACCTTCCAAGAACATTTTTACTATGATTAAAAACGTGTTGCTTTTTTCGAAGAGGACATTGCAAAATAAAATTTGTGACTTACCATTTCAAGTTCTGGGCTTATAAGGTGACCAAAATCAACCAATCTGTCCAGGTCATCCTCCCAGAGGTTGGGTGCAAGCTCTTCCAGCATTGTTTCTATGGCAAGTCTGGTTGTCTTCAGTGCAGCATCACCATGATTGACCAAGCCGTTCTGAGACTGGAACTTTGTGTCCAGCATATATTTTCCATGGCTCTTGAGTAGATCAAAGAGCACTTTGTGTTTCATGAGCGCCATCTTGAATAAAGAATGGAAAGAAGTACTTTAAAAAGGTGAATTTTTATATAAGCTAATAATACACTGTAGGAAAAGTATCAGAGGGGTAGCCGTGTTAGTCTGGATCTGTAAAAGCAGTACACAATCCTGTGGCACCTTGTAGACTAACAGACGTTTTGGAGCATGAGCTTTCGTGGGTGAATACCCACTTCGTCAGATGCATGTAGTGTAAATTTCCACTACATGCATCTGACTAAGTGGGTATTCACCCACGAAAGCTCATGCTCCAAAACGTCTGTTAGTCTATAAGGTGCCACAGGATTGTCTGCTGCTTTTGTAGGAAAAGTACAGATTGAAATACATGCAACTAGTGCTGTATTATCCTAGTGAATGAATTCCAATAAATGTTGGATTACTGGTTGCTCCTGGCTCTCCAGGTACAGATAGTTTGTAACGGGCTTTTGCATCTGTGCCTGGCAAGCAGGTGAAGGCCATTTTAATGAGGTGCTGGACCTCACCAGGATAATCCAGGCTTCCACCCTCACCCGCCCCCCCCGGACTGTTTTTAAAGAGAATTGAGTGAATGGGAGTGTGGGGTGATATTGCGGGCCTGGGGGGTTTGAAAGGGTTTTTAGTTTTGTGGGCAGCCATTCAAATTGCTTAGGTTTTACTAATATTGCATGCATGGCTTCAGGATGGATGCATTTTAAATACATTTAAATAGTTCTTAAATTGACACACTAATCCTACTTTGCACCACATGACATCGATAGATCTCAAAGCTGTTTGCATATGTAAATTTAAGGGAATAACTATAGATTTACAATGAGAGCAAAATTTGGCCCAGAAAGATTGACAATACCATTGGTCAACCAAACTCAACATACACTTAGAACATTTGAAGTATGTATAAATGGCCTTGTAGAACATGTCTTCGGCTAAAAATTTAACTACCATAACTTCCCTGTTCTTCCCCCACTCTGAAAAAACTAAAGTTTATCTTTACTCTTATTGGATGGAGAACATAGAAATAAATAGACTCCCATAGATTTGAATACGTTTTGGATCAGGTCCATTATGAAGGAGTTTTCTTCCATCTGTTTGCTCTATAGTTGACATCTGGCTTTTTTGTATGTTGTGTGTATCTTAAAAAATTACCTGGGGTCCCTAGAAGCTGGGCTAGGAACTCTCTTAGATTCTTAGAAGCCAAACAACTATAAACTATATGGGTGGGCATGATTAATAAATGAGATTTGGTTGTCCAGCTTCTCTAGGTGGCCTTGAAAAGCCCACCATTTGGATGTATAAAACATCTTGCACAAAGCTTTAAGCTCACACATAGTTTCAACTTTTTATTAATAATTAATATAGCAAAAGTACATCTGTATTCCAAAAAATGGTACCTTCAAAATTTCACCAAGACCGTTGGAGATGTGTCGACGGGGAATAGTTTGGATGAAGGATCTGTCCAGAAAAGTAGCTACAGGAGGAGTGTAGCCTCCAAGCTTGTTCTTGCACTGAAGGAAATTTACACCATTCTTTGCTCCCACACTGGCATCAACGTATGCCAAGAGGGTTGTTGGGACACGAATATAAGGGGTGCGTCTTCTATAAAGTGACGCCGCAAGGCCTACAATATCAAGGCAAACCCCTCCTCCAATTGCTATAATGGGCTCTTTACGCCTGTCGATGCCGAAGTTGTGAACTTCTTGCAAGATGCTGAGGACCAGATCCATGGATTTGGTTTCTTCAGTGGTGGGCAGGGAGAGGATTTTATAGTGAACATTATTGGCTTCAAAGTACTTTCTCACTTTTGAGCCGTAATATTCATCGACAATCTGATCCATTACAATAAAACGCCTCTGTTCTCTTTCTCTGTTAATGGCTATCTCTAATTGCTGAGGATCTATAATGTGCCCAAAAAGGAGTGTACTGTTGGCAGGATCCAGAAGACTGCATGTTTCCACCACTTTGTAGCAGAAAGAGATAGGAGCTTCAATCGTCCAGGAAATCCCAATATCTGACACACTTTTGCCTCTGTCAGGGATCACAAAACATGGTGTGAGATCAATACACTAGGTACCTTCTATGTCAAAAAGAGTTTAAAAATGAAGCCACTAGCTTGCTGCTCGAAATACACAATTCCTCATTAGAGTCTACTACTACCCCAGAAAATAGTAGGATTTCAAATATTGTACTGATATTTAAAATAGGCAATGGGGGGATTCTGGGAATTGTAGAGTAGTTGGCCTTGCTTCTGCACCAGGAAAATTGGCTGATGTGATAATTAAAAATCAAATGCGTAAACACGTAGGTGGATAATGATATAACAAAGACTAATTAGTATGGCTTCTGTAAAGGCAAATTGCTCCTCTGAAATTCACTAATTTGTCTATAAGATAATGGAGATGAGTGCTCTACTTTATTTAGACTTTCAAGAAAACCTATTACATGTGGCTATGAAAGAAAGAACAATGTCCAACATGGCAAAATTTTAACAACGAGTTACCCAAGGTTCTGTATTAAGATTGATGTTTCATATACATTTTTTTAATGAACTTAGAAGGGCGGGGAGTGAGAAGTGCTGAGACAAAACTTACAGATGATACAATTATTGATGTTAGTCAAGACTAGGGAAGGTTGTGAGGTGTTTCTTCAGAGGGACCTAGCAAAGCTGTCTAGTGAGCTGGCGGAAAACTGGGGCGGCAGGGACAATGCGCCATGATTAGGAGCTCTAACCCACCTAGGATTACCAACTTTCTAACTGCAAAAAACTGAACACCCTGGCCCTTCCCTGAGGCCCTGCCCAGAGGCACCACCCCTTCCCTGCCCCTTACCCAAAGATCTGCCTCCCACTCATGACATTCCCCCTCCCTCGGTGGCTCACTCTATCCAACCCTCACTCACTTGCACTGGTCTGGGGAGGGGGTTGGGGTGCAGGATGGGTGAGGGCTCTTACTTGGGGTGCGAGCTCTGGGGTGGGGCCAGAAATGAGGGGTTCAGGGTGCGGGAGGGGGCTCCGAACTGGGGCAAGGAGTTGGGGTGCAAGAGGGGGTGAGGGCTCCTGCTGGGGGTGCGGACTCTGGAGTGGGGCTAGGGATGAGAGGTTTGGGATGCAGGAGGGAGGCTCCAGGCTGGGGGTGGGGGCTATGGGTTGAGGCAGGGGGGTTGGGTGCAGGATGGGTGAGTGCTCTGGGCTGGGGATGCTGGCTCTGGGGTGGGGCTGGAGATGAAGAGTTCAGGGTGTGGGAGGGGGCTCTGGGCTGGGGATGAAGGATTTGGGGTGCAGGAGGGGGATCCGGCTGTGGAGGGGGCTCAGGGCTGGAATAGGGGGGTTGGGGCATGGGCTTATCTTGGGCAGCTCCTGGTCAGTGGTTCAGCAGGGGCATTAAGTCAGGCTGCCTGCCTCTCCTGGCACCCAGGGGCGCTGGAATATTTTTAGTAGTGGGTGTGTGAAAGCCAGCCCCTTCGCCCATCCACTCCCTTCCCAGAGTCTGGGAGCAGGGCTGTGTCTCTGGGAGTGGGGGACCCAGATCGGGTAAGGGGGGAAAGGCCACAGAGCTGTCAGCACCACCTCAGGGTCCCTTTTCGACTGGGTGTTCCTGGTCACCGTAAGGCCCCATATAGTAGCCACGGGAGATGCTGAAGAAACTGAGACCAGGACCTGCCACTTAAAGCATGAGCAGGTATGGGAGGGGCCCTACCTTGGTGGTGAGATTGGGGTGAGACTGGAATCCATCCCCCAATTGGAACAGGGGCTTCTTCATCTCTCCCCACACCATCTCTCACCACACCTCTTCCTCCTGCTTGTGCTCCAAGCAGTGGATGCTGGTCTCTGCTCCTGCTGTGTCCATGCCCAGGGTCCTAAATGCCACTCGTTGTCAGCCCTGCCCCCTTCTCCTCACTAGCCCACCAGACCGGAAGCAGCATAGTAGCCCAGCCTGGAGCTGAACCAGATGGCCAGTGCCATATGGTAAGACACATCACACCCCTCCCCCCCACCTGCCCACCCACTGCAAGCAGCTGAATGAGCTCAATACCATGATTTTTCCAATGATGGGGATGCAGAGGTAGGCATGCCCGCTTCCACCTCCCCACTGTTGGAAGAATCATGATATTGGGCTAATTTCATGATTTCAGTGTAGTCCATGAAATCGCGATCTACACCAGGCCTTCTTTCTAATGTTTGTGAAGGGATCCTCTTAGGGGCAACACACAGTTGCTCAGGGCTTTCTCAGAGCTTGTGGTAACTCCAAAACTGAATACTTTGTTTTTAATCCAGTCAAGTCCTTCTATGTTTAAGCAATTCTGCAGCTGAAATAGCGTTCTTACTTCTGCATCTCAGGTCCATATTCTGGCCCTAATCCCAATCCTGTATTCTGTAATAGTAGTTTAGATCTACTGTGGAGCTTCTTGTCCCTTTTGAGATAGAACTTGCCTTTCTGGGATGAAATAGCAGAGCTTTCCCAGTAGAGGTCAGTCTGCCATAGCCTATACTTGGTGATTTTTCAGGACAGAGGTCAAAGCTTTGGCCTTTAGGGATGGAAAAATTGAATTCAGGTCAAATTCAGTGACCAATCTCAGGTAGAAAAAGGACATTTTCATTTTCAAATAAGTCAGAATAGTTTTGACCATTTCGAAATGAAATGATTTGACTTCTCGTTTCATAGTGACATTGGGTTTAGAAACTTAGCTCGATGCATTTCTTAAAAATTTCATTTTGCGTTGGAAAAAAACCTGGAAATGGAATGAAGCGAAAATCTGAAAAAAAACCTTTTTTAGGCTTTTATGTTTAGTTTAGTTTCAGGTGTTTTTATCAGAAACAGTTTCTTTCCCCCGCCCCCTTCATCTTGTCATTTCAGCAAGAAAACGAAAAAAAACCCCAAATGTGAAACTAACTACATTTTTTGATTTGGCACCTGAAGAGAAAAATCAGTGACTTGTATTATTCAGAGATGTACGGAAGCAAACAGATGCCCGGTGGGATTTTCGAAGAGTATGTCTACACAGCAAAAAAACCCTGGAGCAGCAAGTCTCAAGAGCCCAGGTCAACTAACCTGGTCTGGTCTCATGATAGGGGGCTAAAACTAGCAGTGTAAATGGTGGGGCTAAGGCTGGAGCCCAGGCTTTAAAACCTTGTGTGTGTTGGGGTGGGATGGGTAGGTCTCTGAGCCCCATGAGCCTGAGTCAACTGACCTGAGCTCTGACATTCACTTCCGGAGGTGCTTTTTTATTTTTATTTTTTTTTGCTGTGTAAATGTACCCAAAATACCGAAACCCAGATGATCATCATGTATTTAGGCACTTGCCTCCAAATGCAGTCAATGGGAGGTAGGTGCCTAAATACCTTTGGCAATCTGCCTAACTTCCACTGAAATCAATGGACGCTGGGTAGCTACCTGCTTTTCCTACTAGGTACCGATCTGTCTCTTTAGGGACATAAACGCCAGTAAAAGTCTGGTCCTAAGTGACTTAGGGACTTTTGAAAAATGTGCTCATGATTTTGATGTTTCTCAGAGCCTCTTATTCTGTCGTTTGTTTAAGCTAATATAGTAAAAAAGTTATATGAATATAAAATAAGCTCAATCAAATAAATACATTTCAGAGAAGATTATTACTGTGCATTTATTTTTGAAACTTTGGCCACTAAAGACAGGGTGTGGTTTTGGATGTTAATTACAGTACAGGAATCTGTTTTAGATGTCAGAGGTAACTTTGGCCACGTGGCAGATGGGCAGGTGAGAAGACAGCCTGGTCTGAATTGCAGAATGCATATGACGTAGAGCCCAAACCTGCCATTTGCTAATGGATATTTTACATGAGCAATTTTTTGCGGACTGAGCCCTAAGTCAATTAATTATGTTATTGACTAAGGACTCTATCCTGAAATGAGCTCTGCACAAAGACGTTTGTGCGTGGATAGAGCTCCACTGAATTCAATCCAGATCTGCCCGCGCAGTGTCTGCTGCAGAAGTAGCACCTTATTTACCTGTTCCTGCTGAAGCCAATGGCAAAACTCCTATCAAATTCCTTGGGAGAAAGATCAGACCCAGTGATAATAGCATAAAGACACTGCAAATATTGGAAAACTTCTGATGTGCAAAAAACAAAAAAAGCCCCACATTTGTGAGTATTCCATTAATATTTAATAGTAAAAGGAGGCTCTATTCTGTTGAAAGGGGATCCTTCTGCAATCCAAGGTTAATTAAGGAGGGAGACATTCCTGCAGAAAGCTGTGTTTGGCCTTAAGGGAAAACATCTGTGACTCTTTTCTGAACTTGCCATAGGTAGAGCACTTCCCCTAAAGTTTGACAGCTGCATTCTCTTTTTGATCATGTCAGTGATTTTTAGTATCTTTGTATTTGTTTTTCCAAGCTATGTATTTCATTACCCGAATCCGTAAATGTCTGTTATACACCGCCTTTTATACACAATGATTTTGAATATGCACTGAACGAACCCAATTGGAAAAATCCCCATGTTCCTCTAAATACTCCTCAGACACTTTAAGAAAGCTTCATCTGACAAATACACGAAAATATGAAAAAAATCAGAGTGGGGGATAACTCACTCCATTTATGCCAAGGTGTATGACGAACACATGATTTGCATGGCAGTACTGTCACACAAAAAGATGGGTTGAGAAATACATTTGAGCCTTCACTTGGAATCTGCTTTTTGGTGAGTTTTGGTCACACTCATCACAGCGACATTAGATAACATTTTTCAGTTGCACAAGCCTAACATATCTCTACATTTCCCCCATCTGAAAGATAATTTAATAAGACTAACCCAAACCAGATTGGTGGCAAGCTTGTCATCAGACTTTATCAAGTACCCCTAGCGCAAGCTTTTATACTTACATTTTAGCCTGTGAGATGGTTATCTTATCCTTGGAGTTGCATATGGCTTCCCCTTTCTTGATCCGACACCAAGTGCTCTTGACCCGCACCAGCTGAAAATCAGTCTGTCTGGGATTTTCAGGCATGACTGTTGCAGCTTTTTTGGCTAAGACCTCTTCAGAAACCGGCATCTTTCCAGCAGATGAAATCTCTATCTTGAGAGATCTCACCTAAGTGAGAGCTTTCCAGTCACTTTTAAAGACCGTATTTTGGAAGAGGAGGTCCTGTCTACTACTCACCTGTTAGTACTGTGTGTGTGGGGGGGGGGGGGGGGAGGAGGAAATTATAAAACTAGTATTATCTAATCTGAAGACACGAGTTAGAGGTGTACAACTCACTCAGAGACACATGTAGGACCCAAGCTAGCGTTGTATAATTGGTTAGTTTTATAATGCTTAGGAAATACAATACAAATCCATAAATTAGCTTCTCACATGAAGCCCTGCAGTGAAATGGATGTTATGAAAGACAAATAATTTCTATGAAACATCAATGCCGTTTCAAGAATTCCTTTGTTGGGCAGGACCTTTGATTTATCTAACTGCTAGCCCCACTCAGTGTGCAAGAGGCAAAGAGGCAAGCAGCAGTGGTGGAGAGAGTTGTGCAGGCTATGTAGGCCTTCTGGGAGTTCTCATTCCTGTGTTCCACTGTCCCCTTGTGTTTCCAATCAAAATAATACCCTTTAATGCTAACAAATCACGGTTGCCCTTTGTGTGGTTATTGTGAGATCATCCAAGATGTGATCAGGGCCAATCCCAATTTTTCATAGACACTGTAAAGCATTGTTGTTTTGGTGACATTATATCAAAATAAGCGATGGCCTCAAACCACAGGATTTGGGTTCACATCTAGCTCGGGGCATTCAGAGCCAAGGTTTTGGTTCAGCCTTCGCCTAGGTGCTGTGCCAGCATGCTGTATAACAAAAGCCGCACCTGATTTCATGTAGATAGCTGTTGTATATAAAAAGTGCCATCCATTGGCATGTAAATACGAGGAATATTGTATTGTTTATAATTTGTGCCCTGCAAATGGCTTCTTCTGCGTAGTTCCTTGCATTGAACTTTTTACGGTTGTGATGTGGCGTTTTGATCCAACGGTGTGAGGTGATGTGAACAAATTAGCAAAGAAGGAGGTTGTCCTGCTGAACAAGTTTTAAAAAAGGGATATTGTACCTTCCGTAAAAGAGAATCTTCTCCCCTCCACCACACACTCAAATTGGGTCTCCAGTTCAGGGCTGACTGGTGAGCCTGCTCTCTCCTCCTAGCCTCTGGTGACTTCAGGGAGCCGGTCGAGTGGCCTTCTCTCCTGTTCTGGAGCAGCCCTCTATAACTACATGGCTTTTAATGGAGATGGGGGTGGAAACAGCAATGCCATGTTCTACTTATTAAACCTGTTCATCAGATTTCCAGTGATGAGTACTAATGGTTGAGCTAGAGTTCATAACAGGACATAAAAGGTAACTAGCAGAATGCTCTAACAAGAGCAAATGATAATGTCAGAATTTGCAAGATATTTTGAGGACTTCTTTTTCTTTTCTATTCTTCATAGCGTCTTGCATCATGCTCATCACCACAGAATCTGAACACCTTCCAGTAGTACATTAAGTAACATGACTACACATCTGTCCTGTGTTTGTTCTGCCATCCTCTCCCAAGAGGGAGAAGTGTGTGAAGCAGAGTGTCTTGGTTTGGCACTGTGTGGGTGGGGGGAACGGGATGGGTAGTATTGTTTTTTGGTTTTAATATCAATTTCCTGTTGCCATGTGTCTATATCACAGAAGATGAAATAAAAATGCACCTTGCAGTTGGAGAAGACAGGCTACGTCTACACTACAGGATAAATTCGAATTAGCTTAAACCGATTTTATAAAACAGATATTATAAAGTCGATTGTGCGCATCCACACTAGGCACATTAATTCGGTGGTGTGCGTCCATGGTCCGAGGCTAGCATCGATTTCTGGAGCAGTGCACTGTGGGTAGCTACTGTAAAATAATGAGACCAATAATGTTGATTTCCGTCCACACTAACATTATTCCGATATAGTAATATCGATTTTAGCATTACTCCTCTCGTTTTGTAGGAGTAAAGAAATCGATTTAAAGAGCCCTTTAAATCGCTATAGAGAGCAGTGTAGTGTGGACGAGTGCAGCGTTAAATCGATTTAACGCTGTTAAAATCGGTTTAACAGCGTAGTGTATACCAAGCCACAGTGACAAAAAAGTTTGTGATGGTCCTTAGTTCTGGGGGGAAGTTAATTCCACAGTCTTTGACAACCCCCACAGAAAAGTCTGTCTCCCTTCCTATTGCCAATTACGTCCTTTGATCACCACCCTAGGGTCATAGAGCCAAAGGCCAGAAGGGATCATTGTGCTCATCTAGTCTGTATAACATAAGTCATAGACCTTCTCCGAAAGAATTCCTAGAGCAGATCTTTTAGAAAAACTTCCCATCTTGATTTAAAAATTGTCCATGATGGAGAATCCACCACTGTCTTTGGTAAATTGTTCCAATTAATTACTCTCACTGCTTACACCTTATTTCCAGTCTTAATTTGTCTAGCTTCAGCTTCCAGCCATTGGATTGTGTTATACCTTTCTCTGCTAGATTGAAGAGCCCATTATTAAATATTTGTTCCCCTCGTAGGTACTTATAGACAATAACCAAGTCACCCCTTAACCTTTTGTTTGTTAGCTAAATGGACTGAGCTCCTTGAGTCTATCACTATAAGGCATATTTTCAATTCCTCTAATTATTCTCTTGCCTTTTCTCTAAACCTTCTTCAATGTTTCAACCCCCTTCTTGAATTGTAGACACCAGAACTTTGCACAGTATTCCAGCAGTGATTGCTCCAGTTCCAAGACAAAGGTAAAACAATCTCTCCACTCCTATTTGAGGTTCCACTGTTTATGTATCCCAGGTTCGCATTAGCTCTTCTGCCACAGTGTCACACTGGGAGCACCTGCTTATTCACCACAACTCCCAAATCTTTCTCAAAGTCACTGCTTCCCATTCCTATAAGTATGGCCTACATTCTTTGTTCCTAGTTGTATACATGTCCATTTAGCCATTTAAAAACACGCATTGTTTGTTTGCTCCCAGTTTACCAAGTGATCCAAATGACTCTGTATCAGTGACCTGTCCTCTTCATTATTTATCACTCCCGCGATTTTTCACGTTATCTGTGAATTTTATCATTTTGTGTGTTCTCCAAATCATTGCTAAAGGTGTCAAATAGCTTAAGGCCAAGGACCAACACTCCGGGACCCCACTGGAAACAGACCAACGATGACGATTCCCTGTTTACAGTTACATTTTGAGACCTATCAGTTAGCCAGTTTTTAATCCTTTAAAGTATGCCATGTTCATTTTATATTGTTCCAGGTTTTTAATCAAAATGTCATGCTGTACCAAGTCAAATGCCTTACAGAAAGTGTAAGTATATTATGTTAGTACTATTAACTTTTTCAACCAAACTTGTAAACTAATAAAAAAAAAAATCGGATTTGTTTGACAAGATCTACTTTCCATAAACCTATGTTGATTTGAATTACTTACATTATCCTCCTTTAATTCTTTATTAATCAAATCGTGTTTCAGCTGCTCCATTATCTTGCTCAGGATCAACGACAGGCTGACAGGCCTATAATTACCCTGGTCATTGTATTTACCCTTTTTACAAATTGGCACATTAGCTTTCTTCCAGTCTTCTGGAACTTCCCCAGTGCTCCAAGACATATTGAAATTCAACATTAATGATCCAGCGAGCTCCTCAGCCAGCTCTTTTAAGCTAAAGCCATGTTTCAAGTCAAATTCCAAGTAGAAACAAAATCATTTAGACAGCATGGGCACAGACAACATTAGAACAGCCTAGACAAAGTAAACGTATACTGACCAAGGATTAAACCGCTTAAGGAAATGAACAAAATAAATGGGGAAATGACAAATAATTAACAAAACAGAACACGCTGTCTGTGTTACTAAGAAATTTTATTTTGGAGGGGAAAAAATAATGCTACTGTATAAGATAGGGGAGTTGCATAGCAACTTGGAAAACAAAGATGAAGAAAATTAAAAACATGACTAAAACCACAGACTTATAAGAACATTAGTTTTCAAGTAGCCATAAAAATAAGAATTATTTAGCATCTCTAAGAATATTTACAGCTCAGCGAAGGGCTAAATGAAATTGAAAACCATTTCTGAAATGTAGACCAGCAAACTTAGCTTGGAAAAGGCTATTAAAATAGAATCAGAATTTTCCTAGGATTGAGTCTTTTAAGTAAGTTTGACTTCAAGGAGAGCGTTATTAATAATAATTAATAATGAAGAAGACTCGGCTCTCATGGGAATTTTGATCAGTAGATTTCAAAGTGCTTTACAAAGAAAGTTAATAGATTTATCCCTGTTTTACAGATGGCGAAACTGAAGTACGGGGAGAAATGACATGCCTACGGTCACCCAGCAAACCTGTGGAGAGAAGATTTGTGGAATGGTTAGAGCACCAACTGTGGTCCTAACAATACTAAAATCTTGCCTAAAACTTTTAACTCTCAATCCATATGCAGGCTGCAAGAGTTTCCATAGGGGCTATAAGATCTAATTTGGCTCATAGTTTACTTAGTGACATATGGGGATAATCTGAGGTATCTAAGGGGGTTGATCTATTTAGTCTTGTCTGTTTTGATTAATAGCAGTAAGAGATTGAAGTCAGAGTTATTTTAGTTGCTTTTCCTTTTATGATTTGTTCTGCACATTTTATTATTTATATTTTTCAGCTTTTTTCTGGGAGATCTGGATATATCTGCTGTTTCACTTCAAATGTTGGCAAGCTAGCTCTCAAATGTCGGGCTAGTTATGACCTCTAGGACCTTGCACTGCTTGACTTGGTACATTACCTACTATACCAGCCTGGGCCAGCAGAATGGAAGCCTTTAGGGGCAGTGGATGTTACATGGCTATTAGTAGATTCTAATAGTTAGAGATGTTGGGTCTAAATTCAGCTCTGACACTGACTCACTGGGTAGCCTTGTGCCAATCTTTTAAACCACACTGCGTACTACTGTAGCACCTACTACTGTAGCACTTGTACTACTGTAGCACCTGGGAGCTCCTGTCCTGGACCAGGACCCTATGGTGCTAGGTGCTGTACAAAAAAGTTGCCACAGCCCCCAGGTGATTACCATCTAAGAATAAGACAAAAGGCAACAGATGGCTGCAGACAGACAGGGGAGTACAAGTAAACAGCAAGATAGTACTGGTCAGCAAGATAGGCTGTTCTCAACACACCAGCGACCTATGTGTTGTCCATTCTTTTGCAGACATCTGGGCAAAGGAAAGTTCTCAGGAGGGATTTGAAGGTGGATATGTGGATCTTTACAAGGAGCCTACAAAGGTGTAGAGAGGAATGGGAGAAGGCATGAAGGTGGATATGTGGATCTTTACAAGGAGCCTACAAAGGTGTAGAGAGGAATGGGAGAAGGCATGAAGGTGCCTGTTTGGAAATTTAACAGGTGGGCAATGAGAGACCGACAACCTTGGTGATTGGAGGCGAGCAGCGACAGCCTGATAACAAATGAAAGATGACAGGGCTGGCCAGGATTGACTGTGACGGGCCTTGAAAGGAAAGAGCAGCAGCTTATGTTTGATGCGCTAGAGTAGGCGGGCATAGATGGATGGATTGATTCAGAGAGGGGGCTGATGTGGCCAACCCGACCAATGCAGCTTCTAAGGTCTAGATCTGATCTGGGTATGGAAAGTCTGAATATTCCACTAGCCTATCAGAGCTGATCTGCCAGCTCCTCAATTCCCCTTCTTCAAAACAGGGCAATTCCGCACAGGCCGATACCTGGTAATATCACCAGCATGAGGCAATGGTGTTTCAGCAGGCATTGTGTCAGAGATGGTTTCAGAACTATAGGCACCCTGACACCCTGCTCTGTTGGGTCACCTTATTGTAAAGCTAGACACTCCTAAGGAAATGTAGCGTGGGCTATGGGGATTTCAAATTCGTCCCGACTTTGGGGCTCTGGGCAGAGGCGACACGTAACTGTTGATAATGGCAGGGGAGAGGTGGGGGTCACAACTGAAAGGTTCTGGTGGTATGCAGCAGGATTCGGGACAGGGCACATAAACCCTGGCAGAAATCTGGGGGACGTTTGGTTGGAGCACCTCTAGTCTTTTGTACTGTGCAGCTCTAAGGTTGTGTAACTGCTGAATTTTCTCTCCCAGTCCCAGAACTTCCCAAACCTCAGACATGGGGCCCTGCTGCCAGCAAACCACTTACATAAAATAAATAGATGCCAAAACTCCACTACCTTTTGTGTGAGGCGGTTAGCTCTCCCCAGCCCTAGTGCATTTATCGGAAATGCCTGGGGGTGGGAGTAGCCCAGGTGCTGCCTGGTGCAGCTGGGGTTAAGAAGCCCAGCCCAAGCCAGGGGCGATCATTCCATAACCGGCAGCAACCACAGGCTCTGCTGCCTCTGCCCACGTGCTCCCCATCTCAGCCCTGCCCCTCACGTGGAAAGGGATGCACACTGCCAAGGTGAGCACTGCACAGCCACAGAGACAGCAGCATCCACTGGAATCTGGCTGAATTGGAGCATCATGCACTGCCCTGCAGGTAAACCTCTCCTCTTGCTGCTGATTTCAATCAGGCTGTGCTTTTTGCAGAGTTTGGGGTTCCATGCAGGAGCAGTCGGTTCTCCCTTTTCAGTTTGGGGAGGGAAGGTATTGGTGCTGGGAATGCACATTAATGATTTATTGGGGGACAGGTGGTTGTCTTTTGTCTGGAGTGGCAAGCAGAGCAGGAGAAACTAGGATGGCAGCTGAATCTGTGGGTTTCCTGTTCTGGGAATATCCCAGAACTCTTAATAATGCAAACTGTCCTCAGCAGGTCTCTTTGGGGTTCCCTCTCTGGGAGTCATTCTAGATTCAATTAAAACATGGACACAATCCATTTTTTCCTTCATAGGGAAATAAGTCACATGTTTGGCAGACAGTAAATCATATCCTCCAGCTGATCTTGCCATACAAGGAAGTGCTAACAAAGATTTAGGAGAATACTATTGACAACATAGTTAAAAGAGCAGTGGATTCTCTCCACTTCATATAGTGCTTGATATAAACTATTCTTAGTTTGCTAGTCTGGATCATCTTTATTCTTAAAAGCACACGTGCTTTCAGGCAGAAGCTTTGCTGGTATAAATTGTCATAGCTTTGTTGAAATCACCCTCCATTTCTGACTATTGATTCCAGCTGGTGATTCTCCCCCCGCCACTTATTTTTTTAGGTGCATTCTCCAGTATTATGGAAACACGTCTTTCTTAGCCAGTTGTTTTCTTCAAATAGCAAATTCTCTTCTTTATTGCCCTGAGCTAGGATATCTTTCAAAATGTTTTATTTTTTTATTATTTGAATTATTGACATTTAGTGCGTAATTATACCACTTGAGTTTGGGTTGTTGTAGTTTATAGTTTCCAAGTTTTCTTTTTACTAACCAGGAGTATACACTATATCAATTCACAGTTATTGAAGCAACATACCTTATTAAGATTCTTAAATTTTACCTTTTTTATGTTAGAAAATGGTGAATGCTGTATTTCTTACTTAATTATTAGTTAGTGACACATTAGGTGGAAATAACTTTATTAAAGCCTGTTTTGTATTTAAAACTGCTTTATTAAAACATATTAAACCAAGGAAGTATGAATGGTAGTTATAAATTGAACTGATTATTTCTGGTCAGCAGTTCTTTCAAGGTTTTAGAACTACCAGATCTCATCCGTTCAAACCTAGTTTTTATCCATAAATTGGAAGAGCAAAATGAACTTTCCTGTTTTTTCAACTCGTTATAGGTTTCTCAATTTTGAATTAACTAGTCATGGAACTGAAGTGGTTGAATAAACAGAAACAAAGGAAATATTCTATCTGCACCTGCAGAAAAGGCTACTTCTGTCAGAAGCTGGTTTAGCACTTCAACAAGCTCTGGTTCCAGGTGCCAAGTCAGATACTTTCACCAGTTCAGTAGTTTGAATTTCTTTAAAGCTTTGGCAGCAAATCTACTGATTGAACATTATTATTCTATTTAAATTTAAATGATTTTAGTAGATTACTGTAGTAAATCTAAGCCTTAATATCGGTTGACATTATTTTCAAATAGGTTTATTTTTTAAAAAGAAAAAATATATTTAAATAAAGTCTGATTAAAATGAAAATTCAATTAAAAAAACAAAACATTCCTTTTTAGCCATCCTTGTTTGATTCAAAGTCCACTGAGGTCAATAAACTCCCATTGATTTCTCAGGGCTTTGGATCAGGTTCTCACCATAAAACATTGTATATGACATTCCATTTTCATCTATGAAAATGATTTTCTTTATTACTAGCCATGCTATCCTGACTTCAGGACATACCTATCATAGGCAGATGAGTATGTAAGAGTTCTCAGCCCTTCATTAACACTGCAAGGGAAGACAACAGGTAAAAGAGAAGCTGTTGCAAACTTGTGTTTTCTCTTGCTTTTCCTCGGTCACCTGTTGCCTCATAATAAATACATAATATCTGGAAATGTTTCAGTGCAAGGGTCTGCAGAGTTTTGACCCAGCTGAAGTACACAGGGACTGAGAATGTAACACTATCTGATCCAAAGTTCACTGAAGTCAATGCGGGTCTTCATTGCTTTCAAAGAGGTTTGGATCAGATCCTTTGTCAAGCCACCTCTCATTTCCTCTGGCTGTTGAGTTCTGCTAAAAGCACAGAATCAGCCATTTAAAGACCACATGGTCCCTTTGGTACTGTGGACTTTTAATATATATGGGTTCCAACTGCAAAATTTGGCTCAGAAATTCTCAGTAGAATCCAGCTTCTCCTTTATGTCTATGATTCTATTCTTAAACTTTGGCTGATGCAAAGAAACCACTTGAGTTTTGCTCTTGTGGTTTATGTGAACACAGGTACTTGGGAAAGTGTCTCAGTGGGTGTACATTTATGAAATAAGACCTGGTGAATGTTGCAGAGAGACGTTGCCAATGCCTGAGATGCATCATTGAGGCTGACTGCCAAAACCATCCTGAAATGTCTGCGCTTAGATTGTCAAGTGCTCAGCTCATCCCATTGTAGCACTTAGGGCCAGATTTTCAAACGGATTCAGCTCCAAATGTGCTGACCCATTCTGCTAATCCAGACCTTACTTTGGTGACTAAATGGAGGGGGGGGAAGGGTTGTTTGGAGCCATTGGGAAAATCTGGCCCGGATTGTGGTTATAAAATGGCCTTAGTTACTATAAGGAAGGAATAAGAGTGTGGGACATGTGAAATAGAGATGGCCCCGGAATTGGAATCATACATGGAAACCCAGCCACTGCCGTACCCAATCTCTGCTCCCCTCATACCTCTGGGGTTCAGAAAAAATGGGCCCTGTGGCCAAAGTCATCCCTGGCTTTTTCTTTGCAAAACCCAAACTACTCCTGGCATCTGTTAGATTGGTGCACAATCATCTTTTTGGTTTCTTCAGCGTGGGTCCCTATGTATAGTGCAACCTCTCTGAGTTCATCCTTATCGTCCCCAACCAACGCACATATCGGCTCCCACTTCTGCCATGTGGACTAATAAATCCCTATTTGTCTGTCCCATTTCCCCTATCATCTGTATCTTCTGAGACTCTGAGCTCCTTCAGGAATCCTTCTTTGTCTGGGAAGTGTGTAGCATACGGTGCATGCCAGCATACTCACATGATGATGGTAGTCTCTCTACAGATCAGGTGTTAAACAAAGCACTACCCTTTAAAATAGAGTTTTGTGCTAAAATTCCCTAATTTAAATGATGCACATGAAAATAAAAAAGATATTGAACATAATTACTCACAAATAATAATGATTCCCTAAGTGATGGTGTGTAATTAATTACATTGCTTTTCTCTTTTCACGATCCCCCCATCCACTCCTCTTTCTCCTTCCCAGCTGTAGATCCTTACCTTGCAAAAACTTAAGAACATAACTATCATAAGGCAAGTTCCAATGCTTGATATGCCAGATTATCACTAATAGGCATTTATTTGACAATATTTTCCTGTTTCTCTTGAAGACAAGATCTCCCCCTTGACCGCTACACTTAGCACTTCGCAGACCCCCCCCTCTATTCACTTGCCCAGCCTGCAAACTCTTCACCTCTTTCTACTTCACCCTCCTTCCCCTTCAATCCAGCTTCATTGTGTAACCATAAAACTGATTCACTAGGAGTTAGATAATACCCTTAGATTCCTGTTTTATTTCATATAGTAGACAGGGTCCATCTGAGCCTGTAACTCAAGCCTCCCAGTGGATGCTGTACAGGTCTGATCTTGCAAAGATTTAATCTTACTCACATTCTTGTGTTTTTGCTGGATCAAGCCTTCACTTGTAAGTACATAAGAATGGCCATAGTGGGTCAGACCAAAGGTCCATCTAACCCATCTATCCTGTCTTCCGACAGTGGCCAATGCTAGGTGTCCCAGAGGGAATGAACAGAACAGGTAATCAGGTGATCCATCCCCTGTTGCCCATTCCCAGCTTCTGGCAAAGGGAGGCTAGGCACATCATCCTTGCAAATCCTGGCTAATAGCCATTGATGGATCTATCCTTCATGAATTTTTCTAGTTCTTTTTTGGACCCTGTTATAGTCTTGGCCTTCACAACATCCTCTGGCAAGGAGTTGCACAGGTTGATTGTGTATTGTATGAAAAAATACTTCCTTTAGTTTGTTTTAAACCTGCTGCCTATTAATTGCATTTGATGGCCCCTAGTTCTTATGTTATGAGAAGGAGTAAATAACACTTCCTTATTTACTTTCTACACACCAGTCATGACTTTATAGATCTCTATCATATCCCCCTTTGTCATCTCTTTTCCAAGCTGAAAAGTCCAAGTCTTATTAATCTCTCCTCAGATGGCAGCCATTTCATACCCCCTAATCATTGTTGTTGCCCTTTTCTGAACTTTTTCTAAGTCCAGTATATGTTTTTTGAGATGGGGCAACCACAGCTGTACGCAGTATTCAAGATGTTGACATACCACGGATTTATATAGAGGCAATATGATATCTTAACTATCCCTTTCTTAATGATTCCCAGCATTCTGTTCGCTTTTTTGACTGCTGCTGCACATTGAGTGGATGTTTTCAGAGAACTATTCACAATGACTCCAAGATCTCTCTCTAATTAGATCCCCTCATTTTATATGTATAGTCATTGACTCTGCATTGGAGGTGACTGTTGGGGAAGAAGGTTGGCTTGGGTCTTTCACCTTTTATCTTTCCACCCTTTCATCATCTGCCCAAACTTCAGGTATATTTGAATTCTGAATGTATCCAAATTCTCCGCTGGTGCAAACTGGCACAGTTCCATTGGAGTCAATGGAATTACACCATCTTATACCTAGAGCTGCTTTCTTTGCTGGTATATGACACAAAGTATACAGAAGCAGTAGAGAATCCTGTGGCACCTTATAGACTAACAGACGTTTTGGATCATGAGCTTTCGTGGGTGAATACCCACTTCGTCAGATGAATGTAGTGGAAATTTCCAGGGGCAGGTATATATATGCTAGCAAGCAAGCTAGAGATAACGAGGTTAGTTCAATCAGGGAGGATGAGGCCCTGTTCTAGCAGTTGAGGTGTGAAAACCAAGGGAGGAGAAACTGGTTCTGTAGTTGGCAAGCCATTCACAGTCTTTGTTCAACCCTGAGCTGATGGTGTCAAATTTGCAGATGAACTGAAGCTCAGCAGTTTCTCTTTGAAGTCTGGTCCTGAATATACAGAGAGTCCCTCATGTGTTTTGTTTTTTTTTTTTTTTTTTGACTTTTGAGTTTCCTAAATGCTTATCTGAATCCAAAATTATCTGTCTGTCTCAAATTAGCTTGGCTCTGTCCAGAAGTTATAACCTCCCTCTGATTCCTTTCTGTGGAAAAAAATGAGGAGTTCTCAACCTGCAACTGGGGCATGCTGGTTGGTGCTGAACAGTTGTGGTTCTGTTTTAAGAACTGCTGGATTGTTTTTTCTGTAAGGTGCTGCCACTCAGTGGAGCAGCTGCCTGCAGCTCCAGGTAGCTCCTGCCTGCCCTGTATTTGTGTCTCCCTTTCGGCGTTGGAGTTACTGGGAATGTTATCCAACTTCTGGTGAGTCAGTTCCCCCCCGCACACACACACATTGAAGTTATGTTGCTAGATTGGCTGGGAAGGGTGCAGAAAGGTAGAATGAGGGGAATGGGGTGGAGAAGGAAGACAGGTGTCGAAAGGAGATTGTGGGAAGATCTGCTGTCTTCAAGAGAAACTTAGGGAAGAAAAAAGAAAATGCAGTCAAATATGTGTAGCGCACACTGAAAATGAGAGAATTGTTATTATTTGTATCGTGATAGTGCCTAGAAGCCTCAACCAGTTGGGAGTCTCATTGAGCTTGGTGTTATACAACCAAGCAATCGAAAAATGGCAGGTCCTTCCCCAAGGCAACAAAGGAGAGGAGTGGCTGCTTAAATGTTTTCTTATCACTTACCTAGATTATGCAGAGCAGAAATATAATTTAAAAAGTTCAGAGTAGCATGTAGCCTTTGATAGGGGGCTAGCCATGAATTGTGTCCTGATCGGACTTGTCTAGGTCTTACATAAGCTAAAGCAATTCTGACCTCTGCTGTTGGGTCAATGTATCATTAATAAGTGCAGCACTTCCTGGGGGGATTGTGTAATGTTTATGGACTTGATGTTGGCACGTAGCTCTCACCGTCACAATTCCTGGCACCTGAGGTTGGTGTTATAATAAAGGTGGGGTTGAGTTACAAAATCTCTTGATTGGCAGGCAAATGTTCTGGCGAATTAACTGAATCTGTGTCTGTTACTCAAACTAATGTAACTCACTGAGGCCATGTCTACACTACGCGATAATATTGAATTAGCTAAAATCAGTTTCATAAAACTGATTTATAAATTTGATTTCATGCGGCCACACTAGGCACAGTAATTCGGCGTTGTGTGTCCATGGTCCGAGGCTAGCATCGATTTCTGAAGGTGGAGTAGCTATTCCGTGCTATCCCTAGTTTCTGCAGTCTCCCCCGCCCCTTGGAATTCTGGTGTTGAATCATTGTCGTCGGTGGTTCTGGGTAAATGTCATCAGTCATTCCTTCCTCTGGAAAACAACAGCTGACATCCTTTCGTGCCATTTTTCCCTGGATTGCCATGGCAGACGCGCCATAGCACGGCAACCTGGAGCCCGTTCAGCTTTTTTTTCTGGCACTGTATGTGTATTGGATGCCGCGGACAGAGGCGATACTCCAGTGCTACACAGCAGAATTCATTTGCTTTTGCACGATAGCAGAGATGTTACCAGTCGTTCTTACCTCTACTGCTGAGAAACTGGTAATGAGATGACGGTTATTCTCCCCCTCTGCACTGTCACCTGCTATCATGAGTGCCCCTGGCTGAGGATCGGCCGGGGGCGCAAAAGCAAAATTGGGATGACTCTGTGGTAAACGTCTGGTCTCAAATCTGGACTTAGCGTCAAAATCTGTTAGTGTTTACTGTGAACCCCCCCAAGCTCTTACCCAGTTTGGATCTTGTCTCGCTGCCACCACCGAAGTTGTCCCAGGGTTTCGCCTCCTCGGTTCCCCAAACCTTTCCTTGGGGGACCCCTCCAAGACGCCAAGAGCCCCTGGGTCTCCTTATTCATCCCCCAGCTTCCCCCCCTTTCCGGGGTTTGCCGGTGCGATGCTGTCCTATTCCCTTTGAATACAACCAGAGAAGCAATCTAGCTTCCCGAGGCTATGCTTCACCTAGTCAGCTCCACACAAGAGATTCCCCCCTTTGTCCCGTAGCCTTTTCCCGCCCTGGACCATAGGAAAGTAAGACCACAGAGCTTGGGCTTTTCCCCTCCCCCCTAGCCTGGCAAGAAATTCCTTCCCCTCGCCTCACGAAGGAAAAGAAACTCCCACAAGTTTTAAAAAACTTTATATAAAGAAGAAAACGAGAACAATAATACTGCATAAGAAACTCAATACAGGAACTAGGCTTATAAGAAAATAGGAATAAACAGTCTGATTTAAAAGATAGCCCAATTAAACAGTCCAGCAAATCAACGACCCATGTAAATACAAATCAAAGCACACACAGCCAATTACTTTAGCTTCCTTTTGTACTACACAGATGTTTAGTAAAATTTTTTGAAAGAAAATGGAGTTAGAAGAAAGCTTGTTTACACACAGCCGAGGAAAACAAAAAGACCAGAACAAAGCCAAAAACCTCCAGAGTTCCCACCCTTACTTTGAAAATCCGGTTTCTGATTGGTCCTCTGGTCAAGGTGTTTCCCTTTGTAAACCCTTATACAGTTAAAGAAAAATACCACTTACTACCTATCTATACTTGACAGACTCCGCGATCATCCCCCTTATGGTTTCTAAAATAGTCGTCCTGCCTAGTAAAAGGGGACAAGTGTACAAGAGACCAGTGTCAGAGCACAGTCTGCTTCATGTCAGTATTCACAGGGGTGCCCCTGCAACAAACCCCACCCGTTGCCTCCGTCCTCCCAACCTTCCTTGGGCTACGCGTGGCAGTGTCCCCCTCCACTTTGTGTCTTGAAGTTATAAAGAATTGCCACGGACATAGACAAACAGAGCTGTGTGAGAAAAAATGAGGGGAGAGCAGCCTCGCGGGGCTAGGACTAGATCCGGGCGAAGGACATAAAAGCGGTGGCGGGGAGAGGAGCCCAGCACCCACTGCTATGATAGTAGGCAGTACGAATCTTTTCTTTAGCACGGAAGAGACGAGGGTGCTGATTGAAGCTCAAGCCCCAGTTGCTATGAGGAAAATCACAGTTACAGCCATTCTGTACCATCTACTGGGAATAACTGGGAGTTCATTTCCCATTTTACCAGCACCCCCAGCCAGCCTCACCAAGGCAGCAGGACATCTGGCTGATGGCGGATGAGATTATCAGTCATATTGCAGTCTATCACGGGAGGAGGGGATAGAGCGGATCCTGTCTTCACTGCTGCAGCAATCGCGATACTCAGAGCCTTAGCTACACAAGGGTGACATTAAAGAATCAGAAATGATTTTTTCCTTTCTCTTCACGTGGTGGGGGGGGGGAAGAAACTGAAGAGCTAGTCTCTGAACCACGCCAGAACACTGGTGTTGAACCTACAGACATTGGAGCTGCAGCCAAGATGCAAATACTTTTCAGAGACTGCTGTGGACTGTGTGGGATAGCTGGAGTCCTGCAGTTACACCCCTCCCTCCCTCCTCCTGAGCATCCAATTTGATTGCTTTGCTTTCCGTACACTTTTCATGCAGCACTGATTAGCTGGAGTTTTTTCCAACGCCTTGAGCATTCGTCTCTTGTAACAGAGCTCTAGAGAACAGATTGTCTCTCCATGAAAGCGAGATTCAGATCCAGTATCTCCTGTAGGGTCCATGCTGGAGCTCTTTTGATTTGGGACTCTTATGCCACCGGCTGATCAGATCTCAACGCTGGGCAAACAGGAAATGTAATCAAAAGTTCGCTGGGCTTTTCCTGTTGCACCTGCCGCACTGCATCCGAGTTCAAGTGCTGCCAGAGCGGTTCAGTGCGTGTGCTATGGGAATACCGCCGGGAGGCCAATGAACATTGAATTTCCAGTCCACACTAACCCACAACCCTAATCCGATATGTTTATATCGATTTTAGCGCTACTCCTCTCGTCTGGGAGGAGTACAGAAATCGATATAAAGTGCTCTTTATATCGATATAAAGAGCGTTGTAGTGTGGACGGGTACAGCGTTAAATCGATTTAACGCTGTTTAAATCGATTTAAACGCGTAGTGTAGACCAGGCCTTATTTTAAAAATCATAGACTGGAGGCAAACCCTTTTCTTTTCCTGCATTGTCAACCTTTGCATGTTCAGAGTGAATAAGAAATGCTCGGCAAAAGATAAATCAGAGCTTCTTTTCTCCTTTGCTCTCAATACAAAAACATAATTTAATTCCATTAAATTAAAAGGTGGCAAATTCAAAACTAATATGAGGAAATAGACTGTCACCAAACATGTATCTGGACTAGGGAACTCATGCCCACCGGAAGTTGTTGGGGCTGAGAATTTAGGAAGATTCAAAAAGGGATTAGACATTTCTGTGGATATGCAGAGTTATCATAATTAACGATAAACATTTTTGCAAGGTATATTAAACCTCATGCTTCAGGACTTAAGCCAATTTCTATGTATTAGAGATCAGGATGAGATCTAATGTGGGGTCAGATTATCAACATCTGCTACTATGACAGCTGCAGAAACAGGGGACTGGAATAGATCGCCCTTGGCAGTGGTGAATTAGCAACTGGGACAACAAAGCCTGTGCCCAGGGGCCCTGGCCAATTGAGGGGGCCCTGGAAAAATGGCGCTCCCATGCCCCGACCTACTCCTGCTGGGGATTGAGGTTGGTGTGCGGGGACTTGCCTATGAGCTGTTCAAATGAAGGTTCTTCAGTTATCGAGGGAGATGGAATTCTGCTGCCAGGTCATTCTGTGACCAGCTCGCTGGGTGTTGGACCTTGTCCTCACCCTTGGCTCAGGCACGGTTTGTAAGTCAGCAGGTGGAGCCATATAGTTGCAGTTCCATTACAGACCTCCCTGTTGAGGAAGCCATGTCCCACTCAGGAGTATTACATGTGGGTGGGAGGCCTTTGGGAGCCAAGGCCGTGGCCCTTTGGTCCTCTTTGCTGCTGTGATGTTCTTTAGCAGCTTTTCTATCACAGAGAGAATAAAACGTTGCCTTTCAGAAAACAGCTCCACTCTCCTTGTGTTAAAAACGGCTTGATTTGTCCTGCCCTGAAATTGCTGTCATCAGATCCTTTCATAGCATAGCATGCGTTTTGACAAATGGAGATTGGAAGAATTCTACTAACGTGAATCTATTGTTACACTAGATCGTACTGCTGCTGTTATGGAGAGTTGCCACGCTCTGCCCCCCTATCATTTGATTTTCACTGTATGGTGCTAGAAGCTGTCAGTGAGAACCTGTGTAAAAAAGGCAGCACGATTGTCACGTGCTAAGACTTTGCAACTAAGCACCTTGAGTGAGCTGCTAGTGGAAATGCTCTGTGCAGGACTGGCTGGTGTGATGTGTGTCACTGCTTCTCTCGACCTAAAGAAATGTCACTGCAAGCATCTCATCTGAAAGTGGCTGGTTCCATAGGCCCCTTGGGGTGCTCTATCCCCGCTCTGCTCCGTCCCAAGGCCACCCCTGCACTCTGCCCCTTCTCCTAAGGCTCTGCCCTCACCCCAGCTCTTTGATCGCTCCCTGAGGTCCCTGCTTGCTGATCTCCACCCTCCCACAAGCTCCTCCTTGAGCTGCCGAACAGCTGTGACTGGTGGGTGCTCAATTTTTTTTCAGTGGGTAATCCAGCCCCAGAGCACCCACAGAGTCGCCACCCCAAGCTCGTTCATGAAAAAGATCTGGGAGTGGTTCTTTTTCTCCTTGATACCTCTACACTGCATCTGCGGCCAAACCTCACAGCCCAGGCCCACAGGGTTGTCTTAACAGGGCTCATGCTAGTGCACTATTAATAGCTGTGTAGACATTGCTTTGACATTGCGGCTTGGACTCTCAAGGCCCCCCTCTGCCAGCTCCATTCTGAGCAGCAAGATCTACACAGCTATTTTTAGTGTGTTCGCATGAGACCACACAACTCAGTGGAACCTGGCCTGAGAGGTTCACTCCCAGATGCAGTGCAGCTACACTCCTTGATCATGTAGAGAGGTTTGAGAGTCTGCGCCTGTCACTAACCTACCAGAAGTGGCTCTTTAGCTCAAGTGCTTTGAAAATCAGAGCCTCCACGTTCAGTCCCTGCTGATGACTTACTGCTACAGATAGAAGTCCTAATACGGCAGTGCTTAATAGCGCAGTTGCTTTAACTCAAGGTGCTGATTTCTGTGCCTGTAGTTGAATATGATATAGTTCAGTGACAGCAGATCTGGGCAAGAAACAGTTTTCCCAACCTGTGAAAATGTTTGAGATTTCAGAAGTTTTTCCCATTCGTCGGTGAGACAAATCAAAGACCTTTCAAAAATGTTCACAGAATCCAGTGGAGAGAGAGAGTGACCCCAGAGAAGCCAACATCCCAGCGCTTAAGGCTGTCATGTGGTATGGAAGTGTGGGGGGGAGGAAACCCAGGTCAAAGTCCCCATTCTTCCTAATTTGTAGCAGGGACTTGACCCTGGTTCTCCCACATCCCCTGAGACTGCCCTGAGCACCAAGCTGTAGAGTCAATCTCTTCTCTCCAAAAAAAACCTGCTTTGTCAAAAATTCCTGACCATTGCTAATGAACAGTTTGAACCATGGACCAGCATGTTCATTTTAAACACCCAGGTGCTTTAAGACAAACTTTGTTTGACTGATGGGACATATAATACTGTGTGCGTGCATACCACTGCCCTATACCAAACAGAATATCAGAGAGGTAGGGGGGTGTGTGTGTGAGTATATAAGTATGAGAGAGAGACAACTCCATCTTGGCAGACACTCCAGGACTGCTGGAGCTAGAATCATAAACTAAAAGCTGAGGCTTCCTTGATGGGGCTATAACAGAAAGGATCAGGCACAGAAAGAATTCTGTAACACACTCAGCAGTGGTTTATATACACATCAAATGCCCTTTAGTGGCTGTTTCTACAGTTAATGGAGATTTTCCTTCAGGTCAGGTGAGAGGAGCCTGCATGTTTTGGAGCAGAAGGTCTTGATGTCTACAAGAGCAAATAGAATTTTTCAATGTGTTTTTGATGAATATTTTCAATAAAAATGTCTTGATTTTTTTTTACTTAGTTTGGATTTTTTATAGAATTGTTTTATTTTGTTTTCTTTTTGTCAAAAAAACAAAATTTGTTTTCCAGGTTTCAAAAACAGAAAAGTTTTAATTTTGCCCTCCATCTCCCCCCTCTTCCCCCCACATTTTCCACTGGACAACCATTAAACCCTCAGCAGTCACAAAATCACTGTATCGGGTACTGCCACATTCAGTTTGAAAAGTTCTTCCTTTTCTGTGTTCTCTTTCAGAAACACCAATGGGGCTCATTGCTGAGAACCTCAGGAAAGCCAGAGAAATAGCCCACAGTGACTCACGTGTTCCTGAACAGCTAAAGCATTATTTACAGAAAGCTCTGGAGGTTGCTGTTGGACTGGACCCTTACCTGGACGCAATGGCAACTGCAAAGTACTGAGATTTCTTTGTTACCTTGTGCATTTTTCTCATGGTCTGATCCCTAAAGCCGTAGATTTTTAAGGGCCTAAGGGACCCTTAATCTCAAGGCTGCCCCAATACTGTGGAATAAACTCCTGCAGGAACAACAACCTCACCTCCTTTCGCTGTAAAGTTCAAGGCACCTTTCTTTAACCTTGCCTTCTCTAACACAAACACAAAGCAATGTACCTATGTGGGGTGGAGGGTGGTGCATGCAAACATACACACATTGCTACATGTTTGTTATATATTGTATATTTAAAATATAATAATAAAAAAATCCAAATCAAAACTATACTGCACACACTTCTCCCCCTGGGGAGAAGATGAGACAACAAACATAAGACAGATGTTAGTCATGTTCCTTAATGCACTAATGATAGACACTCTGATACTGTGGTGATGAACATGGTATAACAACCTGAATAAAAGAGACCTTGTGTAGAACACAAGCCATAGAATGTGATCCAGTTACCCATATTGAGCCCCAGGACTTGTATTTGACTAAAGCATATCTTTCAGAAAGGCATCCAGTCTTGATCTGAAGACTTCAAGAGATGGAGAATCCATCGCCCCCATTGGTAGATTCACCATGTGCATACCATTTAACAGTTTTCTTCCTTTTTAGAACTCATTAAAAACCCACAGTGCAATGGTTTTTTGGACTGGTTTTAGGTGAGCCAAGAAAGAAGGGGCTTGATTCTTCTCTGTTCCTGGAAAACCAGGGAATTTGTCTGAGTAAGAACTTGGCAAAACAATTGGTTAATAGCTAAGGCCCAATTCTGCCTTGACCTTCACATGGACTTCACTGGGGCTCTGTCCAGGCACAGGGATTTCCCCCACATGGGGGGAGCTCATTGCAGGATCAAGGCCTCAGAAAGAATGTCAGGATTTAACCACTAATAATAAGAACAAGCTGTGTTTTTAACAGACCGCAACATTGGAGATCCTGCTCAAATGCAGCCATTGGTTTTTTTAAACACTGTTCTCTATTTGCTTTTTCTAGTTAGGAGTAAGCACAGATGAACTTTCATAGATTCATAGACTCTAGGACTGGAAGGGACCTCGAGAGGTCATCGAGTCTAGTCCCCTAACTTGCTATATAAAACATATTAGGAGCCTGAGGATTCAGCCCAACAATAATACCCTTTGTATGCAGTAGAGCTTTTATTTCAAAAGTGCTTTACAAATATTAATTATGCTGCTAACTAAATTATTTTAGTAACAAAACTAATTAATTAAACTAATTTTAGGTATCATTAATTCAGAAGTCCAGTTGATACCCTCATTATTCCTCTTTGAGCTGCAGCATATTACCTGGGCGTGTAGGGTCTGCTAAATAGTTCCCATCTATCAGCATAAATTCTGATCTGTGGAAAAAGCCAGTTCTTTCTGAAATTGACAATGTGTAAACTGTTCCAGTCTGTGGATTATGGGAACGCTGAGCATTAGTTCTGTTGCTGAAATAATAGCTGATAGTTATTTGACTTGCACTAGCTGTATGATAATAGCTATACATTATCTTATTAAAGTTGTTAAAGCATTTGTGAGGGGCAGAAAAGAGGTTATAGGAAATGTTCAGCTCGTCAAGGCTTGGATTATCTGAGTGTGTCTGATATGGGTTATGAATTCTTTCTCATTTTACTGAAGGTTGGCGGGGGAGGAGAGTAAAAATAGCTTCCGTGGCGTAAAATTCTGGCCTGTGGAAGCATCACAAGCCTCCTGGGATTGACGGCGGTGGAGGCTATTCTCTTCAGATGGGGGAATCTTGCCTGCCTGGTGGCTCTTGTCTTCTTTGATATCCCATGCTGTCTTCTTTCCAGAGCAGAGCCTCCCTACTCCTGGGGTCCCAGCGCTCAGGCACCAGCCCAAGCCTGAAACTTTACATAGCAGTTTTACAGCCCTGAGGCCTGAGCCCCACAAGCCCACATCATCTGACACAGGCCAGGGTATTTAGTTGCTGTGGAGACATACCCTTATTTAGCACTGTTTAATTGGCATACACTGTATGCTAGTCAGGAGCGGTGCCAGGGTTTTTGGCGCCCTAGGCAGAGGTCCTTCCGCGCTCCCGGTCAGTGGCAATTCTGCGGCGGGGGGGGTCCTTCTGCACTCCCAGTCTTCGGGGCACTTCAGCGGTGGGTCCCGGAGCGAGTGAAGGACCCGCCACAGAATTGCTGCCGAAGACCCGGAGTGCAGAAGGACCCCCTCCCCGCCGCCGAATTGCAGCCGAGGGCCACAAAATGCCTCCCTCCCAAATCCTGGTGCCCTAGACGACCGCCTAGGTCGCCTAAATGGAAGCGCCAGCCCTGATGCTAGTTAGGCTCTGTGGAATAATGCCTGGCGACGCCCAAGATTATCTTCAGGGAATCTCCTGATGTCCATTGAGTTCTTCCCAGGTTACAGGGAGGAGGTTACTTGAGCTCCATCTCCAAGGAATTGTCTTCTGAAGGCAGTAGCTCTGTTTGGAGTTTCCAGCACAGAAGAGCAGTGCTCCATGAAGGTCACAGAGATAACATACCAAGAACAGCTCTCAACGAAGGATCTCCTTTCCTTTACAGCTGTTCTGTTTTATATAAACCATGACCACATCCTACCTGATTCCTGGGGAGTTTTTGCTATCCTAGAGCTAGATTGACACTGAATTCTGTGACTTGTGGAGCATAGGAGGCTCTAGAATTTACCGCAGCAGAGCAATCGATTCTTTTTTCTTCTTGTGATGCTGCTTGCCTGCTACAGAGCCCTCTGGGGACCCTTGTCATTCAGGGTACCAGTTGTTCTTCTGGGCCCCAATGTTCTTGCATATCATTCCATTATTTGTGGGCATGCCTTGTCTCATGTCATTGTGTATGCAGGGAGCGGGGAGTTGGAAGGGGCGAGATTTGCAGATTTTGTACAAGACACTAACACTCAGCTGATTGTTTGTTTCCTTTTTAGAACAGCCTCACTTGAAGGCTGGCAATTGAACGTTGCAGGCGTTGAAACAAAAGTTAAGCCTCATAAAGAATGTGCCTCTGGCTATCTAAAAGGCAAGTCCAACAGTCCAAATCATAATTAAATGCTACAAATTTTGAATGCCAGATACCAGTAAGACCATGATGCTCGTCCCACTATATCCCATGCGTCCGGAGAGAGGGTTTGATGGATGTAGACAGACAATGTGAAAGTGTTTGAGACAAAAAGGATTTAAATGAGGGGTTTTTCTATGATTGGATTCTTCTTCATTTTTCTTGAAAATCTAATTTTCAAACCTGCTCTGCCTCTTTCACAAACAATAAAGAGATCAGATTAATGCGGTGAAGGGCAATTTTTTTTTAAATGGCAGGTTGGCAGAGGTTGTTTGTGTGCTCACAGTGGGGCAAGTATTGGTCCTCTCCAAACTAATGACACTTGGGGTTGTGTTCATGTGCAAAGCTATTGCACTAAATCTATTCCTGGACTCATTCTTCCCAGATGTTGCCATCTTTTCCATGATACATCGTTGCAGTGAAGCACTCTTGTAATGTATTACACTAATACATTGTTCAAAGGACAGCGCTGATGATAAATTTCTTAAATGATGGTGCTGTCTAGGGATAATGACTCTAAGAGCAAAAGCAAGGTAATGTGATTTTTTTTTAACCTGGTCCCAGAAAGAATACAGGAGACATCTTAAAACCATTTTCTTCTGGGGGGAATGTTAAAATATGCAATATTTCAAGCACTATTTAACAAGCACTTAAACAGTACCAGCATTGATGATAAAGATTCTACACTTAAAGCCAGTACCTTCATTCTGTTGTCGTTAGCAGCGTTTTAGATGAGATGCTGTCAGATTCTGTTGCTAAACCCCTATTCTAAAGTGTTTTACGATGTGATTAAAAAAAAAAAAAAAGGATGATCACTTAGAAGTTAGATTTAATTTTCACTGTGAACAATGTATAGTGTATTGTCTTTAATATGGTTATTTTATTCTATTCTTTCAACAGGCCAAGTTCTCAGGATGTTTGTTCATATGGTTGGAGCCAAGAGGATTTTATTAATTGGCAGGCTTAAAGGTTATAGTATCCTTGCTATGAAGGAGGCATTGCCAGATGATGGAAAAATAACTTCATGTGCAGTAGAGCCATATCTTGGAGTGAAAAGCCAAGAAGCATCTGATTACTCATCTCATGTTAAACAGATAAGTGTGAAAGTGGGGCCAATAGCAGACACTTTGGAGGTAAACTCACTTATTATTATTATTTATTATTTATTTATTATTAATTAATAATAATAATTCATTATTTGTATTATTGTAGCATCTAGGAGCTCCAGTCATGGATCAGGATCCCATTTAACATGAGATGCTTGACAAACACAGAACAAAAAGACATTTCCTGCCCAAAGTGGTTACAATCTTAAGGAAGGGGACATTCGTTTTAGAGCTGGTTCTGTTATTGGTTGCAAATACATTTAGTCCTGTCTACAAGTTGCTGATTTATCCTGATTTCTTTGTCATTTGCAAATATGCAAAAAAATGTTCAGTGAGTGGATTGTTCAAGAACTGTTCATTTCAACTATTTAGTTGGGGACTATTTGTTATTCCTGGTGTGTGACTGGATTGCTAAATCATATGGTATTGTTTCTTTTCCCTATCTAGAAGTGCTGAAACTTTTTAATCAGGAGAAAAATTCATCTCTAAATTCAGTGGACTTTGGATCACCTCCATAGAAGTCAACTGAAGCTTTTCCACTAACTTTAATGGGTTTGGATCAGAGCCTATGATTCCCAAAGCAACATATGGGCAAAGTATACACGTGACCCTCTGTGACTGACCCCACAGAGATGAGCCATCTGGTACAATTTATAAAAGAGGGACCAAGTTCTGTAGCTGAAGTGGTAGAGGTCTTCGCTTTGGTGATACTCTCTAGATATCTTCCTACTGATGACACAATCAGGGAATCAGGACAAAAGTTTTCCACTTCCAAAGCATTATCTAGCATGGTAGCTAGATTTGGTTTGTCTTGTCCATTGGCTGGTCCCATGGGAGAGTAAAGCCTACCACTGGTACCTGCTAATGGAGGCACTCCTTTTATCTGAAATGTTAGCTACCCAAACATTTGATTCTGAAGGTTAAGGGTTCTGTTTCTACTGATAACCCATGGTAGGCATCATTAAGTAAGGAACATTTCTAGTACTTATGCCAATCAATCTGAGACTGAAAATGACGTCAGTTTAAAGTGTGGGCTCAGCTGTAACATTATTTGCATTAGCAGGGATTGTATTCATTTCTAAAATTGAGTGGCCAGGAGCTTTTTGACCTCTGGCTTTTGTGACCTATGCATTTGATAGGAAAGAAACAAAGAGCTTTGACATGCATCCTGAACATGAAATGATACAGATCACCTGCAACGAGTGGTGTTTAAAATCCTTGCTCCCTGCAGTGAGTCTGAAAATAATTGAATTGCTGTTGCTCTCTAGTGCTCATTCTATGCAACTGACTTACTGTGACTGAATTAAAATATGTAGAGGCAGGCGGGGTACCTGCTGTGAAGAGATTAAAGAAGGGACCAGAATGGGAGCGAAGACATGAAAATTAAATCCTTGAATCATAATGCTGCAATTGGTTTTATATCTTCCTGTTGCTTCTTATCAGCAACCACCAAAAGAACATTCCAAGCACAATCCTGCGGGAGGCTTAATGCCCTGAACTCCCTTTTAAGCTAGTGGGTGCCAAAGGTCTTCGCTATTTGGTTGGAGGTGCTTATTGCCTCATGGCTGTGGATTCCTTGTTATGAAACGACTGAAGAATTACTGTATCAGCACTTGACCCTACACCAATGAAGTCAATGGACGATTTGTCATTGACTTCAACAGGAGTAGGATCACTCTCTTAGGAGATGGGAATTTTGTTAGATTAACTACAACCTGTGGAACTCATTGCCTGGAGGTGTTGTGAAAGCCAAAACAATACTAGGTTCATTAGATAAGATCATGGGGGATAGCTCCATCAATGGCTATTAGCCAAAAAGGTCAGGGATGCAGCACCATGCTCTGGTATCCCTAAGCCTCTAACTGGATGACAGGAGATGGATCATATTATAGTTGCCCTGTTCTGTTAATTTCCTCTGAAGCACCTGGCATTGGCCACTGTCAGCAGACAGGATACTGGGCTGGATGGACCATTGGTCTGACCCAGAATGTCCATTCTTATGTACATGGGGGAAAAAACTGTTTAAGGTTCAGCGGTAATGACAGTAACACAATTTTCATGGAAAAGATATTACATTTTATAAAGAACGGGGTGGGTTTAGGTGCCCAGTGCCCTTTGAAATTGATGAGTTGTGCTTCTAACCTCCATTGGGCAGCTGTTAAAATCCCAGTGACATCTTTAGGTAAACCTGTAGAAACAAGAGCTGAAAATGCCTGTGTGCAGCTCGAGTTGATTTCTTAGAGCCAAAAGATGTTTTTAGTTATGTTGTTCTTCTATTAAAGTGGTCAGATATCTGTGTACCTTACACAGATGCCCAATGGGATGAGTGTTAGCTTCTTCCTTTTAACCTTAGAGATAGAAATTGTTGTGGTGAACTGGTGCTCTGAGATAGTATGGAGAATCCACTGTCTTAGGTGCCTGATCGGTGTGTCGTGCTCATGTGCTCAGGATCTAACTGACCACCAGGAATTTTCTGTGGGTCAGATGGGCTGACAACACTGGGAGTTTTCTGTTTCCCTGTGGAGAATGTAGCATGAGTTGACTGGTAGAATCATCAGGACATATGTCACCTAATCAGTTCCCTTCTGGTGACATTGGGCTCTGATGGTGCCTAAGTCTCTCTCCTGTCCTCTGCCGGTGGCGTACAATAGATGAGTCTCCTGAGAGCTAAAATGCTTTAGTTTAGCAAGTCATTGGGCTCAGCACAGGATTCTCTGGGTGAAATTTAATGTCTTGATATGTGGGAGGTCAGACTAGATGATGTAATGGTCCCTTATGGTCTTAAACTTACGAAGAGATGAAAGCTCAGCCCAAATGCTCTCTTCCACGGCAGAGCCCCAATAAATTAGTTTTCTTCACAGATGCTCCACAGGGGTCATGGGAGACAGAATCATCCTGACCCCCAAGTCATAGAGTGGCAAAAAAAATTCTCCTTGAATGTTACTGTGGCCCATAATCTGCAATAGTCTCCACAGGAACTGTGCCCACAGCTATTCAGCAAATTTGATCCATATAGGTCATACCTACTGGACATGCTTCCACAGCTTTCCTAATTCACCCCACCCCCAGAGCCCTCTCTACTGCCGTGATGGAGCTTCCATGCAGCATAGCAGCAGAGCACAGAGGATACATATATCCCCCCACGCAGGCTTCCCAAAGCCTCTCCCTCTAGTTACTTAGACATATAAATGTAGCAAGTTACTTAGTCCCTTTGTCAAAGATTACCTGCTCTGCACATCCTATTGCATGGCTTTGTTTTGTTCAGCAATGCAGGTAGAAATCAACTCTGTGAATACTGTATGCCATCGACACTGGGAAGATACATCATGCATGCCGAAGTCATCTTTAATAGGACTGCCTGGCATATTTTCTGAGCACTATATATTCCATCCATGCCTCAGAACTCTACCAGGTTGTACAGTATTTAGATTAGCATAGTACTCCCACTGAAGTTAATGGGTGTACTCATAAGCTTAGAGTAAGCACATGTTTAAGTGCTTTGCTGGAGCAGGACCTGAGATAGACATGCTGCTTATAGTGAAAAGCTGCGTGTTTGTTAATGCATTTGGGCAACTTCTTCTCACCTGCAGCTCTTTATGTGCAGTGCAGTAAAATCTTTCCTAGAAATGTAGCTACCACTTCTGAAGGGATTCTCTGGCTATGTAGGGACCTACCTGCTGCAGGTAGCTGGCAAGTACAAATCTGTCCATGGAAGAGGCATACTGTATTATAATAGTAATGCAATAGCCTTTTCACATTTGAATACTTGGTTCAAACCTGCTTGAGATGCAAGTGAAAATAGGCAGCAAAGGGCAGTGGTAGCCTAGTATGAGGTGTTCTCAATCCACTTGCTTGCATGAAAAACCAGTCTCTTAGGTCCTGAATTTGGTACAGATGAGCAACCAAAAATACATTTCTTTCTGAGTGGGGGAAAAAAGAGGTACATTGCATACATATATGCACGACTTCAATAATTTTAAACTCTTTTGAAATAAACTTGGAAGCTTCCCTTTTTTGTGTTCAGACTTCTGATGCTCACATTGACGCTCCAGAATCATTTCAAAAAATACTCGGATGTGTGGTATTCTAGCTGAATAACATGCCTTCACACATATGCAAGGTTTGTACATAATGAGCCCAATCCTGCATATAAAACTCCCATTGGCTTGTGGGGGAGTTTTTGTTGAAAAAAGAATGCAGGATCGGGCCCAAGGTGAATGCAACGTGCAGGGGAAATGATTCAAGTCTGTTGTTTTTGTTATGTCCATTTCAAAATCTAAAATACAACGTAAAAAAAATAACGTGCTTGCAGAAGATTGCGCTGATTGCAGGGCATTGTGCAACCACGTAGGGTTTTTTCTCCCCCCCGCCCACCCCACTCCACCGCCTCTTTACTAGGGAGAATAGGTGAATAGGTTGAGTTGCAGATCTCATTTCTCCTGTTTTGCTGCTTGTGAAGTCTGCCAACAGAATCCACCTTGACAAAGTCAAGGACTCTGCGTTTAATGTTGAACTGAGTGAATAAATTATGCATGAAATTGTGTCGGAGTCTCTAGTGTGCAGAATTGCTCCTTTTGATATGAAAGGTTAATTCAGAAAGGAGTCCAAAATAGCTGGAAATTGTGAGGATAAGTGGATAGTATTCACTGTTGTGAGCTGTTATTACTAGAAATTGCATTCCCTCTCTAGCTTCCCCTGAGATTTAGCTTTGCCAGTGAATATAAACTGTACTCAATAGAATAGCATTTAAGAGTAACCAGAGTGTATGTCCACATACAGTAAAATATTCTAATGGTGTTTTAAAAGGAAGTTGAACTTTTTCATGTATATCATGTCCCCTAAGGAAAAATTACTATTACATTTAGGTCAAGAACAAGGTGTATCAAAGGTAATGAGTTTGGAGTTTGTCTTTATTAGAATATACTGACTATACGATCCATATCAAAGCAACTGTACAGTCATCTGCTGAGCGAGTCTGGAGGTACTTGCAGTGAGCCATGGTTCCAATCAAGACTACACCGGATTTTAAATAAGATTTGGTGGAAGATTCATTCATTTGCTCATTCAGGGTGTCTTGTCTCTAATTTTTTTTTTTTTTTTGCCGTAAGTAGCAATAGTTCTATGCTCTTTAACATGTTGTCTTCCAGCATACTTTCAAGACACTACACGGTTCTATGATTTTTTTTAAAAAGAAATCGTTATTTACTGTAAGAAAAAAACAATAATTGCAGGCAGCCAAGCTAACTCTGGATTAAGACAATTTGTCTTGATGCTTCTGTAGCAGAGGGACGGGGATTGCACAGAAATTGTTCCCAAATGGGTTTCAGTCGAATGTTTTGCAGACAGATGATTTCCTTCTGGGTCTCAGCCTCTCACCCAGTCCGAGATACTTGGGCTGCACCTCTCTTCCTTCAAATAGTAAAGACAGGTCAGACTGCCCAAGGGGTCCTGGGTTGGGCCACAACCCTTCTCTACCCATTGCAATCCCATATCTTCTGGGGATGGCAGTGAGAAGAATTCCAGCCCCCTCCCCAGTCCTATCCACTCCCTTACAGTACCAATATTTTGTGTGCATTGCTCACCAAACAGAGCTTACACTAAGCTCCTTGTCTCTGTTTAAATCCTGCCCAAATAGAACCAGCCAATGGCTAAGTGGCACCTTTCAGGGGATCTTAGCCACAACCGCTCCCTGCCCATAGGATTCACTCTGCCAGTGGAAGCGGGTGAGAGACCGGATGGCTTATTGAGGTCTCTGCATCCTCTCTCCTTTCCAACGCTTCATCAGAGACCGACAGGGCCACAGTCTCCCCAGGCAGGAGATGATCACTGAAAAACAGAGCCGCAGTGACACAAAAGTGAGTGTCATCCATGTATCTTTATTGCCAGCTCTTGTGTCCTCTGATCTCATGCACAGAAATTACGCCATAGGGAAGACTGAGCAAGAAGGAATTTCATGGATTCCTCTGGACTAAAGCCACAAGAAAGAATAACTATATCTGTCCCTAAGCCAGTGACCTAAATGACCTAAGCTGTTCCAGCAGGTCATTCCACATAGAAGGGATCACAAAAGCAGATAAATTGTCAGCAGGTAACGATCTCAGACTGATGTCTGAATCATGAATAAATCCAGTTGATATCCAGGGCACTAGGAAATCCCCAGGTAGACCTATTTCAGTAAAAAATTCCAAAAAGCTTTTTCTTCACCAGGGAAGCAAACCAGAAATCATTGAGGACAGATGCTCTGGCCCAGAGAAGGCCAAATCCTCTTCTGCATGTCTTCCTCCTGTAGCAAGAAGGCTAATTTGAAAAATCAAAAAGGAGGAAACAATGGTTATTCTAGTCAACCCAAACTGGCTATGGTTCTCAGACCTAGTGGAATTTTCAAGGAACCTTCAATTTATCCTCCCAGCAAGCTCTTATTCAAAGGATTGCTCCTCTTTCTCTCCCCAGATTATCTGAACCTGACTGCTTGGCTACTGAGTAACAAGCCTAAACAAGATGAGATACTTTCCCAAAATAACAGTGACCTTCCTAGCCTCCCACAGACCTTCCACTACTTCGGCCTATGTAGGAGTATAGTCAAAGTCTCTTATTAGTGTTAAGATAACAAGATCACCTCCAGGAAACCAGATAACCCAGATCTCCTGGATTTATTACAAAATAGCCTAGATTTGGTCTTAAGATCTCCTGCAATTACATCTGATATCTTATATTGCAACAGTAAAAAGTGTCATAAATATAGGCTCATGCATGTCTCTGGTAGACATCCCAATGCTGTCTAAGTGCCTTATAGCAGTGTGTCTATCCATACTAACAATCAGGCTTATCTTCCTGACTCTGACCAGACCATGGTGCATTGAGCTTTCATAACTCATTCATCTGCATTGGAATTATCTAATTTCCCATATTTTCTCACCATAAATACCATGCTTGATGGTCCGAATCACCTTTTTAGAAGAGTTTCTGAAACCTCTGCTAGAAGACATGAACCTTGCTACATATTCCAGGAGGATAAGCCAATACTTCATACTTCAAAGTCAGCTGTTACTAAGGTTAACTCTTCCTTTCATACATCACAGGATATCGCTCTTCCTCATTTTGCCCAAAGTCTTAACATGACAGAGAAAAAGCTGGAGATGAAAAGTGCTGTTAAGATTTACTGGGATAGAAACAATCAGTCCAGGGAAACGTCATTAGTCTCCTTTTAGTTTAAATGCCGAGGTTTAAAAGAATTTAAATCTGCTCTAGGTAGATGGGTGAAATGTTGCATTGTTGAAACACATGCAGCTGCAGATCAAATGGCCCCAGACTGAATTCTGAGTGTCCCAGAGCAGCTTTCTGGGCAGAGAAGGCAGCAGTCACCACATAGGTAATTTATAAGACCACCCACCTGGTCACCAATCATCATAATCAGTATCAGCGTCCTCTATAACAGTGGTCTCCAAACTTTTTTGATCGCGCACCCCATCAGTAAAAAAATTTTGAGCACACATCCTCTGCTCCTGGACAAACTATCAAAGCACAAAAAAAACCCCCGACTGCCGAGGGTGTGGGGGAGAGCGGCGCTGCTCCAGTGGTGCTCCTCTTGCCGTGCACCTCAAATGAACCTCCACTTTGGAGACCACTGCTCTATAACGATCATTTATTTTAATGAGATTGCATATTTTGGAGAGCAATTTAGCTGCTTCATTCTTAAATTTCTTCATCACTTTTAGGTGTGTGGCATCCAATCCTGAGGATTTGATTCTTTTATATTCTGTATGTATAGGTGTCTCTGCTGTAACCCAGAGCAACAAAAGTTGTGTATGTGAGGGGTCTTCTGTTCAGCTTATTGTACCCTCTGGGATTCCTCCCAGTTCTTCTGGTGGGAGGCAGAGGGATTTTCTCACCCTTGGAAGTAGAGAGGGTTCATTCCTAAACCCAGAAATCTCCCAAGATCTGTAGTAGCCTCTAGGGAGCTACTAGAGGCAAGGGCCATTACACTGTGCCTTTGAACTTCCTTTAGGCTCCATGACAGCGTGGTCACTACCTCATTCAAAAAAACCATTAGAGATGCTATAAAAGGAACTGAGAATCATGGGTGAGAGGCACAGTCCTGTCCTGCATCAGAATCTGGCTAGGAGAAAGAATCAAAGAGCTAGGAACAAACAGTCAGTGTTCAATATAGTATAAAGTTGAACAGTGAGATGATGGTGCATTAATAATCTGGAAACAAGAGTAAACAGTGAGGTAGCAACATTTTGCAGATGACTCAAAATTATTTAGGTTAGTTAAGAGTAGAGAAGACTGTGCCGAAGTCCAGGGGGACCTACCAGAGCTAGGTAGCTGAGCAGCATGTTGGCAGATGAAATCGACTGTTCACATGTACAAGGTGATGCACATTAGAACAAATAATTTTAACTACTCTTGCACATTGCTGCTTTCTACAAACAACTGAATGCACTCAGGAAAAAAGCCAGGGGTCTTGTGGAGAGCTCAGTGCAAACATCTGCTCGGTGTATGATGGTGATCAAAATAAAATGGTTGGGTGTCTGAAAAAAAGGATAGAAAATAATGTTAAAGGTATTATAGCGCTATTATGTAAATCAGTTGTATGCCCTCACCTTGCATATTGTGTTCCGCTCTGGTCAACACATCTCAAAAAGATATAGGGTAGAAATAGAAGTGGTCCAGAGATACTTCCATATGGAGACAGATTGAAAGATTAGGTCTGCTTAGTGTAGAGAGAAGTCAAATAAGAATGTTCATGATAGACTTATACAAAATAATCACTGGCACAGGAAAGAAGGAACTTCCCTGACTATATTTTAACGTGCATAGAGGGTTAATTCATGACCCCTGGGACAAACTATGCAGAAGATTAGTGGGGTGTGAGATGCCCCCTAACTCACCTATGGAGGTTATCTTTGTCATGCACCAAAATGAGCAAGGGAGAGGCGCTCCTGACAGCTATTATGCAATCTCCCATATAGATGGGCAGGGAGTGAGCAGGCACAAACAGGAGTGGGTGAAGCTTTCACTCTGCTAACACTTTACTGTGCATCGGTCCTTGCAGCTGAGCTCATGCAAAGGAGGCATTAGGGACTGAGCTGTGACACTTGGTCTACTTCTGGGACAGCACAACTGTGCACTTCCCCTTACTCTGGGCCTGTGGGAATGCCATGAACTAGTCCTTAAAGTTGGTGAAAAGTGCTGCACTGACAGCCCTGGAGTATGAAGGCTTATGTTTATTCACACAACAGGCTGTGGCAATACGAGTTCTCTGAACTTCCCCACCCATGGCCCTCAGTGCTGTTCTGGATGTATCATCTCTACAGGGTGATTCATTCTTCATGAATTGGTTCCGTTTCTTGTCCTGTTTGCTACAGTGCCAATAAGGGTGCCAATTACTTCCACTAATGGTGGACATTTCTGCGAGAGGTCCACAACTCACCAAGAGCTAGACTTGAGAGAGTCTACTAATCTCATAAGCCACTATGCCAGGGACATAAGCCAAGTTTGCTAACAAAAGATGTGGTGTCCCAGCAGCAGTCTCCTAACCTGTCCATTTACGAAAACACAGACAGTGGGTGCATGATGGCATGACTATATTAGAGAGAGAGAGAGAGTGCGCGCAAGGGTCACACCTATTAGAATGGCATTGTTCAGATGTAAATCAGGAATTGTAGACTTGGGCGCTTGGATGTGTTGTGATAGACTCCCTCACTATCTTTATGCCTTTGTTTCATGAGTTGTTTTTTTTAAAATCTCTTCAAACATATTTTCCTTGTTGTGTATTGCTACATTCAGCGTTGGCCTAACTCTTCTGCCATTGAAGTCCATAGTAAAACTCTTGTTGACTTCAATAGAGTTAAGTCAACACTGAGCATGTGTGAAAATTCTATCATATATTTCCTGCTAGATGTAGTTTTATAAAATGTATTGAATATAAATGCAGGCACACCCCACGGTGAGGAGGTACAGATGTGCCTCTAAGCCAGGGGTAGGCAACCTATGGCACATGTAACGAAGGTGGCAAGCGAGCTGATTTTCAATGGCACTCGCACTGCCCGGGTCCTGGCCGCAAGTCGGGGGGCTCTGCATTTTAATTTAATTTTAAATGAAGTTTCTTAAACATTTTAAAAACCTTATTTACTTTACATACAACAATAGTTTAGTTATATATTATAGACTTATAGAAAGATCTTCTAAAAATGTTAAAATGTGTTACTGGCACACGAAACCTTAAATCAGAGTGAATAAATGAAGACTCGGCACAGCACTTCTGAAAGGTTGCCGACCCCTGCTCTAAGCCAATGCAAGAGATCTTGATTTGTATTTGCTTTGACTTGTATCACAAACACCCATAAACAGCTGGGAACGTGGTACTTTATGAGGTATTAAAAGATTGTGGATTTAGTTGTTCACACAGATGTGGGTACTAGCACTGGTAGGGGGAATTTAAAGGGCTTGACCTATCTGTGTGGATAGATAGTATTTAGATAGCTATGGCAACCTGTATACAGAAGCATCTCAACCAGTTCTACCTTGCTTGCTGTAAATCAAAAAGTTGCTTTCAAGCAGAAATGACCTTTGATTAGAAATATTACTTTAAAATAGTATTTTCTGTTAAGCGTTTTTCATTCATTTCATATGAAGGTTCCAAGATCCTTCACCTGCATAGAAACAGTACTTTTTGACATCATTTATTTTTCTCCAGGAGTTAGTGGCTGTGGGTGAACACTTTGATATAATTTTTATTGATGCTGCTCAAAGAAGTGCTGTTAACTACTACAACTTTGTCATGGATAACCACTTGCTGAGAATGGATGGAGTGATCTGTGTGGAGAATACTCTCATGAAAGGACAAGTCTACCTGGAGAACATATCTGATGAAAATGTATTAGCTGTCAGAAACTTAAATAATGTAATTAATTCAGACCCTCGCGTTGAGCAGGTTAGTGTTATACAATTAGTTAAGGATTATACTGATACTGTAAGCATCTATGAAATTGCTTCAGCAGTATTGTTTTTTAAGAGTCCTGGAAGTAGGCTGTCTCACTCTTGCTGTCTGTTCCCTACGGTAGTGGCCATGCTAGAAAAATACTTTGGTCAGTTCCAGCGGTGTATGCAAGAGAACCAAAAAATAGTCATTATATTATTCACTCAGTGGAACACTAAGCATGATTTACTAGATCCAAATGGTTCATACTGTGCATCATCATGCTCAATATTGTTATCAAGGACAATTGCCGAAGATGGTCTTTGACACTTTAACTGTCCAGGCCCTGAAATTTACTCTTAACCACTAAGTCACCCTGGTACCTAGCCTACACATCTTCCTTTCTTGTGTTTGGACAGTGGCGTTGGGTCTACAAGATGCTGTGTCATTTTCACTAAGGTATGGTTGCCATCTAGACAATGGCACCAGGTCACTAGTTCGGGCCCGCCAATCATAGTGGTGGAGCATAAAATGTAAGCAATATACAGAAGTACACAAACAGTGGTAGGTAAGACTGTCCAGAGAGTATTAAAAGTTTGTTTGTTCGTTAATTATTAAGCTCCAAGAGTGATCTTGATACAAGTCCCAAAGAACATAAAATCTCATTAGACAATCAAAATCAGATGCAGTGGAAATCCCAGAGGCCGTCTTTGGTTTATAAAACTGAAGGACAAAATGGCATTTTTATTGATCTAGCATTTGTAAAAGTAGTGAGTCTGGAATGGGAATCTGAGGTAACATGGAGGACTGTCAGATTGGAATAGGAAGGGACTTCCAGGTGCAGGGAGCAACATGCAAAGAGAAAACAACCGTAATACCCAGCATGGGCCTAGCCCAAAGCCCACTGAAGTCCATGGAAGACCCTCCAACATAGTTCAGTGGGCTTTGGCTTAGGCCCAATGTGATGTTTCCTGAAGTTGAAATGTTTCAGTGTTGATTCGGACACTTGTGTTTTTCCAGGTTATTTTACCTGTGCAAGGTGGAATGAGTGTCATCCGAAGGAGCCGTGCACACGCAGATAGGGTGATTGAATCAAAGGTGTGTATTTCTCTCCATAAGCAGCATGGCTGAAATCCTGGCCCCCGCTGAAGTCAGTAACAAAATTCCCAGTGATTTCACTGGAGCCAGGATGTCACCCTTTGTTTTCACTTTACCCATTAGAGAGACAATCCCGTTTGAAGAATGGATCTTGCATGCATCACTTTTCCCAGTAATTGCCTAAAGAGTAAGAATCATAAAAGAAACAAGTATCGGAGTGAGGGATATCATAAATTATAGTGTACTGTGGGGCAGCCAGCTGTTTTCTTTATATCATTGTATCATTGATTACAGTAACCCTGCCATTTCCCCCCTCCTACCCTATCCCTTTACATGTCTGCTATGCAATATGCACCCAGTTTCCCTCCCACACTGTTCCCTGGATTAAAGCCTCCCACCTTGCAGGTCCTACAGCCCTATCCTGAGCCAGTTAAACAGCTCCTCAACCTGAGCCCCAAGAGCCCAAGTCAGCTTGCACAGGCCAGCCACAGACATAACCGTAGTGGAAGGGTTGAAGGTACATTGTTCCTTTGGAGGTGTTATGCCTTTAACATTCATGATGATCCCTGGGCACGCAAGGGAATTCATTGGGAAGTGTGCTACCCTACACTTATGTAACTAAAGCATCCAGTGAAATTTTCAGCAGCAGAGCAGAGCCATTCTGCCCCATTGCCTTGCCCCACCATACCCCCTCTGGAGCTGAGAGCTCTGCTGGCATTTGGACTTCACTGAACTGGGCAGCCTGATTTCAATCCTACCTTCTGCATCAATGTAATGGGGCAGGAAGGAACAGCTCCCGGCACATTCCACCCCCCACCTTAACACACCTGAGCAATGTGCCTTTGCTGCCAAGAGGTCTAACGGCATATTGGGCTGCATTAGTAGGAGCATTGCCAGCAGATCGAGGGAAGTGATTATTCCTCTCTATTTGGCATTGGTGAGGCCACATCTGCAGTATTGCATCCCGTTTTGGGCCCCCCACTACAGAAGGGATGTGGACAAATTGGAGAGAGTCCAGCGGAGGGCACTGAAAATGATTATGGGGCTGGGGCATATGACTTGCGAGGAAAGGCTGAGAGAACTGGGCTTATTTAGTCTGCAGAGGAGAAGAGTGAGGGGGGATTTGATAGCAGCTGTCAACTACCTGAAGCGAGGTTCCAAAGAGGATGGAGCTCGGTTGTTCTCAGAGGTGGCAGATGACAGAACAAGGAGCAATGGTCTCAAGTTACAATGGGAAGGTCTAGGTTGGATATTAGGAAAAACTTTCACTAGGAGGGTGGTGAAGCACTAGAATGGGTTACCTAGGGAGGTGGTGGAATCTCCTTCCTTAGAGGTTTTTAAGGCCCAGCTTGACAAAGCCCTGACTGGGATGATTTAGTTGGTGTTGGTCCTGCCTTGGACAGGGGGTTGGACTAGATGCCCTACTGAGGTCTCTTCCATTCCTAATTTTCTATGATTTGTGTGTGTGTGTGGTGGGGGAAGACTAATGGATTTAACATAACTGAATTTTGACCCTCAGTGCATTGTGCTGTTTTGCTACAGAAAGAACTGGTGAAAGATGATGTCTTTTGGGGCTATAAAAGATGTCACATCCTTGATCGCCTACGTTTGGATGGCAAAGTGGCCTACGTCACAGGTGGAGGCCAGGGGATAGGAAGAGCCTTTGCTCATGCATTAGGGGAAGCAGGGGCTAAGGTTGCCATTGTTGATCTGGTACTTGCAAAGGCAGAAGTGGTAGCAGAAGAGCTCAGCCTGAAAGGTAAGCAGTGTACTAATTCTCTGGTTGCTCTTATACGTGCACTTCTACTGTGCGCATACCTGTAATGTCTGTGTGCTTTGTTATTTTAAACTTTCGTAGCTGGCAGACTGTTGGAGAATATCTTGTTGAGTTTTGTTGCAGAATAAGTCAAATAGCAAAGGAAAGAATTTCCAGATAGGACACACATGCCACAGCCGCATCATACAGCATCTTAGCACTGCCTCCGCAAGCAATAACCAAAGTCACATTGCCTGCTTGTGTTACCTCACAGAGTAAGTGCAACCAGGAAAGCAAATTATCCCATATAAAACTCTTTATCTGGGATACCTGAAGGAAAATGAGCCATGACTGACGGGCACAGAGAATATCAATCTTTTATTAATAAGTGATATATAATACACCTCAATCATCCAGAAAAAGAGGCGTGCCATACATTATATCACGTGGCAGCTAAGACACTTAAGATATAGCTAATAAAGAAAAGCCAGACACAGCCCATGCACCCTTTAGTACATATCCCAACCACAGCTTCTCCTTTCACACACACAACCAATCGCAAGGCCACATGTCCTGGGTGCGTAGGATAATATTTCTTATGGTGTGAATCTGTCTCCTGTATATCTAATAATTATGAGCCAAAGTCTTTGTTCAGAATCCATTAGCTTTCATGAGGATTTTGCCTGAGAAAAGGCTGCAGGCTTTGTGAGTCTGCCTTTACTTCCACTCACTGCATCATAGTGTAGCCATCATTGAGAAATGATTTGTTCACAGGGCAGAAAGCAAGGAGAGGAGCAATGCTGATCACGCCTGACATTTTTAATGGAGATCAGCTTTGAGGCATATGCCAGACATAAACATACTGGGAAAAAAAAAGATTTTCAGGACTGCCTGATTTTGGTTGCTGAATTTGGGACCCTTGAAAGGTCCCGATTTTCAGTGGCCGGGGTAGCCAGAGCTTTCTGAAAATCTGGCCTCCTAATTTTTGAGTGCCGATCTTTTTAGAGCCATCCAAAATCATCAATAGTCACTTTTAAAAACTTTGGCCATACTTCCTCAAAACATGCATCAGTGAAAAGCATAGAGGTCAGATATAAGTACACAATACTGACATTACATCACAAGTAAAATCCCAAACAATAGGTGAAATCTTCTACAAACCACTTACATTTTGTGTTTTTATTACTACAATAGGACATAAAATTCAATTTCTCTCCAAAGACATTTGCAAATATGATAAAGCTAAGCTATATTCATAAAGGAAACAGAGACAATTGGAAATAGAGTTTTAATGAGAAAAGAGATGAAGTATCACTCATTTAGAATTCCTCTTGTGAAAGTACATCCAAGCCTTCTGCTACATCAGATTCTTCAATATTATCAAAGATGTAGCTTCATTCAGGAAAGTGGGATGCTGCCATCTGGGTCCGTATTCTAATATTTGTGTAAACGGATATTGCAATAGTTGTATACTACTGCAGGGAGAACCTAGGTGAGTTTTTCTGTGGTGCATTAGCTGAAGTAAAAATTTTCCTTCTAAAATGAAAATTGGTTGTGAAAAGTATGTTTGCAGCATTGCAACACCATAATCCATTTGGTTCTTCTGCAGAACAGTTACAGTGCAAGCAGTGGCAATAAAACTTCCTTCCACTGTCCCGCCATAGTGCCTCAGGCCATTTCCTGAGGGCATATCTCTGTCAGAGAAAGGAGTGGTTTAGACTCCATGTTTATACAATCCTTGGTCTCTCCAGTAAGACTGTTAAAAAGGTGCTAGTTTATGCAGCAGAAACATAATGTGAGACTCATTTTACCTAGGTCATTGAATACCAGTCTTATGGTAAGGCTTTGATTATTGGGTCTGGTCATTGAATCTTTGACTTTGTAGTGGGATCCAGAGCAGTTCAGTTCTAGGTCATTATAGATCAGAACAAATTCCTTGAGATATCCCATTCTTCCTTCCTGAAAAAGTTTCATGTTCTTGTGCACCGAAGGTATAGGATCCTGGAACACCATAGCTACTCCTTGAAAGTCAACTAGCCTTTTGGGCATACTTTCATGGTTAGATTATATGTATCAAGCAGGGTATTCTGAAGAAAATGGGTTATTTTGAGGGAAACATGAGACTTTGTTGGAGATGTGACACTTTGACTGTAGGCAAATTCCTTTTGGATGCCCGGTTTAACATTTCTCTGGGACAGTTTCAGCAAAGGAGTTTATCATTCTTTCCTCAACTGATGCCCAGTGTTTCTCAACCAAGGGTTTGTGTCTCCTAGGGGGTTGACAGAAAGCAATCAGAGTGGTAGTAAGGCATGAAGTTTTTTATTACAGCCTAAAGCAAGGAGAAAAACCTCCATCTCTCACTCCCCACACATCCTTGCCCTTTAAGGTAAAGAATTCACTGTCAACCTTTCAAACAGAACTGGCTGGAGGATGACAATTCAGTTTTGTCACAACTTGGAAGTTTTGACATTTGTTTTTGACCTGCATTGAAATGAAATTTTTTTTTTAAAAGTGTTTGTAAAACTGATTTGTGTCCAAAATGTCCATTTTTGGATCAAAATGGTCCAGATTTTTAATCTCTCTCAGAAGTGACCCTAGAGTCCATCCTGGATCCCAGCAACCTTTCCACTGCAAATTTGTTCAAAATCAGTACGTCTCCATGAAACATTTTTGGCTTGGATGAAACAGAATATTTAGCTGAAAATCATTTAGTTGAAAATGTTCTGACCAGCTTTATTCTCGTGTAAATCATATAGTTTATTACAGATGCACTTACTATAAAAATAAAAGTAAAACTTGTAAGGGAGTTTTCAATTTCAAATGAAAGGATCACCAGCTTGACAGGTTGAGAAACACTGCCCTGCATCATCAACTGATTGGAACACACATTGAAAGATTCTGAAAAGATCAATCATAAGAATTCCCTATATTTGTGCATTTTGTGTATTGTGTATCTGTCATAAACAGATAGCTAAGGGTTAATGTTTCTTTTACCTGTAAAGGGTTAACAAAGGGAACCAAACACCTGACCAGAGGACCAATCAGGAAACCGGATTTTTCAAAGCTCAGGGAGGGAATTTTTGGGTGTGTGTCCTTTTGTCTGTGTTTCTGTTCTGTGCTCTCTCGGCTATGAGAGTGACTTCTATCTCCAGGCTTTTCTAATCTTCTGTTTCCAAGTGTAAGTACAAAAGGTAGAAGACAATAGGTTTTTATATTGTTTTTGTATTTACATGTGTGTAGTTTGCTGGAATGTTTTAAATTGTATATCTTTTTGGATAAGGCTGTTTATTCATTTTTCTTTTAAGCAATTGACCCTGTATATTGTCAACCTTGATACAGAGACCAGTTTTATGTCTTTTTTCTTTCTTTTTATATAAAGCTTTCTTTTTAAAATTTGTTGGATTTTCTTTTCTAGTTGAGGCTCAGGGGGATAGGAATCTCTGTGCCAGGGTTATGGTCTCTCTCAGGGAAAGACTGGGAGAGGGAAATCTCTTTGTGTCCGAGTTGCAAAGCTTACCTTTGCAGGGACTCTGACTGAGGGTGAAAGAAACTGGGTCTCTCTATTTTGCATTTCAAGGAACTGAAATAGGGTGATCGTCCAGGGCCATCCAGGGAGGGGAACCATGGGGAGGAAATAAAGAGGAGACAAGTTGTAGACTCAGGGCATCTGAGTCTTGGTCCCTCAGGGAAGGTTTTGGGGAGACCAGAGTGCGCCAGACACTGGAATCTGGCTGGTGGCAGCGATATCAGATCAGAGCTGGTAATTAAGCTTGGAGGGTTCATGCAGGCACCCACATTTTGGACGCTAAGGTTCAGAATTGGGACTTATGCGGAACATTTGGCTGCCTTCATTAGTGGTACCATCACCCCAGAACGAGTTTTAGACATAGAAACATGGCAATCTCAGTCTTTGGCTTGTGCTCGGCGGATGTATACACACATAACAAGACAGTCACTGCCACAGAGGACTAAATCAAGTGCTTCACTCCTTTCCAGTTGTGTCTTTGGCTGGTTTAACTGGAAAGCTGTTTCCATGAACTCCGTGTAGTTAATCCACTGTTGAAGAAAAAACTGTTCAACGTGCAGTGCGTGTGTAACCCATGTCTGCTTTGTGCGATGCTCTGTCCTCCTCTAGTGGTATATAACCCAGCTAGAGATTGGTGAGTCTGCTACAGCTTTGGCTAAGAGACATGTGACTTCTAGCTCGTGCAAGAGAGGCTTATGCATTTAGTTCCAGTGGTCCCAGGTTCGATCCTGTCCACTGACGACCAGAGTCTGTTGACATTATACATGCCATATCTAGGCCTTTGAGAGAATTCTGCAATAAACTGACCCATAACATAGATTTTTAAGGTCCCAAATCCTGCAAACACTCCCATGAGTTTGTGCATCAGGGAAGTCTCGCTGCCCTCGTGTGTTGAATTACCATAATCAACGGGGACTGCTTAGGTGCCTGAAATTGCTCATCTCAACAAATATCTGCAGCAGCATCAGGATTTAAATAGATGGCTTTAGCTTTAACTCTGAAATGTCTTGGATTTATAGGCTCAGAACTGGGCTACCACTGTAAGACTACATTTCTAACTGTTTAATTTTCTTTTTAGTATATTATTTTAAGAGGTTTCTTTACCTTTTCAGGCTCTAGAGCAATTTAATGGATATGATTAGTACTGGCTAAATTTGGTAGACTATGTTTAAAGAGAAACCACATTTCAGTCCTTCTCTAGATGCTCACATATCACTCCCATTAGCATTCATAGCAGCTGGGGATATGTACCTGGGGAAAACAGAATTTCTTAATTGTTTGATGTGAAGCTTGGATCCTATAAGGGGACTATTCTTACTGATACATGCGCACAAGTCCTGTTAACTTTAATGGGAGTTACATGGTACATCAATGGGAGATCAGACTCATACGTTAGGTATTGGATTTCCTGATTTAAGTGTGACTTTGATAAGGTACAGTAATTATTAATATCTCTTCTCCACAATCGCTACATTGCAGCAAAAATATTATTCATTTTGTTGCAAAACGCTTTTTTTTTTTTTATGCCGAGGGGAAAAAGAACTCTAGCAATGTATCATCACTGGTGGGAGTCGGGATGCTGGGAAATGTTGCAAAAAAGAGGTGGCAAAAATGAACTTGATGAAATTCTGTGTAGTGTAAAACAGGGTAAACTCTGGGGAAAAAATCTTCTTTATACCTATGAATACAAGGTAAGGCCCCGATTCTGCAATCTTATCTATGTGGCTGGATCTCCACTGCAGTCAGAGAGACTCCATGCAGGCACGGGGGTCCATCTCCGCAGATCAGATTGCAGGACTAGTGATAAAGTAGGAATATGTTTACATTTTGCTACATATATATTAAGGTTTGAGACAAACCAACGTAGGTCAATGGACAATCCTGAGTGGTGTAGGGCACCAGTTACTCCTCAAAGGAGATATTTTTGGCACCTCAGCACATTGGCACCAGGGTGTTGAAGAATGAATAGCCTGGTTGTTGGGTCATATGCATGGACTGAAAGGCAGATTTTTGGACCTAAAAGCATGAGACTCTACTTCTTCAACTAATGGACCAAGTCTGTTAGCATATAAGCAAAAGCAGATATGCCAATGGAGCTGGTCAGCATTTTTGGATTTTTGAGTTTTCAGCAAAATTTGTCTTAAAACCTGTTGATTTCAATGCAATTTTTCATCAGTTTTTAGGGGGCTTTGGCAAGTATTATAGCATATGAATGTTTTCTCATTACCCAACATATTGAAAAAAGTCAAAATTACAACAACATTCTGAGAAGCCAATGCATCCTTTTAAATTCCCACTTTTCTATTTTTTTTGACCTGCTCTTTGTGATGTATTCATTAGAGGGAAAGAAAAAGTCTCAATTTGGTACACACTTATACCCATGTTAGCCTATAAAGTTAATAAAAGCAATGAAAAGATTATAGTAACACCAGTTATTTACACACTTAAAAGACAATTTAGACGTATATGGAAATGTTAGATAATTTTGATTATTTTCAGTGTATTTATCACATATGCTGTATAAAAGAATATATATTGTATCCTTAGCCTCTGTTTGCCAGAAGCTGGGAATGGACGACGGGATGGATCACTTGATGATTACCTATTCTGTTCATTCCCTCAGGGGCACCTGGCATTGGCATTGGCCACTGTCAGAAGAAAGGGTTTTGGGCTAGATAGACCTTTGGTCTGACCCAGCATGGCCGTTCTTATGTTTTTGTGTGTAAATTCGCCTATGGTCGCCTGATCTGATCAGGCAGGCGAGCTCTGAGTTTGCCCACAGGTGAGTTTGGTGGCAGAGTGCTGATCTTCCCCTGAGTTCATGCCTTGCTCTGGGGGCATAGGTGTCCAGACACCTAGTGTGGGCTATCATGCACGTGTACAAGCCCACTGGCAGAAATACAGGCACCTAGGGTCTTCTACTGCAAAAATGTAGGCGCTGAGCAAATTTAGGCACCAACAGAGTTTGGAGGCAGCTGAGCTGGGGTTTTTGAGAATTCACTTATGTGAATCTAGCCCAGTGTCTGTTGCCTTGTTCAAAGATGCTAGTTTTTAATATAGTTATAGAGCTCTGATATCCCTGTAAGGGACAGGACCTTGTAGAGTTCTGTACATCTTCTGCCAGCAGTGTTGGAGTACAGGTTAATAATAGTAATAATTAATAATAATATCTATCTGGTAAACAGGCTGTTTCCATCCATAGATCTCGAGGCACTTTACAAAGGATGCCAATATCCTTATCTCCATTTTACAGATGGGGAGGGGGAAGGCACAAAGAGACAAAGTAACTCATCCACATTACAACTGGCCACTGGCAGAACTGGCACTAGAATTCAGATGTCTCCCGCACAAGGCCAGAGCTTGATCCACGCGATATTACTGTGTATAGTTGCATATGTGTATATATATATATAGGAAGGTGCAGCTCCTCGCCCCCTCCTAAAAAAGACTCCGTGGGCTTTCCTATAATGCTTCAGAAGACATATTAAAACATTTCTTCTTGGGAAAAGACTAGACATTTTCCTTTTTGGCATATTATATGGCTCATTTTTCAGTTATTGACTATTTCCTGTTTTTATTAATAAACCATGTGAGAGCAGATCTATTATGATCCTGTTTATAATATATAATTTCTTCCATATTCATTGTTTCTTGCTCACAGAATACTGATCTGTGCTATAACTATAATGGCTCCCTACACTCCTATGGACTAATTCCCAGTCAAGCAGAACACTTGGACACATGCTTAACATTAAACACGTTTGTAGTTTCATTGACTTCAAGTGTTCTGCTGGATTGGAGCCTTAGGAAAAAATAAAGTTTCACGTTTTATTTAAAAATCAACTTTTTAGCATATGCAGTAATAAAACATGAAATGCAAAATCTGCATTGGAATAATTTTTGATTGAGATTTTACATGTGCAAAAGGCAAGATATGGAAAGTTATTGATGCAAAAGCAAATTTAATGGTCACATTTCACATCCATAGGGTACTCTTACAGCGATTTACTAATGATATTAACTTTTGTGTTTAATGTGTATCTGCGATGGCCCTAAATTAGTTACTGTGTGCACCATAATTTTGAATATTTAGATTTTCATGTTTAAATCACAGCTATAATTCTGGATGGCTTTTGGATACATCATTACGCATTACAGAAATATGCACACTCCAGACTCTAAAAACCTGATATTTAGAATCAGTTTTGCTGACAAATTGATTCGATTTCTGTAACATCTGGGGTTCACTATAAAAACATCTGTAACACAACAGATAAAATATTCCTCTGTTTTATCTTGTTTATGAGCTAATAACCGTCATCTGAAAGTGATGCACTTTATGATTCATAGCACTGAGAGAATTGTTGGAATGACCATCACTTTAGTTGATAAGCTGCAGTTAGACTTTTGACCAGAAGATGGTGTAGTATTCAAAGCTTCTTTCAACTGGAGAGTCAGAACTCTGATTTTAGATAAGTTGATTGTGTTAGACTACAGTAAGTGCAGTCTATAAAAGTTAAAATTAAAAACTTAAAAAGATTCATTTCCCAGTGCATCATGCTTCCATAAATAGCACATAATTTGCTGTCATCAGTGGAGTGGCGATAAAATGGTTTTCTTGTTTGTTTGTTTGAAGAATTAGTAAATAGGTACACAAGAAATGATACCTTGTTTTCTATGAATACCTGTATTTATTTGATCAATCTCATTTTAATCTAGGGATAAAAAACATGGCAATGGGAGCAGATGTAAGCAAACCTGAAGACGTGCAAAGGATTCTTGATGCAATTGTAGCTAGATGGGGCACAGTTCATATTGCCTGTAACAATGCTGGAATCAATATGAATTCTGCCAGTGAAGACACTTCACTGGAAGAATGGGACAAAACTTTAAATGTTAATTTACGAGGCTTGTTTTTGTGCTGCCAGGTAAGTATGAGGATTTGTACTATTTTCCACAGAAATTTAGCTGTTTTCTGAGCATTTGACTTAGCCAGAGGTTTAATAATATTCTTGCTGCTAATTATCATCATAAAATCAAATGTATATTAGTGGGTGTTAATAGTAGTTTGGCTACATATCTGTAGGCTTGGCCATCGTAGATTTTTGTCAGTACAGTAAATGTCAATTTCAGCGAACTCATGCAAACTAATGAAAAAATATTTGCATCCATAACAACTGAAATTTACATAGGCAAAGTAAGAAAAATGCTACCTGAGAACTTATTTAGAGTTTAAAGACATTTACTTTGTGTATTTTGACATGTGATGTTGACAATTTGTGTTTTAATGGTTATTAAGCTTTGACTTTTTATATTTCAGTGTCTGTTGTTGTTAAATAATGGACTCCTCCCCACAATTTCCCACAACTATGAAAATTTAACTGAATTCAAATCGCATGCCATTATAGATTTTAAGCATTTTTTTCAACTGTGAACATTTAAATAGATAAAAATGTTTTAAAATGCTTAAAAATAGCCGTTGGTATTATCTGTTGAAATTATAAAAAAAAATAAAAATTCAGTTCTGCCAACACTGTGAATCAGGTATACATTTAGGCCAAGATTATCAAAAGTAACTAATGATTATTAGTGTCCACTGTGAGACACCTTAAAAAGAGACCTGATTCTGAGAGGGCAGGTGCTGAAAATCAGATCCTTTTGTTGGGGTATCAGTTAGAGTGCCCAATACTTGAGGCACCCAGTATTATTACTCACCTTTTGAAAATTTTGGCAACACAATAGCTGAATTAAAATGACAAAAGAAATTTTTCTGCATCAGCCATTTTATATCAAATTTTTACATCCTGCACTTTTTAAAAAAAACCATAAACTCTTCTGAAAAGTGAAGACTAATTTATTATCATGTAATTATTAGCACAATCACAAAAGGGGTCACTGGTCTTTCCTTTAATTTCTGTCACAGGCTGCAGGCCGCATTATGCTGAAGCAAGGATATGGGAAGATAATTAACACAGCATCTATGGCAAGTTTAATAGGTGAGTGATGATATCTAACAGTTGTGCTTCAGAATCCATATTTTAATTACTACCAATGCTATTTGAATCAATTAAACCTGTATTGGGAAGGAGTAAATCACTGACATTTTGTATTAGGGGAAAATGTACTACAAAATTTTTATGATCTCATTTTTCAAAATTTAGCTGTCCTCCATGTTTTAGAGCGCATATTACTTTTTTATAGAAGAGGTGGAGTTACCCTTCTTGAGTCTGACACATTAATAATGGAAGAAACGTGTTGGTGTAATTCCCATTAATCTGAGCACAATGTATAACATTTCAGAAAACTGTGCCTTGCTAGTGTTTACAATCTATCCAAAAGCTTTTTGCTCTACCCTTAACTGCAATATCAGTTGTTCTATTTCATTATGTCACCAAAAGGTGTCTCCACTAACGCTGCTGTATCAGCCCTGCCATCAAAGAACCCATAAACTATTGTTGGAACATATGGAATGAAATCCCAGCTGCTGAGCTAATCTGGGAAGCAGTTACATGCTGGTGAACTGAAGCCCATGTAACAAAAATTGATCAATTACACAAATTAAGCATAGCCCTTTAGGAATTTATTTGATTGGTCTGGACATCTGTTGCAGTATTGTCCAAATCCAAAAATCAAATGGTGCCTTGGGTTTCCAAGTTAGACAAGAAAATCTAGTAGCTATAAAAGTGCAACAGAAAACCCCTATATTAATATCATCTCCATCTGCTGAACGTTACATAAATATTCAGTCTTTTTATTTTCCTTGGGAATAACATTTATTTTTACTGTGCCCAGTCTGACAGTCTATGACATTCTGTTCGGTTTATTACATAGTAACTTTAAATATTTCTTCAAAAATGCATTTATAATGTTGTTGTTAATCTTTTTACAAGTGTCATTACCAGCTGTTTTACGTATGGTTAAACACAAGAGTAGACCCTTTCCCCAAGCATGGAGAACTGGAAATCTCACAAACAAAATTAAAAAAGGAGCTTCAAAGCTTTAAACTTGTGTTATGCGTTTTATACAGTGCCTAGCACAATGGGGTCCTAGAACATGGCTCTGGTGCTGCGGTGCTACCACAATTCATATTAGAAAAATAACAACAATGCAAGAGTTAATAGTAGATACAGACACTATAGAATGTTAGGCAACAGCTGTGAGGTAAATCCTTGGCTTTAATGGAACTATGGCAATTTACACCAGCTGAGGATTTGCCCCTCTGAGTGTTGAAATACCGTTCTCTCTCTTAATTTTTGTTGTTCAAAAGTGCTCTCTCTTATTTAAAGAAATGAGTGATATTTCCAAAGAGAATATTTAAATTACAATTATGTTACTGCAACTGCAAACGGAGGGCCAGAGTCTCAGTTGGTGTAAATCAGCACAGCTTGGTTGTATTAATGGTGGTATGTCCATTAACAACAGTTGACAATCTGGCCCTGAAGTATGTTAATCACAAATAGCAATCTTTACTGAAATATAAAAGAGTATTTTTAGAGTAAAAATATCTTGGGAAAGGCAGCATGAGGTGCACTTACATGTCAAAGAATTTTAATACAAGTGGGGGTGGTGAGACCGGTCATTAAGATGAGATGGAATGTGTTTACTTCATGAACCTGTTTGAATCTTGGCATTACCTCTCCCCCCCGCTGAATAGTTCTAAAAGTACAACTGAAAATCACAATGTTCATATCGTGTCCATCTGCTGAATGTTAAATAAATATGTTGGTTGGTTGGTTATTTAAGTATGTTGGCCAACTGGCATAATATGGAATGTTTCTAGAAATACTAGATAATTTTTCGTAGGTTGAGTTCTTTGGTAGATACAACAAAGTGAGGAGAGGAGAATCTCAGGGGAGTTAATCCTATTGGATAGGATTTTGGTTTCCCAGATATATTTCCCTAAAATAGTTTAATAAGCAATATAATCAAGCTAAGATTCTGCATTCATTTTGCTTGTATATATTTTGAGTATCTCCAGTGGCTTCACCAGAGGTATTCCAGATACATGCCAGTGTAACAGAAAGCAGATGCTATTGGAGTTACTCTGATTTATCCAGGTGTAGCTAAGATCCCTATTTTTTTGCAGTGACTATCTTTAGTGGTAAGAGGTCTATTCTCTAATATGCAGGTGTATGAACCCCCCACTAATGTTATATGCCTGTGACAAGGGCAGGGTGGAACCCCCCAACCACTGAGCAAAGAAGCAGTCACATAGTATTAGATATTAAAAGTAAAAATCAGCTGATGTTGGTATCATTTTTACCTACATTACCCCCACCCCTGTGTATGCAAAACAGTAGGGAACATGTGAAACAGCAGGGAAATTAGCCCCCTTACCGCAGCCCCACCTGCACAGAGCTGTAAGAGAAGAGACTTTTTCTAAAGTGTTCTCCACTGGGGTGAAGATAAATCTTTACATTTATAAAGACGCTCTAGTCAATTTTTGATAGAAGATAGTGTGTGTGTGTGTGTGCGCGCACGCACACGTGTTAAATTCTGTCCTTGTACGCATGAGAGGTCCAGCGGAACTTGACAGCAGAAGTAAGGAGAAGAGGATTTGGTACTGTGTACTTTAATGCAAAAACAGTACCCACTATGAAAGCCATCCACTTTGTGACACCCTTTGGCTAGCTCTTGAGTGCTTTCAATTAAGAGGGGCCAAGTGTTTCAGGAGGTGTATATTTCATCTTCTAAATTGCCTTCCTTAACCCCTTCTGTAAAGAGAGATGCATTTAGAAGAAGGAATGCTAGAAAATATCTAATGAGCTTCTGTCCCAAAATCAGCAGGCAGATTCCAGCATCTTACAGCAAATCTCTGTTTTAGTTCATGCACACTGAAAAGTGCAATACCTTGACTGAGGAAGATGCAAAAGCCCTTATCCTCTTAGGACATTCCAAGTTAGACTCATAGACTCATAGACTCGTAGGTCAGAAGGGACCAATATGATCATCTAGTCTGACCTCCTGCACAAAGCAGGCCACAGAACCCTACCCATACACTTTTATAACAACCCCTAACACATACTGAGTTTATTGAGTCCTCAAAATTGTGGTTTTGAAAAGACCTCAAGCTGCAGAGAATCCACCAGCGAAGCTGACCATGGCCCCACGCGCAGAGAAGGCGACTCCAGGTCCTCTCCTTCTGCAATCCGCCCTGAAGCGAAAATTCCGTCCCGACCGAAATATGGCGATCAGCTAAACCCCTTGACATGTGAAAGACTCATCACCAGCACCGCCGGAAAGAATTCCCTGCAGAAACTCAGATCCCATCCCATCACAACAATCCCTCCAGACATTGAAGCAGGAACCTTACTGCTGAAAATCAAGATCAATTCCCAAATTAACTTATCCCATCATATCACCCCTCCATAAATACTATCAGCTTAGTCCTTAAGCCAGATAAAAGTCTTTTGCCCCACATACTTCCCATCGAAGGCTGTTTACAGAATTTCAACTCCCTAATGGTAGAAACCTTCGTCTAATTTCAAGTCTAAACTTCCTAATATCCTATTTTGTACCATTTGGTTTTCTTGGCCTACAATTAGTACTTAGCTAAATAATATCCTCTCACCTCCTTACGTTAATTTTCCGCTGATATAATTTTATTAGAAGCAAGCATATCCCCACTCCGCAGCCCTTCTTTTGGCCAGGCTAAACAACAAGCTCTTTGAGTCTCCCTTCATAAGGCAGGTTTCCCATTCCTCAAGATCATCCTAGTAGCCCGTCTCTGAACCTGTCCAGTTTGAATTCATCCTTCTTAAACATGGAGACCAGAACTGCACACAATATTCCAGGTGGGGTCTCACCAGTGCCTTATATAACGGTCTACACCTCCTTATCCTTGCTGGAAATACCTCGCCTGATGCACCCTAAAACCGCATTTGCTTTTTTACGCCATATCGACTTGGCGGCTCATAGAATCCTGCTATCAACCATACCCCAAGGTCTTCTCTCCTCTGTCGCTTCCAACTGATGCGTCCCCAATGTATACTTAAATTCTTATTATATCCCTAAGTGCATGACCTTGTACTTTTTATTTATTTCATCTATTACTATTACTCCAGTTTACAAGGTGGTCCAGATCTTCCTGTATATATCCAGGTCTTCTCCGTGTTAGCAATACCCCCAGCTTTGTGTCATCCGCAAACTTTATTAGCACATTCCCGCTCTTTTGTGCCAAGGTCAATATAAAGGTTAAATAAGATCGGTCCCAAAACCGATCCTTGAGGGACTGCACTGTAAACCTCCTTCCAGCCTGACAGTTCACCTTCATGTACAACCCATGGAGTCTCCCCTTTAACCGTTCCTTATCCACCTTACAACTTTCATATGCATCCCATCTTTTCCAATTTAACTAACAGTTCCCCATTTGGGAACCGTGTCAAATGCCTTACTGAATCGAGGTAAATTAATCTACCGCATCTTGTCTAGTAATCTGTCACCTTCTCAAAGAGGAGATCAGGTGGTTTGGCACGATCTACCCTTAGTAAATCCATTGTTGCAATTCGTCCCAATTACCATTGACCTCAAATGTCCTTACTTACTTTCTCCTTTAAATTTTTTCCAAGACCTTACATCTACAGACATCAAGCTACAGGCCTATAGTTGCCCGGATCACTTTTTTTCCCTTTCTTGAAGATGGGAACTACGTTAGCAATTCTCCAGCGTACGGTACAACCCCCGAGTTTACCGATTGATTAAAAATTCTCGCTAGTGGGCTCGCAATTTCATGCGCCAGTTCCTTTCAATCATCCTTGGATGGAGTTGTCGGCCCTCCGATTTTCTCCATTAAGCTGTTCAAGTTTGGCCTCTACCACAGATCGGTAATATCCCACTCCATATCCTCATTCCCATTTATCATTCCTCCATCATCCCTAAACTCCTCACTAGTCTTATTAAAAGACTGAGGCAAAGTACTTATTTAGATATTGGGCCATGCCTAGGTTATCCTTAACCTCCATTCCATCGTCAGTGTATAGCGGCCCCACTTCTTCTTTCTTTGTTATTTGTTACAAACAGACAAACTGGGAAAGTTTAGCAATGACTGCTTTTGTGAGGTGATAAGGTTAACTACTAACGTTGTACTACTAACTTGGAGCCGGGGCGGCTCCATGCCCCAGCACGCCAAGCATGTACTTGGGGCGGCATGCCACGGGGGACACTCTGCCGGTTGCCGGGAGGGCAGCAGGCAGGCTGCCTTCGGCGGCATGCCTGCGGAGGGTCCGCTGGTCCCACGGCTCCAGTGGACCTCCCGTAGGCACGTCTGCGGGAGGTCCAGTGAAGCCGCAGGACCAGCTGACCCTCCGCAGGCATACCTGCGGGAGGTCCACTGGAGCCGCGGGACCGGCGACCAGCAGAGCGCCCCCCATGGCATGCCGCCGTGCTTGGGGCTGCGAAATGTCTAGAGCCAACCCTGCTTGGAGCTGGTGTACAGCAATTATTCAAGGTATTATATTCCACTCCATTTCAACAGCCCACATGGAGTGCTGCATCTGTGATGTGATATATGCACACACACACCCCCCAACCAAATGAAAAAAAGAGAGAGAGAAAGGAGAAATATTTCTTCTAATAGAATCCTAATTATTTTGTTTTGGAAAAAAATATGGAATGGACTTGGGTTTCAAACTACACAATGGATTATCTGACAAATGAAGGAACTTTCAAATCTTTAATGCATACATAAAGAGAAGGAACTATTAGCTATGTCCTCCTCTCTCCCAATTCTACACGCACACAGGTTCTCAAATCTAAGTACATGAGACGTCACATTGAAGTCAATGGGCCTACTCACATGCATGCATTTAAACGAGCTTAGGTGTTTGAAGAACTGGGGCCTATGTCATTTCAGTGTTTTTGCATAATCTAGCAATATTATTCTTTATTTACCATCCTTTTCCTATACTTTAAGTTGCAACATTTATAAACAGTGGGTTTAGAGGATAAATACAAGTTCAGGAGTATAGGAGAAGTGAGAACATAAAAACAGTCATTCTGGATCAGACCAATGGTCCATCTAGCCCAGTATCCTGTCTTCTGACAGCGGCAGACACTAGATACTCCAAAGGGATGAACAGGACACTGCAATTATGGAGTGACCCATCCCCTGTTGTCAAGTCCCAGCTTCTGGCATTCAGAGGTTTAGGAACACCCAGAGCATGGGGCTGCACCCCTGACCATCTTGGCTGATAGTCAGTGATGGACCTATTCTCTGTGAATTTATCTAATTCTTTTTTGAACCAAGTCATACTTTTGGCCTTCACAACATCCTCATGGCAATAAAGTCCACAGGTTGACTGTGCATTGTGTGAAGAAGCACTTCCTTGTGTTTGTTTTAAACCTGCTGCTTATTAATTTCACTGGGTGACCCCTGGTTCTTGTGTTATGTGAAGGGGTAAATAACACTTCCTTATTTACTTTTTCCACACTGTTCATGATTGTATAGACCTTTATCATATTCCTACTTAGTCATCTGTTTTCTAAACTGAACGGTTCCAGTCTTCTTAATCTCTCCTTCTATGGAAGCTGTTGCATACCCCTAATAATTTTTGTTGCTCTTCTCTGTATTTTTTCCAATTCTAATGTACCTTTTTTTTTTTTTTTTTTGAGATCGGGCAACCAGAATGCAATACAGTATTTAAGGCGAAGGAGTACCATGGACTTATAGAGTGACAAGAGATTTTTATTATCTCATCCTTTCCCAATGGTTCCAAACATCGTTAGCTTTTTTTAATGCTGCAGCACATTGAGCAGATGTTGTGAGATAACTATCTACAATGACTCCAAGATCTCCTTCTTGAGTGGTGACAGCTTATTTAGACCCCATCATCAGTTGAGATTATGTTTTCCAATGTGCATTACTTTGCATTTATAAACACTGAATTTCACCTGCCATTTTCTTGCCCGATCCCCCAGTTTTGTGAGATCCCTTTGTAACTCTTTGCAGTCTGCTTTGGACTTCGTTATCTTGAGTAATTTTGTATCATTTGCAAACTTTGCCACCTCATTGCCCCCTCCTACTTTTCCAGATTATTTATGAATATGTTGAACAGCACTTGTCCCAGTACAGATCCTTGGGGAATCCTGCTATACACTATATCCTTTGGATCACCCTTGTTCACATACTAGTGGAAACCTCAAAGAATTCTAATAGATTGGTGAGGCACGATTTTCCTTTACAAAAGTTGTATTGACTCTTTCCCACCATATTGTGTTAATCTGTAGTCTGATAATTCTTTTCTTGACTATTGTTTCAATTTGCCTGGTACTGAAGTTAGGCTTACTGGCCTGTAATTGCCAGAATCACCTCTGGAGCCTTTTTTTAAAAAAGCCAAGAGCTCTCTCTTTAGTGGCAAAAATTGGTACAATTTTTAAAAATTGACATTACATTAGCTTTTCTCCAGTCATCTGGTACAGCGGCTGATTTAAGTGATAGGTTACATACCAGTTAGTAGTTTTGCAATTTCTTATCTGAGTTCCTTCAGAACTCTTGAGTGAATACTTATAACGGTGACATAAAATTGCTAGCTAAGCCGTTTTAATGCTCATTTTCAAACTCTTGTTTATTTACTGAATTTTCCTACCTGTATTATATAGTGCTTGCAGGTAGCCACATGAAACGAAAACCAATTTGATATGCTGATACACCTTACAAAAATTCAGTAGTGCACCTGCCTTTTTAAAACACATAAATATTGTACACTGTTGGGTTTTTTTACCTCATTAATGGTATTTAGAACTGATTCCTTCCCCTCAGTAAAAAAGAATTGCAGCTCAGTCATATTAAACTGCACATGCTTAGTTTTCACTGCTTTTTAACAACTTTGTTTAAATAGGTCAGAATGGAAGCCAGGTAGCTAAAAATACTTAAGGAGTAGATCCTTAGTGGGTGTAAATTGCGATAGTGGAGTTGACTTCTACTGATTTTGGTGGCATTATGACAATTTACACCAGCTGAGGATCTGCCCTAAAGAAGTTTTCCTTGGAACATTATAAGTGTGAGAGCTCAGTGACGGAGTAGAACTAACAGAATATACAGCAGAAGCAAGCTTGAACATTGTAATTAACAAGCCGATCATTTTCCTTTATGACTGACATGTGACATCTGTGAAACATTTTCAAAGGCTTCAGATTTTGAAAGTGGTAGGAGATCTGAATTTTGGGCACACGTGTTCACATCCACACAAACACTTGATTAGATACTATAGAGTGGTTATAAATTAAGCAGAATAATTTGTTCCAGGCAGTTACTTGTGTGTGTGTATTATAAAAAGTGTATGCGTTTGTGCATATGTTTATGAGATACAGCCAAATATTTTGAATATATTGTTGTAATATCTATTTTTTGTAGTTCTAAAATCTGCAGTCTGTTTTATTGCTGCTGTTTCTTCATTTTCTCTTCAGTTCTCCAGCTGTTAATGCAAAAATATTAGATGGAAAATATTATATTAGGAAAAATGTAGATGTAGGGGTTTGCTATATTGTAATTCCTTCATGTTACTTGCCAAACATCAGGGGAAAGGGCAGCTAGTTCGTCTGTCCATGTTGTGATTTTTAGCTTCCCTGTGCATATTAATACGTGAAGAATCAATATTTCGTATTTCTGAATAATTCTAGTGCCTCACCCGCAGAAGCAGTTAGCATACAACGTCTCAAAAGCTGGGGTCGTAAAATTAACACAGACATTAGGAACTGAATGGATTGACAGGGGAGTAAGAGTCAACTGCATTTCCCCGTAAGTAAAATGTAGTCTCATTTTATAAAATACAGAAAAAATGAAATGTTATAAGAAGTGTTCACTGCTCAAATTAAGAAAATCTAGGAAAACAAAGTTGCTAATTAGCAGGTGGATTTCATCTCTTTTTATTTTGTCTTCTGCTTAACAAAGGTTTAATACTGTAACCAAAGCGTACACATGGCTGTGTATATTGAAGGATTTGAGAAAAGGTTTTAGCATTTGATAATAGGTTTTCCAATAACATGAAGGGTAATTTTTAGCATTTCTCTTCCAGATGAAATATTTCCTTAGTTCTGTCCAAGCCTTCTGTGGTTAAAGAAAAGGCTTTTGACATTTAATAAACAATGCTTCTCCTTTTTTTCCTTTTTTCTTTCATTTTTTTTTTTTTACTTCAGACAAATATACTGGGACATTAAAAGCCATGTTGTAGTGCTATAATTGAGACACCATTCAGCTCTGGCAATTACAGGATTTCTAGGTGTAATTTTGTCAAAAAATATTCATTACAAGTTACATTTTACCTAATTTTTGAAATCTTAAATATGTATGGGGTTTTTGAGTTATGTTGTTTATTTGTTTTTTTAATAGCATGAAGCAAAGTTTTTTGTCTCACACACTTTCTTTCTCTCGCTCTCGCCCTCTCTCACCCACACACTCTTTATTACACAATTTTCAGTAAAAGTTAATAATGAGCAAAAACTCAAGTGGATGGCATTAATTGGGAGCAGTCAAATTCCACAGACCACTGAAGTCAATCAGAGTAAGAAGCACAGGATTTTAACCCAAAATTTTAACTAACTGTAATAATGAAAATATGATGTACATGAAATTAAGAAAAACAAGTTAAATATTTTCATCCATAAAGTGGAGAAAAATATCACAGAGCTCAATTGCAAATCTCTTTATTTTGATTCTTGGTCTGGTTTCTACTTTTGTATGCTGGCTCTGTTTATTATTCTTATTCTTATTTATTATTACTACTAATAATTGTGATTCCATCCTGAGCTCATTGCAATCCACAGATTACTTAAATAACATCCTATTTCTGAACTGAGATTTACTCACACCAATACCAACAACTCAACATTGCTGATCCAGTGTCTAGTTCCACACCAGATTCCAGGGCCAGGAAGTCTGAAGGAAGTTAGCAACAGAGCAAGGCAGAGCTAGTGTTAACAATACAGGTAGGAAGCAGAGAGACTTTTACCTGTAATGAATTAATTTTTATATATAGGTTGGAGCTCCTGGGGCCCACCAGAATCAGAAAATATTGGTCATGTTTCAATATACTTTCTGGCTGAGAACTATATTGGTACCCTTTATTAATATAGCTGGAATATTAGTGTCACATTCAGAGCAACATGGTTAAAGAGGCACGTAAGTTATAAGTCCCTAGTTTTTAGGTGTTTTAAACTTCCTGCAAAAAATTACCCTTAACAAGCAGGAGAAATTTCAGCCCAAATATATATAATATATAACATTTTTGCAGAGAGTTTAGTAAAACTTCATGTTAGCTGTGAGTTGTCTGAACATGGAGAAAAGGTGTACTATACTTGGAAGGGAGAAATCCATTCAGAGGCTTTTCTTTTTCTATCATTAACCAAAACTGGGCTTATTTTTAATAATTCTTACTCACCCTAGACTTTGGTCCCACACCTGCGAATTTTCTCTGTGTGGGAATCCCATTGTAATAAGGGGGACTTCTGTTCATTGAAGGCTTGCCAGTGCTCAGTGAGGAAAACAGCTTTTGCTGTACCCGAGAAACCCTGGTTTAGACATACTAGATATGAATATTTGATAATCACACATGGTCTGACTGGAAGCCCACTCAAATCAACAGGAATTTTTCCATTACATTCAATGGGGTTTGGATCAGGCTTATATTGTCCATGATTTTCTTGGATTATTAACAATGTACCAAGGTAAGGAGCTCTTGATACATACATGCTGGCACTTGCATGTACTTAAAACACTGCATATTGAACTCAGATGCACTTGTGTTCATTTCAATGACTGGATATTCAAATTCATTTCTCCGCTGACATGGAGATGTGGAATACACATTTCAGTCTCATTCTGTACATTAAAGAAAGGTTCTGGCCTGTCCACAGATATGTTCACACAATCTCCATGAGTCAAATCTTCCAGTCCTGGCTCACAATCTGATTTTGCAAGGTGCTGGGCATCTCCAGCTCCCATTGCACTCATTTTGCTCAGCACCTCACAGTTTCAGGCCCTGTTCCTTTCTAGGGCAATGGGCCAATGACATTGCTGAATGCTTTGCTGGGTGAAAGAGAGAGGATCTGGCCCAGTTTCACAGATCTACCTGAATGCTGAAGTGAACCTGGCATATAGACTTTATTATAACATGCAACAATTTCAATAAAAGAACCCATGGAGGCCCAGGAATATGCACATAGGCCTCAATTCAGCAAAGCACTTAAGCACGTGTTTTATTTTAAGCTGGAAAGTATTCCTACTGAAGTCAATGGAACTGCCTGATTTCTACAGTGAAGCGCTTGGGTCCCAATTTAGGAAAGCCTGTCAGCATGAACTTGAGTCCATCCTTCTTCCTGAACAGGGATGTGTTCTGGAATTGGGGACATGCTGAAGTGCTTTGTTGGATCCTGGCTATATCAGTGTCCTTTTCTCCACATAGTCACATCTGACCTTGAATGTTCTTTCAACATGCAAACATTTGATTTTTTTTTTTGTCTTTTCCTTTCTTGTCAGCTTTCATCAACTTATTTTGGTAAATGAGTGTATAAAACGTATCAGTGCATAAAACGTTATGGCAGGGCTTTTAGCGTAATTTATTGAATTTATGAATTCTCTGGCTGACCAGGTATCTCTGCTTCACATTTTAGATAGTTCACGAGTACAGCTGCTTTCTTTTTGGGACGGATACTGAGGATGGGGGGAGTTGGAGAGTGAGTGAGAGAAAAGTTAAATCCTAGCTGGTAGACTCATGAGGCAAATGTTCTTTGGATCCAACCTGGATCACAAATAGCCAATGTGCAGTGTTAAAAACCTGTCAGCCCTTTACTTTGCATGCCAAAATCTTATGAATATATTAGACTTTGCTCTCAAGTGATATTACTAACATGGGGCCTTATCCTGATACCATTGAAATCAGTGACAAAATTTCTATGATCACCAGTAAATCTGTCCCAGACACTACAAAGTGAGAAAAAATAAAACCCTACGTTAAATTAACCCATCTTCATCAAGAACAGTATACACAACATACAATGCCTAATAGCTGCTGAACTGGAAAGATAAGTGTTAACATCGCATGAGAATCAAATATTGTGTGGTGTTTGATTTTTGCAGCTAAATTGCTAATTATGTAAAGTTAAATGAATCAATGCTTAAAATTTACTACTTATTTTAGTGCAAAGAACTGGCATTGATGCTACATGAAGATAATGAAAATTGGAGCATTCCATGGTTGGGAAATTGCAAAATATTTCAAGAGAAACTTTTAGTAATGCCGTGTGTCTCAAATTCCTCCTCACTGATCACATTGCATGCTGGGCTAGATTTGCCCTGTCTTGTGGCACTTTTAATTTCTGCCCAATGTCCTGGTGGCAGGAAGCCCAACTAGAGGAGGGTTGAAGCAGCATTAAATGCTTGCAACTTCTCATTTGAGGGTCTATGGGAGAACAGCACAGCCTCAAAATTGGACAAAGCTGGCAGGTGAGAAGGCAAGACTAGAATGAGAAACGGGTGCAATGATTCAGTTGGGCAGCAACCAATGGGGCTTATCTAGAGTCCAGGTAACAACTTACAACGGCCTTCTTGCAGCTGAAACCCTGAGGGACGGCAGGGATAAACTCCATCTGGGACAGTGCCCCCCTCACTTAATCAAGCTGTCTTGACAATGTTAGTACATGCATTAATACAACAATCAACAGTAGATGACATTTTCTATTTAACAAGTGATAGAAAATACTGCATATATGCAGCATGGCTGAGTAGATATTGTAAGAGAACTTTTGCTTTTTTGGGATGTCCTGTCTTTTACGTGCTTGATTTTGCAAATTTTGGATTGCATTAATATTTTTCCCCTCAAAAATGTTTCATTCCAGTTTGTTAAAGGAGGAGAGTTTCAGACTGATGCTGTATTTGGTTAGGGCAGTTTGTCCTGGAGCTTGACTTCTAAGTTCCTTGAACAGCAGCTGTGGTCAAACTTATTATCTGAACCAGCAGAATGTGCCAGCTCCTTGCTCTGTGGAGATTCCAAGGTGCTAAAAGCTCCTTAACCTGGATCCCATAAAAGCGCCATCACCCATGGTTCCAGGATATTAAGCTTCTCAAGCATATGATCTCCTGCTTCATCTGCAGTCCAGGGCACTACAGAGCTTGTCATGTTATTAGATAGGTGCATGGAGTAGGAAGGAGGCACCATGTGATACTGGGCCTGTCTAGACTAGAGGCAGTTGTCAGATGCCAAGTATCTAGAGTTGGTCTGAAAGGAGTACAGGAGGTGGTGAAGCAAATCAAAATTTCCGCATGTGCCCTAATTATGGAGGGTCTGCAAACCATTGCTTAGGGGAGTTCATGCACTGAACCTGTATGAGATTGCAGCACAGGAAAGAGCTAAGTACCATGATATCACCCAAAGGCGTCCCAATTCAACAGCATTACTATCCCTATTAAGCAGCAGTCATTGCTGTCAAGTGTCTTTGGATTTAAATGTAATCCCTAAAGAGAGATCCCAATTAAGTGGATCTCCTGATTAAACATTTTCTGATTAAGTGGAGTGTACTTAACTCGTTCAAATTAATAACTCGTCTGAAAGAAATCAAGTTACACTCAGAGGGAAGGTTTCCCTCCTCCCCCCCACATGGGGATTGAAGACACATAATTCCAGTTAAGTAATTTTTTCCCCACTCTCTCTCATTGTGGAGATGCTTTAGCCAATTGTATTTTGTTTTTTGTTTTTTACTGTCTCAAATTGCGCTATGCATCAACAATGGAATACTGATGTTCATGTCTAACCTTAGGGAACCAGCAGTTTGATAAAACATTGACATGCAACAGAAAGTACCGATAAGGCTCAGCACTGCATATTAGATGAGGGTAGGGAATTAATGCATTGGCACTTGTCTTTGCTGGAACTGGTTAGAAGCCAACTAAAATCTGCCTAAAAGGGTTCTACAACATTAAATTGCCCAACTTGGCACCAAGCCTTTCCCAGAAGATGTGTACTATCAATGACATGCTTAATATTTATAGTTTCATCAGTATGTGTGTTTGCAGCTTTAAGTTGTGTGCTACATCTTTTTCTCTTCATAAAAGTTGCCTGTGATATTTTTTTTTTCATCAGACCTTTTTCTCTTGAAACAAAATTAAAGGAAGGGCAGCTGAAGGCACTGGTTCAGTGATTTATAGTTTGTTCTGACTTTGTTTAGTCTCCACGTTATCTGTTTGAAGTTGGTTGAGGAATCATATATAATATAATTTTTCTTAAGCTGTATTATTTTTACTTTATATTGGAGTGATATATTATTTTTGTTAATCTAGGTCCTCTTCTTAGTAAAACAAAACCTTCATTTAAAAATGCTAGCTTCTGCTAGTTAGGGCATCAAAACTCTATAGATACAGGAACGCCTAGAACTAGATTCTGCAAATGTTTGCCAACAGATATAGTGCTTGGTGTAAATTCAGAGTAACTCTATTGAATTCAGTGGATATACACCAGTGTAAAACTGGTGTAAGTGAGAGGAGGATTAGGACCATGGTTTTCACTTCTGCAACTAAAACTCTGGTTTTCTCTCTAGAAAACCAGTGCTAAACAGGTGGGATGAAGACAGTGCTTACGAGAAATAAGTAGACCGTCTACAAGTTATACTGGAATTTATTCTATTTTATTACTTTGTGAGAGCTCAATCACTTTGCCCTTGCTCAGCATTTCTGAATAGTTATGGTTTTCATTGACAATTACAAGCAAAAATAAAGCTGGTATTTAAATTGTGTCCTGTTAGTAAAAATGGAAAATTTGGGGGTATTCTGAATTACTTCGACCTAGTAACATGGTAAATTGAAGATTTCAGACTTCATTTAAAACAAAAGGTAAATCACGTACCTAGAATCCAGTGTGTTTCTCCTTGGAAGTATAAATTGGGATGATGATGAAGTTTCAGAACAAAACAGTTTTTTTTTTTATACTTTGTTCATTTCATATTTATCACTAGCTTGTTTGCTAATTTTCATTTGCAAGAGGCAATTCTTCCAGCTAACTGGGTGCCTCAATGGGCCACTGATTTCTTTGAAGTGACAGTCTGTAAATATGCATAAAAAAGGGATGCAATTAGCGTGTGTGGTTCAGTGCAGTCTGATTTCATTGGCAAGTTTACCCACAGTGTTGATAAGCTACATTATCTAGAAAATTGGCCGCTGAAAAACAGCACCTCTGATTGCCAGCAAAGGTTCCAGATAACAGGGTGCTGAAGAGAAATATAATTGAGGTTGAATATGTTAACCAAGGTGTCACATGCTCCTTAGAAGCGCTAATTTATCAGCATGTTGGAATTTTTATTAACATTTGGAATCATTTCTACCACACTAATGAAGTGGAATTGGCAGCTCAGGTTTTAGTTATTGTCATTTCTGAGAAGTTAAATGTAATTTCTCGTTAGACACAGTTATGTAAATATATTTGTTCAGGGACTGAAAAAATTATACATTTCACAAAATACAAATATGTTGTTAAGGAGGAGTATGACAAATCAGCGCTAGTTAAAGTCATCAAAGCCAGCCAAATATTAGTACTGTAACGTGAAGTCTACAGTTTCCACTCATTTTTAGGGCATGTGAGGGAAATGAACTTAGCAGACTTTTCATGCATTCTGTAGTTGGCTCATTAGTATGAAACAATCCCAGCTTAGTACACATTTTGTAACTGGTTATGTTATTTATTTAATGGGGGTTTATATTTGGCATATTTTGCTTAACTTTTTTCCTTTCCCTGCCACCTTTTCATCTTAAAGTGAATTTAGTGCTGGGAAAGGTGCTGCTGGATTTTGTTTTCAGTATTTTGGCATATGGAAACTTGGACTGTTTTCAGTTTCTGAACTGTATGCAAACATGTTGTGTAACATTAGGCTGTGCATTGATGAAAAAGAAATTGGTAAATGGAACACATTTCCAAAATGCAGAGACAGACTGGTTGTGCACATTTTGTTTCTATGACACGTTGGTTTTCTATAGGAAAATGTAAATTGGGTGTTATGGTAAGTAACCTAAGATAATGCGGCACCTATGTTAGCCAATGATACAAACTATGAGTCCTCTCTTTAAGAATAAACCACTAAGTCGATTTATCAACAGTGAAAGACAGTAAGGGACAAGCAGGATTGAAGTTTGTGTTTGTAACTCCTTAGCAGAGGTACGTGCTGTCTAACAGTGGCAGGGGCACTGGAACAATTTATATAGTGGGGGTATTGAACCAAACTGTAAACCCTGTTTTATAATGGAAACTACTTCAAGCCAAGGGGTGCAGCAGTGCAACCGACACCACTAGTTCCATCACCTATGAAAGATGAGATCTTACTTTATTATTTCGTGGTTTTCCTTTCTAAGTGGCATCTTGTATTCTCTTCACTACTTGTTTTATAGTTATAAGTGCTACGTATGAAAAATGTAACTGTGTGTGTGTTATTTATAGGGGAATTGTAGACACGCCGCTCATCCATTCTGAAGATCTGAAGCCTCTGGTGCAGCGCTGGCTAACTGATATTCCTGCTGGGAAGCTGGCTCAAGTGACAGACCTGCAGGCGGCTGTAGTATACCTGGCATCTGAAGCTTCGGATTACATGACAGGCCACAATTTGGCCATAGAGGGTGGTCAAAGCTTGTGGTAGAAAAGAACTGAGCATCTTTCTTCTTTGTAGCACTTCTAATGCAAGAGCACAAGAGTGGGAAGTAGACTGCAAAAAATCCTGATCTCACCATAGTCTACAAGCAAAGATGCTCCCAGGTGTGCCCAGAGAATTCTGAGTTCATCACAAAATTGGGTTCCTTACATGTAAATAAAATAAAAATATCTTTTCAACAGTTTGCATATAAAACACTTCAGAAAACAGATAAGGTAGTTAAACCAGTGCTGATTTTGGCCCTTACAGTATAAATAACCACTTAGAACAAAATTATTGCTTCCTTGTTTAAAATGTTGTTTGAAGACCTGTCTGCTTGTTTTGTCTAGAAATAATTTTGTAGGAAAAATTTATGTAATCCTTTATTTTCACTATTTTTTTGAGATTTTACATTCTGCATTCAATCTCTGTGAAGTTAGTACTCATAAGAGTATATGTAGGTTTATTACAGGTAAGCCTCAGCTGATATTTAGTTTAACAGGGGAATATTTCTCTTAAAGCAAACATTATTAGTTGGTCTGTGCTGCATGCTTTTCTTTGGGTGTTTTTGATTCATGTTGTAACAGTGACATGTGATTTGTTTACCGCCCCCCCATGTTAAATGTGACCTCACAAAATAAATTGATTGCATTTGATCCTGAATGTTGCCATTTTTATTTACTGGTGTATTTTTCAGAGTATTTTTATACACACACACACACACTTCTCTGCCAAAAAAGTGTACATTTAACAGAGAATTATGTTTAGCAAATAAAATGGCTCTGATCCAAAGTCCACTGAAGCAAAGGGGACCATTCATATGCTTAAGTTAAGCATATGCACTATTGGGCTTTTTTGTTTCCTTTGGCAGGCAAAGTTGAGCCAAAGTTTTACTTAAACTTTTTTTTGTTTCTGTAAAATTCCTAAAAACTGCTAGTTCTCTGATGTGACTCAGTAATAATTCCAATGATTAATGCAGTTACATCAGTGGAAAAACCCATATGGGTGATAGAATCAGGCTCATTGTTTAGAGACGGTAGAGTGTGGCACAATAATAATGACAATACTCGTTATTTATATTGTCTCCCATTTGAGGACTTTTAAGCCTAGCCTGTGTGATTAAAGAAAATTTATTTGCAAGAATTCACTTACAAATCCTTGTCATTGGTTTTCCATTTGGCAGCCACATGTTACTGTAACATAAATAATTGCGGATGGATGTCATTACTTTGATTAGTACTACATGTCCACACTCTGGTTACCCATTATTGTGGTGAATTGCTATAATTGTTTCAGACTTGACATTCACCATCATGCCGTTAGCTATGCATTTCGCCAACATACTGTCGTCGTACTGAACAAATTGTAAGAAGATACCTGTCTTCATTAAGGTTTCTATGAGACCATTGATACTTAATAAATATTTCATGTAGATTCATTTTTCCGGAGAGTGTTGTTGTTAAGACTAGATCTTCTTGGCTTGGAAAACTTGCCTCGTGTGCATGATCTAATTTATTGACAATGCTCGGGAAACTCATAAGCTTCTAGAAAGATCAATTATGAGAGAAATTGTCAAGCAAAACAATTAAGGGCTTAAACGTTTTATTATTTTTCTGAGCTCACAAACTCTTGTCTTTCTATTAGCTCCCACACTTGCCTCATTCTATGCCATTTTCTGGAGGGCTTCGTGCAATTCTCACATCTCTCTGGCTGGCTTTTCATCCCAAGTGCACACATTGGTGAACTCATCAGGAGCGATTCCAAATAATCCTCGAGGGGCTTGTATATCATGGCTTGGGCCTCTGGTGAACAGCTTGTTGCAGCTCCTACTTAAAGGGTGAAATAGCAAATTTCAGGTAATCTGAAGCAGAAACCACAGTCGCCACTGGAGCTGTAATTGAGCTCCTTGTTCTCAGTCTCAGCAGACAGACTAAGGACTGAGTAAGCCATGAAGACTGAACTAACCTATCATGTCTAGAGATGGCCGCTCCAGGTTAACATGGAAGCACATTGGTAGGTTATTATGGGAAGCTTGAATTTCAACTGCCTTGGCTTTCTGTTCTGGGAAGAGGAGGTTTCAGAGTAAGATGGATACTCAGGGAATTTTCACATGCCACACATTCACTTTAAAAGCAAAACAAAAACCCAGACAACCAAAATGAGAGGCTGCATTTTTCAAAATCTAAACTCTCCCTTAATTAATGAGCTTCAGCTATTTGAATCCAGAGCCTGTATCCCTCCACTCTATTACCCTCCATGTTCTCCTTTTGAATATATGGGGAAGGGCAAAGAGGAGAGAGGTAGGGCATTTAGAATCATAGAAGATTAGGATTGGAAGAGACCTCAGGAGGTCATCTAGTCCAATCCCCTGCTCAAGGCAGGACCAACACCAACTAAATCATCCCAGCCAGGGCTTTGTCAAGCCTGACCTTAAAACCTCTGTGAATGGAGATTCCACCACCTCCCTAGGTAACCCATTCCAGTGCTTCACCACCCTCCTAGTGAAATAGTTTTTCCTAATATCCAACCTAGACCTCCCCACCGTAACTTGAGACCATTGCTCGTTGTCCTGTCATCTGCCATTACTGAGAATAGCCTAGCTCCATCCTCTTTGGAACCCCTCTTCAGGTAGCTGAAGGCTGCTATCAAAGTCCCCCTCACTCTTCTCTTCTACAGACTAAACAAGCCCAGTTTCTTCAGCCTCTTCTCGTAAGTCATGTGCCCCACCCCCCTGATCATTTTCATTGCCCTCTGCTGGACTCTCTCCAATTTATCCACATACTTTCTGTAGTGAGGGGCTCAAAACTGGACACAGTACTGCAAATGTGGCCTCACCAGTGCCGAATAGAGGGGAATAATCACTTCTCTCAATCTGCTGGCTACGCTCTTACTGATACAGCCCAATATGCTGTTAGCCTTCTTGATAACAAGGGCACACTGCTGACTCATATCCAGCATCTCCTCCACTGTAATCCCCATGTCCTTTTCTGCAGAACTGCTGCTTAGCCAGTTGGTCCCCAGCAGCTAGTGGTGCATGGGATTCTTTCTAAGTGGTGCATGGGATTCTGCACTTGTCATTGTTGAACCTCATCAGATTTCTTTTGGCCCAATCCTCCAATTTGTCTCGGTCACTCTGGACCCTATCACTACCCTCCAGCATATGTAATTCTACCTCCACTTTACTGTCATCTGCAAACTTGCTGAGGGTGCAACCCATCCCATCATCCAGATCATTAATAAAAATGGTGAACAAAACTGGCCCCAGGACCGACCCCTGAAGTACGCCACTTGATACCAGCTGCCAACTAGACATCGAGCCATTGATCACTATCTGTTGAGCCCGACAATCTAGCCAGCTTTCTATCCACCCTATAGTCCATTCATCCAATTCATACTTCTTAACTTGCTGGCAAGAATAGTGTGGGAGACTGCATCAAAAGCTTTGTTAAAGTCAAGATATATCATGTCCACTGCTTTCGCCTCATCCACAGAGCCAGTTATCTCATCATAGAAGGCAATCAGGTTGGTCAGGCATGACTAGCCCTTTGTAAATTCATATTGACTGGTTCTGATCACCTTCCTCTCCTCCAAGTGCTTCAAAATGGTTTCCTTGAGGACCTGCTCCATGATTTTTCCAGGGACTTAGGTGAGGCTGACTGGTCTGTAGTTCCCCAGGTTCTCCTTCCCTTTTTTTAAAGATGGACACTATATTTGCATTTTTCCAGTCATCCGAGACCTCCCCTGATAGCCATGAGTTTTCAAAGATAATGGCCAATGGCTCTGCAATCACATCTGCCAATTCCCTCAGCACCCTCAGATGTATTAGATCCGGACCCATGGACTTGTGCATGTCCAGCAATTATCTGAATTTGTTTTAGAAGTCTGGATTTTGAGCCTTGTAGGGCCTAGGAAGGCCCACTTGTGTAGCTTCCCCAGAGACTCATTCTAGACATCCCAGTAAGGTGTGTGTCTACCTTCCTCAGCTAGTTGTTAGTTCTGAAAGGCTGCCAGCATCTCTATAGGATCAAAGAAAGGTGTTCCTGTTGGATTGGCTATCAGTCTACAACTCAGCTTTATAGACTCCAATCAGTACAGCGTGCTGGTCTCAGGTTATCTCGAGCTCATTCCTGCTACAGAAATGTCCTGTCTCCCTTTTTGTCCCCAGTAGCCTGTGGAGACTCGGGGCTCTCACTTCAGAGGACCTAGCTTGCATTATGATCAACACCAATTTTCAGGCTAGGTAGCTGTACCCAGAGTGTAAGACCTCTCTAGGGGTTTTGTTGCCTGCAGGACAAATAGCTGGGTCTTCAGGTGATTAATTGGGCCTTTTTAATAGAATTCTTCCCGAGGGTGTTTCCCCAGGATCTCCAATTTGTTCCCAGAGGACAATGGCCTATTATTGTGCCTTTTGAAAGGGACACTAATAAAACCCAGCCCGGCTCAGAGGCTTGCCATTGAGTGGCACAGCAAAGGTTCCCCCAGATCAATTCCTATCCGGAGGTAGTTAGGGAAGTATCCTCTCACTGGGATTTTTCCACTATAGAGGATTGTTTCAATAATAAATGGAAGGTGAAAGTGGCAGAGTATTTGCCTTAACTGTGGAGGTGGATGCATTCCCATTGGTTTGGATTTGCATGAAATCAGAGGTGGTGCTAGCCCATTGCCTCCCCCCCAACACATAATAAAAAGCGAATGGGTGGGGGGCTTGAGTTGTTCAGGACCCTAAGCAATGACTTAGTCTGCTTATGCCTAGCGCTGGCTCAGCATGGAATTCTCACCTTGTCCAGAGAAATGAATCTTGTGGAAGTATAGGCAGGAGTGCTGCCCCTCCCCCCTGCACTACACCACCCCCCGAGGTCCTGTCCCCACACTGCCCCTTCTCCCCAAGTCCCTGCCCTCGTGCCACCTCTTCCCCCGAAGCCCCACTCCTGTGCTGCCTCCTTCCCTTAAGACTTTTCCCCGTTACCTCCTCTCTGCCCCCTGCCTGCATCACTCGCCCTTACGGTCGGTAAAAAGTGCAGGGCCATCCCCCGCTTTTCCAGTGCCCCTGAGCATAGGCACCATGAATGGAAAAGTTTCTGGAATGCTTCTTGCCCCTGTGCCTGGTTGTCCGAACACTACTGCATGGGTCACTTTTAAATGTAATCGGTTCATCTAGAGGGCCTGCCTTAGGCTGTGTTCTGGCCTTGACTGATTTCGTAAGCTATGTGTGGAAAATTCTTTCTCATGGTCTGAGGAGTAACTTTTAGTACAGAAAGCACAGAAGATAGGTGAGCTTTTGAAAGAAGATGTCTTTATTGCAAATACTGGTGAGCTTGCAAGATGGAAACATCTGCACCTCAAGTTAGAATTTTTATAAAATAAACCAATATTCCACTCCCGCACTGTTTGTGGTGTTAATATATAGTCTGAATTTATATATTCAGTCAAAGCCAAATGGAGTTGTTCCTAAAATTACCTCTAGGAGGAAACCTCAACCTATGTTTTGTCTGTACTAACTGGGTTTCCCATTTATCTATTCAACTTTTATATTGTATCTAAGTTAGTACTTCTGATATTTCTAAGGGTTTTTTTACCATTCATGTAGAACACCACATAATTGCAGAAAAGATAATAGTCACATACCCTAGGGCTTGGTGTACACTTATGTTAAAAGTACAGCTTTTATTGGCAACTAAAGTAATAACCTTTCCATGTCAAATTGCTTTAAATTAAACTTAAAAAAAAGTGGCTGGTACCCACACTTAGTAATTGTCAAACATTAGCATAATGTAGAATACTAAAGCTGCCTAAATCTTGGGTTTAAAAATAATTATTTACTTAGGTAAATTCTGTATTCAGAAACATAATGATTTTTTTCAAAAATACAATCTCTTCAATGTATATGATACAATTTAGACTCAAACTTGACATGCAAGTGGGACTGGATTTTATGCCGGTGTCTGAGGAAAGAGGGATTATGTCACCTCAGTTCACCCATCCATCATTGGTCATGTTTAAAGAATGTGTTAGTGACACCGCAGAATGCTATAGGTACCACAGGTGACCTCGTACAAGTCTGATTTCTGAGTATACTGTTGCCTTGTAGTTTGTGCATAATTTTCAACAGCTTTAGGATACCTGAGAGATGGGTGTCTGAAATGATGGGGTGTGCGTATTTGTGTGCGCGCGCACGTGTGTGTGTGTGTGTGTGTGTGTGTGTAAAAGTCAAGGGATTGCGGATCAGTACAAAGTTTCACACTGATGTATTTACCTTTCCGTTTCAGCACTTTACTTAAGCAATGGGAACCATTTAAAATGTCATGTGCAGAGTAGGAGAGGAGATGGTATGTGGAACCATTCACCCACCATTATTCTCCTGTGTGGAGAACACCCACAACCTCTGCCCTGTGCCCTCCTGCAGTGCTAGGGGCTCTGAAAAAGTCCTCTCACCTTCTGCACCAGTGAGGGGACTGGAACCAGAATGGCAGAAAAAAAGAATAAGATTGAGTCATCCGCTTATCCCGCATTTAGACTGCCCCGACTTCCCTGAGCTGTTCTGCCTGTCAGTGTGTACCACCAGCAAAAAGCCTACAGTGACTGGTGCCAGTGTGGTCCTCCCCCCGACAGCAGAATGGAGTCTCCCATTTGGGGACAGTCTGGTGGCCAGTGTGGTATGTTACCACATCAATCCATGTGACCCAGTCCATGGGACCTCAGTTTTCAGCCTGGTAGGGGCTAGGGGTGCTGCAGTGAAATCTCAGCTCTTGGAAGGAAGGGCCTTCTGATGCTTTGAAGAACCACCCAAGCCACCCTTCCATGCCTGTAAAGACAGGCTGGCTCTACATATGGGGCCTTTACTGAGCTAGGAAATTAAAAGAAGATGCTGTCGGGGGGGGGAGGAAGCAGGCTGCCAAACCACCACTGCCCTACATTGTGGGAGAGCTTTTAATCTTGGTTAGTTTATACAATAAATATGTATCTAATCACACGTTCTTTTTGATGCTGAGTTTTAACCCTTTTGAGCACAGAAAGAGGATATGTAGACTTTCAGAGGGAACCATAATGAGGTTTGATAGAGATGGTCAACAGTTTTCCAAATATTGACATCTCAATGACATTTTTAATGAATAATTTCCACTATTTTTTGGGCGGCTCTAATTTTCATTCCCTCAGCCCAGCCCCATCTCCTGCTTCTCTCCATCTCCCTCTCTCCAACAAACCAAGTCTTCTTCTCCAACATCCTTAAGCCGCCCATCCTCACCTTCAGTTAATGAGCCAATTTTCCCTCTCCTCACTCACCCATTGCTGCCAGCATGACCCCCTGCTGTCACCAGTTCCATCTTCCTTCTAGTGTCCTTCCTGACCCCTATGGTCATGCTCCTGGCCAATCTGTTTCTCACTGATGGTTCCTGCTTAATGGATGGGTTGAAAACTTGGAGCTGGTGGGGCTGGAGTGAGAAAGAGCTCAGTTGGTGCTAGTGTAAGTCTTGTGTACTAGCCAGCAGAGTTGACCTCACCCACAGAGAGGGCTACTGCAATTCCCTGTGCCTGGACATAACACACACGGCCTCAGACACCTTGGAGACAGTATGCCACCTTCTGAAGTGGTGCATCACTGTACCCGCATACCAGAGGGATGTTCCTTAAAGGCACAGTCCAACTCTACATCTGCAAATGCTGTCTGAGGTGCCGTAGCTATGCCTTTTCTTAGGTACCATAGTGTTCTGGCTCCATGTGTAGTCTGTGTCTCTAGGAAGTCTCATTAATTCTGAGAATATGTATTGTTTGCTTGACAGACTGTAACAGCATTTTGAGGAGCCATTAAACCTGTAAATCAGTGTTTTGCCACTTTAATAAAACACACAAAAAACTGGATTTTGACCCAATAGGCTATTTCTAGCTCCAAAAGAAATGCAGACATGCCCTTACATATATATTGTGGCATCAATGATACATTAAAAGTAAGAGATACTAAATATTTGGAATTGTTCCAATGATTAAGGACAGCAATTAAAATCCTGACTATAACAACACTTTTTTGGTAAATAGTAATATGACAGGTACGACTCCATTTCATTATAAATCTCTTGAGATAATAGTGTGCTTTGCCTGGGGCATTTCTCCTTCCACATGTCACTCATCAAATTCTGATGTCACAATCCCATCACTTAGAAATGGTACCTAGACGTACTTCAGCATTTGCCTGCTGACTTATCTGTTAGAAGGGGTGAGTTATGTCAGGTGCCCCAGTGCTGCACCATGGCTGACCCCCCTGGACTGAGTGCTTTGCAATGGCTGACTTAGGTGTGGGACTGCCTTAAATTTCCTGTTTATCTTCAGACACAGGGTATAACTAATCACCACCAAGCTTCTAGCTACGTGACTGGAGGAGAGCCAAAGCTACTCTATAGCACAAGCAGGATAGCTGAGCATAGGGGAATATAAAAATGAGCCCCAGGTCCTAATTCTGCATACAGACTCCACAGATTTCCCCAAGTCTGGAAAGTAAAAGCTTTAACACAAGACCCTGATATTGGCACAACAGTGGATTTCATTTGAGATGTTCAGTCTGAATGCAGGTCATTCTTTCTGACGTTACCATTTGGTAATTTTCATTCTTTTCTTATTCAGAAACTTCCCCCCAGGAACTCACGTAAGAACTCAGTCAGGAACCTGATTCTGCTACAAGAAGTAAATGGGGTGTGTACGCGCACGTGGGTATAAACTTTTCAAGTGAAAATCTCTCCTAACCGGGTGATTTCTTGCTTCTCTCTTAAGCTTTCCAGCGAATCCCTTTGCCCACGCTCCTACACACTGCCACCAACCTGACACCCTGCTGTCACCATTTTCATTGTCCTTCTAGTGCCTTTCCTGACCCCCATAATGCTCCTGGACAGTCTTCCTCTCTCTGTTCTTTCCTGCCCCGCAGTTGGGTTTAGAACCTGTAGCAGTGATGCTGTTGAATTTATTCCAAATTCACTTGCCATTATTACTTCCAGAGTATCAAATGATCTTCATAGAAGAAACTGACAACTTTCCTACTGCTAACATTTTGCATTTTTAGGCTCAGATCCTATCATATACATGATTAACTTTAAGCATGTGAGTACTTCAATGGGATTACTCACATGCTTAACATTAAACTTGTGCATAAATGTGCACAGGGCTGGGTCCTAATTTGTTTAAATGATTCAGAAATGGGATTAGCACATAGTAAGTATCTTAGTTAGCCACAGGAATATGCTTAGATGGTCATTCAGTTCAGGCATACGTTAGACATTCTAAGAGTCCAAATTAGAATGGGTTGGCATTTTTCTGTTGAAACATTTAAACTAAAATTTCTGTTGAAAATTTTCATTTGGGCAAGAATTCTTTTTTTACTGGAAACTGAAATTTGTTACTGAATATAGTTTTCAAAACCAGAAAATTTTCTTTGGCTTAGACTGAACACTTTACAATCTTTTTAATTTTTTGATTGCATATTGATGGCTATTGTATGTCTTAGTATTTTTTTCTGGAGAATCTTTAGGGTTTAAGTTTCAGTTTTTCTTGATAAAAACCTGGAAATTTCTGCCAAAATGCTTTTTGTTTGCAAAAATATTTGTTTTGTTCACAAAAGCTATTTTTTTTTAAAAATGTTTTTGATGAAAAATGTTGAACAGTTCCATTCGACAGTTGTTACTAGGCAACAGCCACAAAAAGAGAGGAATTTTAGAGAGGGATTGATGGATCCTGACTGAATTTTTATCCCTAGTTAATGAACGGTTAATCTCTGAAGTTTTGCATTGTTTCAATACCAGACGAGATGTTGATACAAGCAGATAAATATTTAAATGCAGTTATTGAAGCTTACTTATTTTCTCAGTAGCATATTGATCATTGCTTCAACTGTATGTAGGAATTAAAAGGAGCTTTCTATAGAGTCAATGAACAATTCAATGAAGTTACAAGAAGGAAGGAGGTTGTGCAGATATTTCTGCAGATGTTAGTATATGGATGCGCTCTATATTCTGTGTGTGTGTGTGTGTGTGTGTGTGTGTGTGTGTACTGTCTAGATAGATTGATCTCAAACATCCAAATATTTCCAGGGTAAAAATTGCATTGTCTGTCTTTTGTCTGTCTATCTATCTAGACATCCTTTATATCTTGGTCATCAGCATGTCTGATAAATTAGATAGATGTGTGTTGTAACTGTAGACCTCTCATCAAAGTTTCTGAGAAATGGGATCAGTTATCCCTTGCATTTACAAATGAACAGTGGCTTCCTTCCTTCCTTATAGAATCTTCTGGGATCTGACATACTCTGTCCTTTAGGAACAAAAACATAGGGGATACTTGGGCACAGATCTTACACTCAAAAAAATGGTAAACTATAAGGTTATGTCTACATTGCAGCTAGGAATGTTCTTCCCAGACCAGACAGGCAGATTCTAGCTAGGGTGACTTGAGCTAGCATAGTAAAAATAGTATTGGGGAGGCTGCAGTCGGGGAGGTTTGTCGGGGTAGTCAGCCGACTCCAAACCCACCTGGTCCCTTGGATCCGAGCTCTGGGGGCTAGCCTGAGCTGTCAGTCATGCCACAAGTCCACACTGCTATTTTCAGCACACTAGCTTGAGTGGAGCTTGAATGAGTCTGTGTACGCATGCGGGGAGGTAAACGCCCAGCTGCAGTGTAAACATACCTTGCGAGTTTCTCTTTTCAGATTGTGATGGTAATTAAAGCTGGGCAAAATTTTTTGGCTGAACCTTTTACAGCAAAAAATGCCTATTCAGTGACACTGAAACTTTCTAGAAAATCAGCTCTGTTTTGCAAAACTGTTCATGTAGAAAAATAATTATGAAAGTTGAAACAGTCCATTTTGATCTTTTCAGAATGAAACATTTTGACGTTTTGAGAACAAATAATTTTTTTCTGAAATGTCTTTCAATTTTTTTTTCATTTTAAAAAGTTAAAAAAAAGTTTGTTTGGTGGGTTGGGGGTTTTGTAAGATTTTTTTGCTGGTGGTGGGGGAATGAATTGGCTTTTTTTTTAAGCTGACACAATTTTTTGTTTAACAAAAATTTCAAAAAAAAATTATTTTGGATTGACACCAAATTAAATTTTTCCCAATTCTTCCGAACTGCCAACAAACTGAAAAGCCTGTTATTTGCACACCTCTATTTGGAATGTGTTACCTTGTCCTAGAGAAGAGCCCCAAAAGAAAGTTGTAAATATTCCTAGTTGAATGTTAAGTAAATAGGATATGAACATGTGAACATGAATAGGATGCCTGTATTCAGCAGAACGCTCTTTGAAAACAGAATGTACTCTGCAGGATATTATCCTGATGCATGCAAATGTGTGGAACCAGGCAACTGTACATCCTAAGCAAGATAATAGCTGTCAACCAAATATAAACCCTTTATTTGTGCCACAGGTGAACTGCCCAAATTAATACGATTCATATCTCTCTAAAGGTCCCGAAAAGGATCTTGAACTACAGAAAGATCTAGAAAAGGAGAGGTTGCAACATGAGAAGCATGTTTTTAATACAATACAATTTGTGTTTGCATCTCTCATACAAACTGTATCCCAAATCACAACTATTATATACAGAAACAAAAAACATAAGAGTAAGGACCAATGCCTTGTTCACTTGAAATTCAGAGCAAAACTCCCACTGATTTCAGTGGGTCCAGAATGTAGTTCTTATCGTAGTTACTAAGAAACACAAATTGTTTACATAAGTACACTAGGTTCAACTTTTGGTACCTTCATTGGTGTGATAAATGCATACACCATTGACAGTAGCTCACATAACTTTCATGGACACTAGTTAAAATATAGGACTTTCTAAAAAGTACATATTTAAGTGCATGGAGCTGCAGGAGTTTTGCAAAGTCAAATGAGCGTTCCAGACAATTTTAACTCCAAAAAGAGTTTGAGGCTTGCCAAACCTCAAACTCTACAAACTTTACCCACCCCTAATGCTCACAATGGGAGGGAACAGTGTATTTTGGAGAGGGCAGCAGTAGAAAAATATGGCCTCAAGTTAAAAGTACAGACTGGGATTGTGATATAAAGCTGGGGGCAATACTGCCCAAATGAACACACTAATTTTACCTGAGGGCTGCTTTGGCTTTCTGACGCAGTCAGTTTTATTAAACCTTGGTTGGGGAATTGTTTTAGTTTTGGCTATAGATTTCCTGCTGTGGCAAAGCCTAACTAGGAGTTGCTGTTGGATGGAGGGGAGGGATTAGTGGCAGGAAACCTCTTCCTTTGCCCTTGCCTTCCTTCTTTCTTTTTGTCCTCTTCCTTCTCTTTCCCTCTCCATTGCTCTTTCTCCCTCTCCCCAGCAAAAAAGCTGTGCGACCCCACTCTCCTGGCTGGCTGGATGCCTGAGCAGCAGCATTTCTGGCTTGGTTGAGCCAAGCCACTGTTGCTGAGACACTGGGAGAACTGAAGCATTGACATTTATTTTTCACGTGATATCAGTCTGCTTCTGAATGCTCTATGGTTTGAGGCACAAAGTATCAGAGAGATTTGCTTGGATGGGCATCCTCTTTCCCAAGCTGGTGCATTGGGGAGCCTGCGGGTGAGGGTTCAGAGCCCTGTGACTAGCTTGTGACTAGCTGCATGCTTTCTGGGCCTGTTGATCCAGCCCTTTGCAGATGTCCTCACTGAATGCCATTACAGTGTTGTGTTCGAGATGACTTATTTCCATGGCACATGCGCCATACCCCTCTGAGCCTCCGTTTTGGGACAACAAGAGATGCTCTTTCACATCATGGAATTGCTCTTAATTCCCCTGGCAAAACTGTTGCTTTGCTTCATACAAACATTTTGTTTGGCTTCAATGCATGTCAGTTTGTGCTCTCAGAGCTTCTGAAATCTCAAAGTAAAATCATCTGCACTTTACCTGATATTGTACTGAAAACATGTGGACCTGAAATTTAGATGGTGTCGCTGAAAATCCATATATCCAAATTTCATTTAAACTGAACTCAGATTCATTTCAAAGATTCATGATCTGAGAAGTTTTATCAAAGGATCTTTCAGATGTTTCAGGGTCTGACTTTTCTAAAAGACCTCCCCTCCACAAAAGGCAGATTTTGAATGGTTTCTGACTAGCCAGAAGGAACAAAAAAATAAAATATCTGATAAAATAGCTTCATTTTTCTTTAGCAATATTTGCACAAACACATCCACGTGGGCCATGACATCCAGAACATTTTGCTGTTACTCTCTCTGCATTACAGTAACTCGCCTGAGCAGTGTGTCAAGATTCTTTCCAAGTGAAAGATGAACACATGATGAATTGGACAGAGAGACTCCCACGTGAAAGAGTGCACAGAACTTTCTTATGCATGAGGCATTTTTTTAGTAAATTGGACCCCATCTCAATCCCAGTGAAACTTGATGACATTTCAACCTTACGAGTGAACAAGAATGCAAAAGCACATTTTAGCTATTTATATATCAGAACATCAAAAGTTATAATTAAAGGTGTCAGTGCAAATGGGAAGTCATATTCCTCACCCCAGCGCAGCTCTTCTCAAGCATCTTACTTCTCTTGTCCTTAGAGGTTAGATACATGCTTCTCTTTTCCTAGAAGACTCATAGCAAAATATTTGAATTTATCACCAACCCTGAATACTTCTGTTAAGATTCTGCAAACATTTGATTTTGTCTGTAGAACAGAAAGGGTATTGAATTCCTGCAGCCTGAACAAAGCTGACTCTCTCTACATGTTCCCTAGGTGTTGGCTATATTGTTTAAGTCAAGGCCTGTCATGTCATATATTATTATCAACGTAAAGAATTGTCACTTCAGTGTACAACTCCATTTACTGTTTGTAGCTTAAATGCTGAAGTGTGCCTGGGCTTTGTAAATGAACCAACAATGTCGATATCTGTTTAGTGAAAATAATACCAGGCAGTTTAGAAATTTCCAAAACGTCTAAGGTAAATTTGGGTATTTTTAAGGGGGCTACTCTTTTTTGGTTTGTTTTTGTATAAGTCCACAGGGAAAAAAACACCAGATATTTAACGATCAAGGTGGGTCCTGTGCTTATGGGTGGATTTGCTAACCTCAGACATCTTCCCCTCTGGTGGAGCCCACAGTCCAGGTCATCTCCTCCTGTGTCTGATCCGGAGTTGGGAGGTTTGGGGAGAACCCGGGCCCGCCCTCTACTCTGGGTTCCAGCCCAGGGTCCTGTGGACTGCAGCTGTCTAGAGTACTTCCTGTAACAGCTGCATGACAGCTACAACTCCCTGGGCTACTTCCCCATGGCCTCCTCCAAACACCTTCTTTATCCTCACCACAGGGCCTTCCTTCTGGTGTCTGATAATGCTTGTACTCCTCAATCCTCCAGCAGCACACCCTCTCACTCTCAGCTCCTTGCGCCTCTTACTCCCAGCTCCTCACACACGCACCACAAACTGAAGTGAGCTCCTTTTTAAATGCAGGTGCACTGATTATCCTGCCTTGATTGGCTGCAGGTGTTCTAATCAGCTTATCCGCCTTAATTGTTTCCAGAAAGCTCCTGATTGTTCTGGAACCTTCCCTGTTACCTTACCCAGGGAAAGGGGACCTTCTTAACCTGGGGCTAATATTTCTGCCTTCTATCACTCTCCTGTAGCCCTCTGGCCTGACCCTGTCACAGTACATATTGAAGGCTCCAAATGCTTCCCAAAGTAACCCCTCTTTTCCAAGAGCAAAGGGGTGGTTACGTGGCATAAGGTGCATGAAGTAAATGAGACACAAAATATAACAAAACATGTTGAGGGTACCAATTCTTCCTGTAGGAAACACTACATTGGAGAGGGCTCCCCAGGACTCTGCAGGCCCGGTTCTCTGACAGCGTAAATATGGGTGTACAAGCACCCTACTGGAACTAAGAATCAGGCCCTGTGAGTGCATTGCACTGACAGAGCAAATAATGAACTCCAAACTTAAGGCCGGTTCATGCCCAGGAACCTGGATGTGTGTTCAAGGGAGAAGGGTACAGGGAACCACACGCCACCCTCTTGCATGGGCTGAGTTCTGCTCAGGGAGCACAAACACTCTGCAAGGAGCCTCTATAAAGAAGACAAACTCACAGCCCACGTTAGTCTGCTGCCCGTGTTTTAATGGCTATGTTCCTTGGGAGCACAGTGATGCCTGCACCATTGCACTGCCCCTAATGCTATATGCCATTCTTTACACCTTACAGGCATAATTATGCTAATATTGATTCATAAGCATTAAACGCCTATAGGCATCAAGCTGCATTTAATTTTGCATTAGACTAAACATGATAAAGAAGTTGTTTTCTGTAATATATGGATTTAACTTTACATAGCAGGTGGTAAATGTTCCAACAAATACATATACTTCAAATCTGTAAGTGCCTAAATATTTACATATTTAGCCAAATAAAGGCTGAAGACTCCTGCTGCTTCAAGGGAAGATCAGTTGAGGGAAACAGGTTGAAAGGAAACTGAGAACCTGAATTGCAGATGTCCTTTCAGAGCTGATTGGGTTCAGTAGAGGACAGTATTCCTGGTAAACATGGGCTAGCAGAGAACAGTCTGTTTATTCTAAATATAAATACAAAGTGGAACAGTTTTTGAGATGGAGACTGACTGTATAAGCAAATGATTTGTAGGATTTGGAGCAGAAACTTAAACCTGAGCCTTCCACATGCCAAGTAAGTGCCCTAACCACAGGGTAATTGGCTTTTCTAGGACAGATGTCTCTTGCTCTGAAACTCCAATCCACCCTGAACCTGACAAATATTCCCGACAAAAGTTTCCACAAAAAGTTTTAGTTTTGATGAATCAGCAATTTGTGACGGAAAAACTTTTATTGTGAAAAAATTCCCAACCAGTTCCATTGAATATCCCTTCCAAAAGGCATTGCTATTACTTATGGCACCCCTGGATATTCTTGAGATCTACGTAAATATTCAGGCCCTTTTTGCATTTTCGTAAGTTCTTGGCCTCAATAACTTCCTGTAGTTGTAAATTCCACAGTTTACACATGTGTGAAAAAGCATTAATTTTCATTGGGTTTGAATTACCCAACTTTTAATTTCACTGATTGTCCCTTTGATCTTGTGTTTTGAGACACAAAGCCGAAGTTCTCAGTCTACCTTCTCTAGACCATTCATTGTTTCCTATATGTTTATCAATGGCTTTTCACATGAGGTTTTCCAGGACCTTGTTCATTCTTTTCAGTCTTCTTTGAACCCCATCTAGGGGGTTCCTTATTCTAGTTTCATTTATTTTCAAATGCTAGTTTGTGTTCCATATTTAGAATCCATATATCCTGGAGGAAATCAAGTAATTCTGATATAAAGAGAGTTAACACATGATATGGGCATCTATTATTCTCCAAGTTTTGTGGTTGCTTGTACTAAGTTCTATATATACATTTGGGATGCAGAACATCACCCAGTTCTGTGGCACCTTATTAGTGTAACGTGAATCCACACTTTCCTAAGGGATGGAAATCAGGACTATGATGTCCCATTACCTTGGTGGCAAATCTTTCAGATGGTGTTGCAAATATCTGCCACAATGAAATTGCTAGCTAAAGACAAGAGATTATTTGTGGAGCCAATCTGATGGGAAAAGTTTTGCTACGTGTTGGAGGTGGAGGGGGAAAAGATTTGTATAAAGCTTTTCCAGAGAGCCAAGGAAAATGTCTTTTGTTAAACCAGATGCAAAAGACATGGGCAACCTCGGTATTAGTGAACTATTTGTAACTATACTGTGTGGCATTCACCAATGCATGCTGGCAACTAAGGGCTTTGCACATCACTTGCTATGAGCTGCTAATATAAATCAGTTCACTTTTTAACTACAAAGAAAAAAATATAACTATAAAGAATTAGACAAAAGACTGGCAGAAGCAGTATCCCTCAAAGGCAAAAAAAAAAAAAAGAATGAGAGCTTTAATTAGTGAATAGAGCTGAGCAAATTATTGACTGTGAAATTATATTATTGGATGAATTTCACACTGAGGAGTTGAGCACAAATATCAAGACTTGTCTATACTAGGGAATTTTTTTTAAAATTTCCCACTATTGCCAACACAGGTTCAACTTTGCAGATATGGGGATCAGAAAAGTTGTCAGTGATCCCTCAAGGATGAGGATAATCTTTTACAGGTTTTATTTTTCATGGGTCCTTTGGTGACTGAGGAGTCTGATCATTAAGCCACAGTCTCATTGGCAGACATTGCTGGTGGTGTTGGAAGACAGGGCTGGGATGCGATTGCTACCTAACTGTTGTCTTTCCTTTCTTTTCTGGCATTTTTCTGTGATTTTCCTCAAAAGTGGATGTTCCCTCTCTGACGAGTCTTCGCCAGTTATCCCTGTCCTGCTTCTGTCTCCCAGTGTGTGGTGTCGATGCCACATCTTATGATGTTTATCTTGAGGGTGTCTTTAAAGTGTTTCTTTTGGCCTCCCTGTTTCCTTTCTCCTTTGGTGAGTTGGGTGTACAGCAGTTGTTTTGGGAAGCGTATGTCAGGGATGCGCACACAGTGCTTGCTCCACCTCAGCTGGTGCTGGATAATCAGGGCCTCAACACCAAAGATGTTGGCCTCTGTGTGGATACTGACATTAGTGCGATGATCCTCCCACTTTACATTGAGGATCTTCTGAAGAAAGTGCTAGTGCTGCCATTCCAAGTGTTTTCAGTAGGTCTTCCAAGCGTCTAAGCAATTGAGGAGAGTCGGGATTAACACCGGTTTATAAACTACACATCTAGTATGTGTTCTGATGTTGTGATTGTTGAACACCCGGTGAGACAGTCTGCCAAAGGCAAGGTTGGCACAGCAAATTCTGTGCTGAATCTCAACGTCTATGTCTGCCCTCTGTGAGAGATGGCTGCCAAGATAGGCAAAATATTCTACACTTTTCAGTTCTTCTTTGTCAGTGTAGATCTTCCTTGCTGGGTTTGATGATTGACCGGCGGCTGGCTGAAAGAGGACTTTTGTTTTGCCAATGTTCAGAGTTAGCCCTAGGCTTTTGTAAGCATCAAAGAAGCAATTAAGGACTGTTTGTAGATCCTTCTTTGAGTGTGCAACTACAGCACAGTTATTTGTGTACTGAAGTTGGTTATTGTTGCTGATATTGCTTTATTTCTGGCATAGAGACGAGAAAGGTTGAAGAAGTTGCTGTCAATCCAATTTTGGATGCCAATGCCTTGTGGTAGAAGGTCTTGGGTTAGTGTTTTCATAGCTGCTAAGAAAATGGAGAAAAGAGTGGGTGTCAATACACAGCCTTGTTTTACACCTGTTCAGATGCCAAAAGGCTCAGAGATACAGACACAGCACAGGATGAAGGCAGTCATCCGGTTGTGAAAGAGTCTTACAATGGTGATATGTTTGCTTGGGCAGCCAAACTTTGACATGATTTTAAACAGAGCCTCACAGTTGGCAGAGTCAAAGGCGTTGGTCAGATTGATAAAGTCCACATACAGCTCCTGGTGGTGTTCTTGACATTTGTCCTGGATCTGCCTGGCTGTGAAGATTATGTCAGCGGTGCCTCGTGATGGTCTGAAGCCGCACTGGTACTCTGACAGTACTTCCTCTGCAAGAGGGAGCAGGCGATTCAGTAAGATTCTAGCAAGAATTTCCCCAGCGATGGAGAGGACCTTTTAGGACACCAAAAATCCAATCCTGTTCTTAAAAAAGGTAAATTTTATTAAAAACAAAAAGGAAAAAAATACATCTGGAACTTAGGCTTTTTGCTAGATCTTAAAAGAAACAATTACAAAAATTAAGCACCCAAAATAGCTTTCTTGGGGGTTCAGCTTAAAGGTTAGAAGCAAACAAAAGCATCTGGGGTTAGCACAGAGGAGATCCACAAGCCAAAATAAGAAATAAACCTGATAGCATCTATCCAAATTATTTCTTCTAGGCATGGAAGATACTTTTTCATACCTTAAACTGCACTCCTGCTTTATAGCATTGCTGCTCCATGTCCCTGCAGCCCAGAGAACAACAGACAAAGGGAAAGTTTCTTTCCCCATTTTAAAAAGTCCTACCTTCCCATTGGCTCTTCTGGTCTGTGGGCTTGTTAACCCTTTACAGGTAAAGCAAGCAGAGAACAGCTACCAAGAGGGATTTTACAGCTAGCTGGCTGGCTGGGTGTCCCTCAAAGGTAGCTACCTCATCACTTTATTTATCACAGGGACACTTTCCTTAATTGGGATCTGAAGCATCATGTCATCTCACCCTTCCCAAGGCAAGTCTAAATGACTTTTAACAGTGGTAACAATCTTTTGCACTGAACAATGAGGAGTTTTTTTTGCAGAATGTCCCTAATGAACACAAGGATTCAAAGGACAGAATTTGGCTCAGATCGGAGTTAAATTTGTGATGTTACTTTTGGCTGTAAGAGGATAGAGTCACAAATACAGGTTTTTAAATAAACTGCAAGGCATAACAGAGTAGCTGGAAAATGAAGTAACCAGTTATTGTACATACCTGAAATTAAAGTGAAGGGGATATGACTGCTAATTATACTGCTTTTTAATTTTAATTTTATAGTTATTTTATTTTTGCAAATCTGGCTTCAGTATATCAGTACCTATATTAAAGAAACATTCTGGAATTTATCCTTTCAGTTTGCTACATTTTTCCATATAACTGAGTTAAAATGTATTGGTATACTGGACACTTTTTCCCATTTAAAAAGCTCTTGTAAATGATCTATTTATTTACATGAAAGAAACGGATTCCTAATGCAACCCACTGTAAGTCTTCCTCCAAACTTGCCTTGAAAAAAGACTGCCATTTCCTATTTGGCTCCTGCTTTCATGTTCTGAAAATTAAAAAAAAATGTATTCTTAAAACTAAATAAAATATATATCAGTATTTCTGACTGTGAATGTGAGCACTTCCTCTGAATAGACCCATTTGAATGGGCACTCTGTTTTGTTAGAAAAGTATATTAAAAAGTAGAAACAGCTTGCTGATTGAAAGAGAGGCATAGAAACAAAATATGCCATCAGAAAAAAGGGCATCTTATCCAACAGGATCTTGGTAAAACTTCAGATGGAAAAGTGACACTCATCAGAAGATTTCTATATCTTCTTGGCTGAATAATTTACTTTTGGGGAGCAAGTTATGCAAAGGAAGTATAACTGAAAACTATTAAAGCCATATCTTTATTGTGTATTAGAGCTCAGACATTTGATACTGGGCTATGTCTGCTGCAGCTTTCAGTGTTTTTCATAAAAAGTAAAATCTACGGGCCAGATCCTCAATGGATGTAATTCAGGGCAGCTCCGCTGAAATCATTTCATATCAACAAAATCCTCTCTCGACAGACAAATCCTGGGAATAGGCAACACAGGATGGATCACTTGATGATTACCTGTTCTGTTCATTCCCTCTGAAGCACCTGGCATTGGCCACTATTAGAAGACAGGACACAGGGCTAGATGGACCTTTGGTCTGACCCGGTATGGCCATTCTTATCCTAATGTTTGTAATTTGGACGAATCATCTATTGACTTGAAGTGAAGTTCTGGCTGAACAAGGAGTGAGCAAAAATTAAATAAGGACTTCAGGATCTTGCCCTTAATGAATTATTTCAGTTCTTTGGGTTAGAAGAAACAAAAACTTTGGTAACTTAAAAGATGTCTTTTCCTTAAGTGTGATTTAATTGAGGCTTATTAATCATTTGTATATAGCATCATAGGTGTGTGTAGCACTGTACAAAGATTAGATACATTCTTGTATTGAGGAGTTTGCAGCCTAGGGCTTTGATCCATCCTTGGCATCGATTCACTAATATGGAGCCCCTTGTATTCAAGAGGAATCCACACAGAGGTTCATGCTAGTGGATCCTGATGCAGGGTTGGTGCTTACATCAGTGGAGCTATACTAGTTGACACCTGGTGAGGATCTGCCTTGTGTCTCATACAGTTTAAAGAGCATGTCCTCCTTAGTTTCTTGTTTCTCCCAAAGAAGCCTAAGGACCTATCTTGCAAACACTTATGCATGTGGGGAAAATTCACCCTAGTGCAGAGAGGCCAGCACAAGACCAATGTACCACATAAGATCTATATTAGTTCTCTACAAAGGGCATACATGGTACCTAGCTTGGCCATCTGCACAAGGGTAAATTTCACCCAGAGTGAGTAATATAATTCACTTGTGTTTGCACCATAAAAGAATGGCCCCATATAAAATACTTCAAATTTCAGTGATCCATCGGAGATCGTCTGGCTTTTTGAAGGTGGTGTAGGTCTACAAACTGGAGAACACTGAGAGCGGTATTAGAACTTAAGTGGCATCCATCCTCAGTTAACCTGTGACCGATAACCTAAGGCATATGTTTATTTCCTTTCCAAGTATTTATCTCTCACTTTGCCATGCTGATTGCCACTTCTGAAAGTACCATATTTCTAAGACCAGCAGGTTAGTGCCAAATGGTTTAATACAGTCAGTTGGCACATGAATAACTCGTACCTTATTAGCAAGGATTTTGTTTGCCAACATAAAACCACTGGTGCCAGTTCTTTGGTAGTGTATTTCTTTGGCTACCCAGTGTTCAGTTGCATGCCCTAGAAAATGCAGAAGGATTTCTGTGTATTTTATATTTAATGTCAATGTGAGGTTTATACTGTAAGATGTAATGAGAAAAAAAACAAACCCAAAAGGATGCTTTCCTTCTTGATAAAGAAGTAATACCTACAAGAATTTGAAGGCTGTGCAATATGCCCATGGCTGTACAAGGCTGACAGGTGCTTTACATAGTCCATCCACAACAATTTGGTGTTTTATATACATGAGGTTGCTTAGTAAAAGAGAAAATGGGATGTCTGGTCATTCGAGCACAGGGCTGGGAGCCAATACCCCTGATTTTATTCTTGGCTTTGTCACTGACTCACCGTATGACTTTGCATACAACACCACCAAATTAGTTTCCAAAGGAGTCCCACCTCTGCACACAACTGTGTGCTCCTTTGGAAACCCCTGACTTTAATCAATGTGCAAATAGGGTATAATCAGTTGAAAATGACTAGCTAGCTGCTAAGTGCCACTTGTGTGCACAAAACTTTCGTATGTGTGCACAACTACCAGCATTATAGGAATGCAACTGTGCATGATGCAAGAGGACAGTCTTTAAAAAAATTGTTTATCTTTCTATGCTTAAGGTTACTTCTCCAGCAAATATAGTAGGTGTAAGTTTAACTGCCCTCCCAGAGATGTTTGAGTCTTAATCAACATTTGCATATTGCTTTCAGATCTTTGGAGGAAAGGTAAAGTATTGTTATTACTTTAAAGAAACATTGTGGCCTTATTTTTTTCGTAAAGGTTTGTGTAACATGGAAAAGGCTCTTCTTGTTGGCTGTGTGTCAGACATAACTAGAGTCTTCATCACTAAATTGTCAATATAAGATACCACATAGTAACCACCGTTAGTTTTTATGCTAATTATTGGGGAAACTAGGGGGTCTTAGTTCTCTCGGTGGGGCTCATTGCAAGATCAGGATCTTTGATGGCACATTACAGTAGCTGTTGGCAAATGAAGTCTTTCTAAAGGCAATTGCTGTCTGTCATATCAAAAGTGTAACCCATTGTCACCCATGGTCATATGACATGTCTGGTTAACAGTCAGGCCAGGCTGTTTGTTTACTTGATCATCTTCTAATGAAGGAACTGGACTGAGATGCTGAAGTCTGGCTTCAGTTCTGGACTCTGCCACAGACATCTTGTATGACCTTGGGTTAGTCAGTTAACCTCTTGGGTTCCCCCTCCTCCCCATATAAAAAAAGGGATAATTATACTCCCTTTGTCCCACCCATTGTTTGTCTTGTCTTTTAAAACTATAAGTCTTCCAGGCAAGTACGGTTCCATGATATACATATGTACAGCACCTCGAACAATGGCGCCTTGATCTTGGTTGGGATCTCTAGTCTCTACTGCAGTACAAAGAATAATAATACAAATGTTTATTGAGCATTATTCTTTTCCTTACATGGCAACCATTTTTAAACTTTTCCAACCAGAAAAGTTTTTAACTGAGTGTATCTGCAACTTAACGCTTTGCAGGCAATTAAGTGGGTTTGCTCAACAATGACAAATTGTTTTTTGTATTTTTTTAAGATTTATAAAAAATGCCCACACATACGTATTCCTCTTCCTGAACTATTAAAAAATATTCCTCCCAAGTGTTTTAAGTGTAAAACATTATCAGAGACCATTAATAAATGTCCAGTGGATAGGATTTTTATTGTTTTTTTTAATTCCTTCATCTGATCTAAGTCTTTGATAAATACTACAGACAAACTGAGTGCTGTAGGATCAATCTTGACAGTTCTTCAATAAAAGACTGTGTGGTTCTTCGTCAGTGTCTTCCTTTCAGTGACAGCTGCTTTGTTCTTTTTCAGTCAGATTTTCTAGTTAACACATCAAAAGTGTATCTGTGTACACGCAGTACTGAGAAAACAGTTCAAAGAGGCAGGAGATTCACTTTTAACTCTTCCCTGCATCTTTCCCGCACTTGTAACTGAAGATAGCTCATATAGAAAGCTTCAGAACAAGGTGAGGAGTTCACCAAGGAGCGCTGTGAAGTCTAGCACATGTGGATTAGAGTCTTAAAACACCGGTTGGTCAGTCAATTCATTTGCCATCCCAAATTAGCTTGTTTTCCAGCCAGGCCATTAAGAGATAAGAAGTTTTGAGTTTTGAGCAGCAAAGCTTCACTTCAGACACAGAAAAGCTGTACATTTGAGCAAGTGCTGAAGTTCCATCTATTACTGTGGGGTGGATATTTTAAAACTGATTAAACTGAGTTCACTACTCAGTTTTAAACCTGTTTACTTTAGGGATTGCGATCAGTTTCCAGAGAATGGCAAACAGGCAGGATGAGTTTACTTGCATGCCATTTCCCTAATCATTGAGGCTAAAATCTTGTTTTTAACTAAGTTATTAACTGTTCTTTTTTCTTCATTCATTAATTCAATAATTTAATAATCAACTTAGGACACAGTCCCTTACTACTTGACAACTCAGCATCGCCCATAGAGATGGCCAAACCTATGAAGCAAGTTGCTGATTCAGGAAAGTTTATGATTAAGCCGATCCCAATTCAGAAAGACACTTACTCATGTGCTTAAGTCAAATAAAGTTAAGCGGGTGCTTAAACCTAAGCATGTGGTGAAAGTGCCCTTCCTGAATAGGGATGCTTTCCCGAGTCAGGGCTTGGAAAAAGGAAATGGTAGTGATCATAAGCCATTCAAACATTCCTCATGGTCTGTCTATCTTCGTGTGCTGCAGCTTGCAATTTATAGCTGCTAAGTGTCACCTGCTTGTTTATGTACATATCATCCATCAGCAAGAGTGACTTCTTGGGTAGTTGAATATAGGCATCAGCAGAAGCACCTCAGACATTTTTAGTGCTCACGTGTGCCTGTTATATAGGTGAATCACTTTCCTAGTGTATCTCTGTCAGTGGTGAACCTCAGTAGCTGTCTGCACCGTATGCCTATGCCTCTCAATCTGCCTTAATGCAAGGGACTCTCCTCTTTACTCTTATTCCCCTTGCTGCTCATATCTTTCATTTTTTCCTCCCAGCTATTTGCAGCTGTCACAGTCCAGGGCAACCACATCTGTATTCCCTTCTGTGGTCCAGCAAACGCACCAACTCTAGGCTTCCAGCTCCTCACTGTCACTTCTTTTGGGTGGACAGAAGTGTGTCTTTCCCTCCTCACTGTGGTATTCCAGGCTGCACAGTTACTTGCCTACGCTGTGAATTCCCCAGCAAAGTCAGACCACCTAAGCAGGCTTGATTTGCCTTTCTGCCTCAGATGCTATAAACGGCATAATTGTCCACAGTTCAGTTACCACATGGCTCTTTCTAAGCAAGCAAATTTATTCTTAAGGTGAAAGCATTACAGAGAAAATATTTTAAAATAATAAAAGAGCCTACATGCATGTTAACAAGCTTGCCAGAGACCATCCAACAAGGGATTGTCAGAGGAACAATCCTTCAAACCCTACAAAGGGGTGTTGCTGTGGTTATGAACTGGTAACCACCTTGTCTTAGAACAAGCATATCCATGAATCTGTGATTTTTCTCTTTTATACAATTTGAGTCTTTGATCCTTAGAGACTGTGAATGAGTAATCAGTCAGACAATGGGTTTCTCCTCAAGGCACAGTTACGAAAGGTTGGGTCTCAGGGTGGGGAAGTTGCATTCCGACCTCCAGATATTTCCTAGGAGAACTTAACTTTTGGGATAAACAAAGTTCCTTCTTGTAGGCCCTTCTTTGATGCTCATAACACTTCTTAGGGTTTTATATTAGTCATGTCCCACTCTGAGAGAGACACAGTAATACAGAAACATATGCATTTTTACTACAGTGAACTGCTAAAATACTTAAACTTAATTCAACAGGGGTTAATTTAATCCAATTAGTCCAGGATTGTGCACAAAATTGCAATGTCTGTCCCAGAAGCACCCACCCTCTCCCCGCTGTTACACATCACACTGTATGAAGGTGGATTGTCCCAGATTGGTGGGCTAATTCTGGCTTGGCCTTGGGTTCCTTTTCATGAATCGTGCCCTTACAGACAAAGGAACAGCTCATGGATTTGTGTTGCTGAGCAGAGATCCACATTGAACTTCCCTGCTAAAGGCCTTAGCACATAGCACATGTGTTCACTTTACCACAACAAGCTACATCACTGCAGGTTGATTTCTCCACTGAACAGAGTTCTGTGCCCACCAGACTGATCCTGAGGATTGTAAGAAGCTCCCGTTTCCAGCATATGATCTTTCAGTCTTCAACACAGGGCCTCTGTGCATGCAGTCCTCTTCTTAAACAACTAACCTCACTTCCTACTGGGAAATGAGAGATCTGGCTACAACGATTAACATAGCCCCATATGTGCCATAGAACCTAAGGTTTCTTCATCTTCTAAGCATAATCACTGAACAACATTCTTTCTGTTACAAGGATCTGCTCTCACATCCAAATCTGGGATTCTGAGTTTGACTTTATGAAAACTGAACAGCTTCATTTTAAGGACTGTAGTTACTCATATCCACTAACACAGGCAGTTTCTGTGGTATAAAAGAAATTCTGTAGTGAGAGGTAAATTTTCAACTTTCTTTTCTATGCTGCAACAATGAATTGTAGGCACTAGTCTAAGCCTTTGCATCTCTATATGATTTTACCCTGGGGCGCTACAAAGATGCAGGGGTCTGTGCTAGCAGATGTGATATCTGGATCTGTATCTACTAAGTTAAATGCGTAAGACTGTATGTACCAGGAAATCCATCAGTTAACTTTGCATTTAATGTATATAGAGGGTATGCAAAAAATATAGTCGTTACTGACCCATCAAGTTAATGATTCACACAATAAAATTACTGGAAAGATTTACTGAGAAGATAGTTTGGGAGGAGTGTGACAGCCAGTTTGGATCTATGCCAGAAGGGTCGACAATGGATGCAGCGCTTATAGCCCATATGTTGTAGTAGAAATATAGGGAGAAACACAATAAATTGCACATAGTGTTTGTGGCTTTAGATATGGCTTATGACAGAGTTTGTGGAGGATTGTTATAGTGGTGTTTGTGGTCGCACAATCTGCCAAAGACACATGTTCAGACTACCAAGGACATGCCAAGGGTATCTCAACAGTAGTGAGAAGCAGCCTTAAGCCCATTCCTATCTAAGATAGTAATGAACTCTTTAATGTTGGAGATTAGGGGAGAGGCTCCATGGAGCATACTTTTTGCTGATGACATGTCGTGCCACGAAGATAAATACTGACTGGAAAGAGACCTAGAACTATGCAAGGATGCATTAGAAGAAAATGACTTATGAATCAGACGACAAATGGACGACATGTAATGTTTCACCGAGAGGGCCAACAAGAAGCCAATAAAACCAGATGGCCTAGAATAAAGGCTGTACAACAATTTAAATACCTCAGTTCAGCGTTGAGCCATGATGGGAATATGGCTGTGGATCTTAGGAACCACATGAGCAGCACTTGGTGTAAGAGGAGGGAATTGATGGGAATTCTCTAAGATAAGAATATGCCAATTAAACTAACGAGCAAACTGTATAAGCTCCTAATTAGGCCAGCCATGTCCTATGGGTCAGAATGCTGGCCAATGAGGAAGAGAGAAAACTAATTACTTCACAATGCCAAAAGGAGACTGCTCAGATGGGCGCAGGGTAAAACAAGAGCAGATAGTCTCTGCAGTGAAACAACATGAGCCATGATGGAAGTAGCCCCCATTATGGAAGAGCTAGTGGAGAAATGACAGATGGCTCGGTCATGTGAGACAATGAGATGTGAGATATGTTGGCCAGAGAGTACAGAAGTTCATAGTCATGGGACAAAGACCATGAAGACTTGGAAATAAGTGTTTTGTGATGCGGCAGAAGGACATGAAGAAGGTTGGTGTCAGCTTGGAAGATAACCTGGACAAGAACCCCTGGAGATGAAGAACAAGAGCTGCTGATCTCAAATGGTGAGATAAGGCAAAGGGTGTGCGTGCATGTGTGTGTGTGTGTGTGTACGCGCGTGTCTGTCTGTCTGTCTGTGTGTTCTTGATTTCTTGTAGACATAATGGAAGTGGTTGTTTAGGATAAACATAAGTGCAGAGAGGGTGAAAGTTTGGTAAACAAGAATGGCGCAGATATTTATTCCATGTCTGGGGTGGGCATGTGGAAAAAGGCAGTGAGCTAGGAGTGAGAGGAGCAGGATGGGGTGGTAATCACAATAATAATGAAAGGATTAGAAAACATCCCTTTATAGTGATAGACTCAAGGCGCTCAATCTATTTAGCTTAACAAAGAGAAGGTTAAGTGGTAACTTGATTGCAGTCGTTAAGTATCTAAATGGGGAACAAATATTTAATAATGTGCTCTTCAATCTTGCAGAGAGAGGTGTACTGTGATCCAATGGCTGGAAGTTGAAGCTAGACAAATTCAGACAGGAAATAAATCATAAATTTTTAGCAGTGAGGGTAATTAATCATTGGAACAAGTTACTAAGTGTCCTGGTTGATTCTCCATCACTGACAAATTTAAAATCAAGATTAGATGTTTTTCTAAAAGATCTGCTCTAGGAATTACATTGGGGAAGTTCTATGGCCTGTGTTATACAGGAGATCAGACTAGATGATAACAATTATCTCTTCTGGCCTTGGAATCTATGAATTTGATAAGATTCTAGGTCAGAAATGTGGATGGAAACAGAACTGTGGAGGGCCCTGAAGGTGAGGACAAGAAGTTTAAACTTGGAGGGATTCAAGGAGTGGAAGTGACTGGTCTAAATGGCATGCATTGAACAAGATTATAGTGGGTGAATTTGGATAGAATGGAAGGACCAAGGTTATCTGAGAGAGCGAGAGGTCTCAGTAATAACGGCGGGGGTAATCAGAACATGGATGAGTGTTTTAGCTATTAGAGCGAAGAGCAATGGTTGAATACTTTAGTCTGAACTGGAAGCTATATGAAGATCCTTAGTTGGTAATTTCTAGTTTAATGCTGTTGAAATGTGTTCTACTAACTGAGCTGTAAGCATTACTCCCTGACCCTGTTAGGACTGTGTATCTGCTTTATCGTAGAGTCCAGTGCTGTATGAATTTTGTTTAACATCAATTTATATAAATAACACTGCAAGTATAATACAGAGTTGAGAGAGATCCATCAAACAGACATTGCAGACAATTTGAAGTTCAAAAAGGCCCCAATAAATTGCCTGTTACCTTTCTTTTGTATTTGGATTCATATATTTTTAACATGGAAGGATCAATTTGTGGATAGCTGATGAAGGAGACGGAATGCTGTCATATGAAACATAATTGCGCAAACAGTTTTGAATCCGGAAGACGGATAACTCATTAGGTACCTAAGTGCAAGGATGTTTTTAAATCGTAACACAACACGTGGAGAAAACACCTTCTCTGAGGGCCAAATCCTCTTCCCATTGGGTAGACAGACTAGTCAAGGTGATCCATGGGTATGAGGACAGTGGGAATGGCAAAGGAGAGCTGCTGTGTGAGTATTGCTGTAGTAGCTGTCACAGCAGCCCCTCTATGTGTAGCGTGTGTGTGTGAGAGAGAGATTGGATCCACCAGCCCTGCCATTCTCTCCATTTGCCCCTGCCCTGGAAGTCTCTGTCCACATTGTGGGCACTAGACAAGAAGATGTCAGCATCTTCTATGCAGGTTCCCTGCATCCCGCCCCTGTGAGCAATGGAACAGCCCTGGTTTTGATATGTTCTAAAATAATCAGCACTAACCCTTTATTGGACAAAGTCCTAGGTCCCTTACTCACACTGGAGAGCAGAAACATTAACTTCATTGGGACTACTCACATAAGTTAGAGCTCTCTATGATGAGTAAAGGCTCCACAGTTTAGTCTTACATTTCTATATGTTATCACTCAGGTAGAAAGGTGCCAAGAGAAGCACATTTAAAAGTCTGCATTTATTTGTCAATGAAAAGGTTACCTGGGCCACATTGTTTTATCGTGTCGATATTTCATAGCATCACAATGCTATTATAGGGCTGACTAATGGGAATGGCTATTAGCAGTGTTGATGTAGTTTGAAAATATCAATCCATATTTTATGGATCAGAAAGAGACTGAACCTTTACTTAGACTTTAGCTACTGTAAAAAGGGAGATAATGCAAATGAAATTTACCTTCTCATTTCTCTCTTCCCCTAGTTAGTTCAACGTTCACATATTGTACAAAATGATGGGATCTATATTAGAGGGATAAGGTGGGTGAGGGAATATCTTTTATTGGACCAACTTCAGTTGGTGAGAGAGACAAGCTTGGTTCACTAAAAGAGGTTACATCACTCACCTTTTTTCTCTAATATCCTGGACTGACAAAGCTACAATAACACTGCATACAACAATGGAGGGGATCTAAATTGATGTTGCTCCTCAAGAAAGAGATCTCAGAGTCATTGTGGATAGTTCTCTGAAAATGTCCACTCAGTGGTCACAGCAGTCAAAAAAGCGAACAGAATGTTGGGAATCATTAGGAAAGGGATAGATAATAAGACAGAAGATATGATAATGCCACTATACTAAATCCATGGGACACCCGCACCTTGAATACTACGTGCATTTCTGGTAATCTCCTCTCAAAAGAGATATATAAGAATTGGAAAAGGTATATGAGAAGGGCAACAAAAAGTATTAAGGATACAGACACCTTTCATATGAGGAGAGATTGAAACAAATGGGACTCTTCAGCTTGGAAAAGAGGCAACTTGGGGAGGAGAGGGAAAGATGATAAAGGTCTATAAAATTATAAATGGTGTGGAGAAAGTGAATAAGGAAGTGTTATTTACTCCTTCTTATACACAAGAACCCAGGGTTGCTCAATGAAATTAACAGGCAGCAGGTTTAAAATAAACAAAAGGAAGTATTTCGCATAATGCACAGTCAACCTGTGGAACTTGTTGGCAGGCGATGTTATGAAGGCCAAATCTATAGCGGGGTTCAGGAAGGAATTAGATAAGTTCATGGAGGATAGGTCCATCAATGGTTAATAGTCAAGATGGTCAGGGATGCACCCCTGTCTTCTGGGAATGGATGATTTGAGATGGATCAGTTGATGATTACCTGTTCTGTTCATTCCTCCTGAAACACCTGTCATTGGCCACTGTTGGAAGACAGGATACTGGGCTAGATAGACAATTGGTCTGACCCAGTATGGTCATTCTTATTGTTCATCTGCCTTTATGCTTTCACTATACCTAAATAAATTAAAATCTCCCAAACAGGCCTGGTGAAACCCTATGCCTTGCTAGCTTGAGACAAAAGGTAACACAGGCAATTTGCACCCCTCTGCTTCATCACTAAAAGAGACCCATATAGAATTGCACCTTTTCCCTTAGGTTGTAATTCAGGTGGTTTTTCAGGGTTTTGTACTGGATATGGCAGTTGTTATTGTAGTATAAGGAGGTGGGTGTGGCTGCCATATTGGAAGGCAGCGCTCTGGACTGGAAGGTAGAAAAGGGAGTGGCAACCTACATTTCCCAGGAGCAGACTCTGGTTTCAGTGATGGCAGAGTCATGGCATGAACGAATGAAATAATGCAATTGTTTAAATACAAGGCTCTCCGTGCTTTAATGAGAAGAACACACTAATGTCTGGATCCTGCAATCCTCTCTTAGACCAAACCCGTAGTGAAATAGTGTGATGTGCTGTACACCAGCCATGCTGCATCATAGTCTGAATCCTGGCTGCAGCACACAGTCTAGAAACCCCAGCTGATCTCTGGGGAGGTCCTCCGGCCTGGTTGAACAGAATCTTTGCCTCAAAGACATGAAAGGGCATCAGGGCTGCTCCATGTCCACTCTTCCAGCTTCAGAGCTTGAGTAGTCTCCAGCTATTTCATCCCCATGCCCTTCAGTCAAGGGAGAAAGAGCCAGTTTCTCTCTCTAGTGGCAGATGAATTGTGTTGGTGCCTCAATTTTCTGCTGGACACAAGGAACTCATACACAGCTGGACTCCAGGGCATGCAATAGTTTTGGAGGAAGGGGCAGGATTTTGACTTCTTAGGTCTCTATTCTGCAGTCTTACTCAGGCAACTATCTGCTGATTTCCATGGGTAGAAGCTTTGCCTGTGTAAGACTGGGTTGTAGGTGAATTGTGGATGACACTGGCGGGGAAGCTTCATGGAATTTTCTCCATCATCTGTGGAAACTTCCATCCAAAATGTTCAGGACAAAATGTCTCATTCCCACCCCCCTTCTATATCTAGTCCCTCCACGTGGCCTAGGAGTCTGGGGCAGGTTGGAGGTAGGAAGAAGTTTGCACATTGAACCTTGGGCTTTGCTACTGATTGCTTTTGTAGCAGGCTCCAGATTTGCTCAGGCAAGCCCAGTTTAATTGCCTTTGCGTTGATTTAAGCATCCAAATATTTTGAACATTTGGCTCTCCTTGGAAGCTATTCCACCATGAAACTTACAAAGAGCTGTTTGTGTCACACTGGAGGGAGTATGACGTTTGCACAAAAATATAAACTGTATTTTGATATGTGCATCTCAGCAGTCAATGTGCAGATAATATTTAATGTAAGTTAGAATGTTAAAATGACCCCTCCTGGAATCCATGTAGTGCTGCAGTTCTACTACCAACAACAACAACAACAAAAAAGGGAGGCAAATCAACTGCCTAAAGTGTAACTGGGTTCCTGTAGCAAGGAGCTAGTTACTACTGGGATAATTCTAGTTCAGTTTCTTGCTGAGCTATTTACTGCATAACTTACACCACTCACAGGACCACCTTTTGCCATGAGTAGCCTTTTTAAAAATTAAGTAAATATCAAAGATGACCAAATACGATGAATGAGTAAAGCAGAACTTTCCTGGAACATTAACCTAGTAAAAAAACAAAATCAAACCTTTCGAAGCCTGCAATATTAGTATCTAACTTTAAGCTGGGCAAGTTCCCACTGACTTCAACGGGACCAGAATTTGGCTCTCTCAGGATCAACATTCCACCCTTTAAAAACTGGGATCCACATTTTTACCCAGTGGAGAAGACCTGCACAAGATCCTATTCATCACTTAAGCCCCACTTAAGCATTTATCACAGGGCTTAAGGGCTCTAACTCAGAGAACAATAATCGGAATAACACGTCTGAAGTCTGCTATTTCTACCATTAGAGGCATATTAGTAGTTCATTATGAGCCTGTACTTAAAAAATAAATAAATAACCCTTTGAGGTTAATAAAGTATTCAGAGTGAACAGTACCTTTCATCAAGACACTGCTATTAAAATGTTTTGCATTTTTACCTTGGCCTTTATTGTACACATTATGTATTATTTATTTTAAAAGGTAATCCACACTGTGATTGGCAGCAAACTGGCCTTTAAGTTAAAATGTTAATGAACAAGCATAAGTACTGAATGGGAAAGAGGAAATTTTGCATCCTCATTGTTACCCTACTGAAACCTGTAGAGTGTTGTATGGTGTGGAAGTCAATTTTCCAGTTAAGAACATAAAACTAAAATCTGATCACATGCTCCCACCCTTCTGCTGAGATAGGTAGTGCTTCCTCAATTTCTTTCCTCCATGCAGTTGGAACCCTCCCCCGCACCTTTTGAACTACTTATTTGCCAGCATCAAGCGCAAGGACAAACTGAGTAGAAGTGCCTTTAAATTTTTCAGGATGGGGTCGACACATAGCAGACCAGTTTTATTTTTCTCCTTGACCATTTTATTATTAGCCCCACTTAAGCAGTTTAGTTTCTTATAAATTATGAGACCAGAGTCTATTTCCTTCCCAAGCTTAATCATAACACTCTTGGCACACTTTACTTTTTCAATTTCATGACACTTGCCAGGCTGACTTCAATTTTTTATTTATTATTCACTGTATTGTTTTAATATTTTCAACCTGTTTCCTCATGAGGAAAGCTTTATAGAGTCAAGGCCTAATGGCAGTTCTTTCTGATTAAGGAATGTAGAATTAGTATTTCAGAAATTAACAGTTTACATAGGAATCACCAGCAATCAATCTAGTCCAACATTCTGTTCTCAGCGATGGCCAGTACCAGGTGCCTCAGAGCAAGAGGCAAGAAACCCTACAGTAGGCAGTTATAATAACCGGGAATAATGAGCGCAAAGGAAAAGTCTCTTCCTAGCTCACATTAATTACAGGCAGGCTCCATCCTGAGACATGAGAGCTATATCACTTCAAAAAACATTTGAGTGGGTTTTTGAAATCTTTACGGTTGTAACTGTTATAACTCTGAATGGTTTTGCTGTCCGTATAAATGCCCAATCCTTTTTTTTCAAACCTGCTGATGCCTGGTTTCAATAATGTATTGTGGCAATGCATTCTATAGACTATCTGGGAGGAGGGAAGGGGAGAGTATTTCCAGTATATCAGTTCCAAATTTCCGTTACCAAAGTTTGGTGACTTCATTGTGTTTTGTATGTATTGAATTGCTGGCAATCTCTCAAAGGGTGGGAATTCCTTACACAAAATATATCTTGGTCACAGTATGGGTCTTATAAAAATATATAATTAAATAGAAGGAATTTGAATGGAAATATTTAAGGTGAATGTTTCCATTTTTTCTGGTTAAAACGAAATGGGAAAATGTTAGTGTGGAGTACAGATTGCAAAATTATTATCTGGGCAATACAGACAAATTTTTACTATTTCTGTTCAGTGAAACAGAATTCATAGGCTTTTTTTAAAAAAAATGAAATTCTGAATCTAGATTTATGATCCAAAATTTTCTGGCCTGGGTTTCTTCAAAATATACACTTTCTAAATTTGTATTTAAATATTTATGCAGTGGAACATATTCCTATTATAGATGATATGTGTAATATACCAGTATTTATTTTTCAGGGCAGTAATATTTTCCCACTCAACTTTGACTTTGTTGAAGTATGCAGATAAGGAGAAGTGTTAACTCAAAGCTGTTGTCACTTGTTTCTATGTACGTATCTAGATAATTCAAGCTCCTATTTTAAGAGGCAGAATTTTTTAGTTCTGTGCTCCAGTCTGCCAGCCAGATTATGTTGACGATTTATTGTTACTCTGTTTTTTTTTCCCCTTTAGTTTGGGGGTAGCTTCAAATATTTTTCTGGGTGCTCCAACTGTATTTATGTCACTTCAGCAGGTGGGGAATAGTTTGTCCTCGATTTTCCTGGTCAATAATGCTTTTCCTTCTAAAAATACAGGGCCGCTTTCTCATTTACACTAAGTTCACTTTGTGCCACTCTGTCATTTGCAGAGTGTTGTATAAGGAACTTAGCCAAAAGGAGACTCTAGCCCATAGCTTCAGTTTTAGGACTACATGAATATTTTGAAGACATCGTCAGAAGACCTGAGACCAAATTCTTTACTGGTGCAAATGGACATAACTCCATTGAATTTAGCACAGCTACAGCTGTTTAACCTGCTGGATCTGGGCCCGGAGTCCTCTCCGTTGTCACTCAGTGGCTTTTTCATTCCTGTGTTTTGAATTCATGTTGAATTTTCTTTTTACCAGATACAATCACTAGGTGACATATGGTGACATTTGTTTTCACTTTATCTGTTTAGAGCTACAGGGAGCCTGGATAATTTATCTTTCATCCCAAGTACGTCTTGCTTTTCCATTCCCTGCTTCGCTCTCACTCAACGGTACAGTAAAAGAGGGTGCCAGTGGAGTATTTTCCTCTCTGGGCTACCATTGGAATAGGCTTCTTTTGTGTTCCTCACTTTCTTAGTCAATAAATTCTGAAGACAAAATGTTATCTGTGTGACTCTCTCTTTCTTTTTTCCACACAGAACAGCTGTAGGGGAATTAACCTGGCTACCAGAGTGCTTCTGGTGTAGCCTTTTTAAGTGAAAAGAACAAGGTCTATAAACGCTGTTCTTCATTGGGACGTTTTAGTGGAAAGATCATAATCAATTACAAAAGAGAAATGTGACTTCTAAACAGATGCTTGGCCTTATCATCCCAACAGCAGAGAGCTAATGTGGCCTAATTTTCACAGGTGCTGGATTTCCAGAGGTAGCTTCTGTTGGTTTTCACTGAAATCTAGTGTGTTCAACACATCTGAAAATCAGGCCTCAAATTGTCGTTGGTGTAGAGAATCCCCAGACATGGCTGTGTGTCCCTTACTATGCCATCTCCTGGTTCCATTGACCATATATTGAATTTTTTATCCAGGAGCTGCTCTGTGATGAGACCCTTTTCCATCACTTCTCCTAAAAGGAGAATATCTCATACATTGACACTGTAACAGGAGCATTACTCTGTCAGTACAATTGCCTTGGGATGCCAATGGGAAAAATTAAAAAAAAAATCTGAATGACCTGTTACAATGTCAAGAGAAGACCATAATGCAGTTGTTCTGACATCATCTATGCTTTGAATGAGCCATCACAATGTCAATCAAGTGTCTAATACCAAGAAAGCTTACAGTGTCAATGCAAGTATTGAGCGAAAGTCAATGGAAGAGTTTCTATTAGTGTTTGGAATTTCTCTTTTCTTAGATCCTTAAAGCTATTTTCACTTTTTTTTTTTGAATATTCAGTAATGCCCATAAGAATAGCGCTGCTGTTTGTAATCTTCTGTTTTCTGCATTAGAAGTGGTGTGAAAGTGAATGACTTTTATAAATCTGCTTGCTGGTTCCTTTGGGAATAAGGACATTGTGAAGAGAGCTCTGGTCAGCTCTGTGCAGTTACACTCTGGTCCCTTTACACCACTCTGGCCATGTAAAGTGTGTGGAAACGCCCCCCTGAGAATACCCTCAGTGCAGGTCCCCCCACTCCAGCTGGCAGAAGGGTTCTGTGTCAGCACTGCTCCCTTACACAGGGATAAGGCTACATGCAGTGCACTATTCTCTGGTTTTCTGGACCCACAGGAAGCCAATGTGTAAGTTAAAGCACCCCCAAGGCTGCTCCAATTTACAGTGAAGACTGGGCAGGCGTTAGAATGGTGCCAGATTGAAGTCGCATTGGATCCACCTTTGTTCTCCAGTGTATTCCAGCCCCAACCACATGGAAAGAATAACTGAGAATCAAACTCTAGTTGTCTCTTTTTTTCTTAAGCAAATGCAATTCATATTGCTGTGTTTCTTAGCCTCTCTTAGTAGGCTGCACCCAGTACATAAATGTATTAGTGTGGAACTACCCAACTTCCTCTGCAATTTTGTAAACTGCACAAGCACTTGTCAACAGATTTAAACCATCATCCATTGCTCCATTAAATCCCTCTACAGTTGAGTTATAATCCAGGGAACAAGATGTGGCAAGCATGGAATATCATTGCTTTCCCTGGTATAGCTACCTACTGTACTGAAAGAGAAGGAAGCAAAGCAAGATCGGATTTTTGAAGATAATGCCAGCACATCAGGGCTAGACAATAATGGAGAATGTATTCCTCATCCTTCTTCTCTTTAAGACGGCCTAAGATGATACATCTTTTGGCACGGTCAGCCTAATCTAGGTCATTCCTATTGTCAGGTTCCTCAAATAGTACCTGTCCACTGTTAAAATTTATGTCGGAAAAGCATTAATGTAAGCTCTTAATAAGATGAAGAATTTAACAGTATGCTGTGATCTGGAGATGATATATTTTATACACAGCAGATATATTTAATTAGCTTTGCAATAGTCAAATTGGCTTGTGTGGTAGCTGAGACAGCCTGCCCCCCTTTCGTTTCCTCTCTCATAATCATACACTGCAAATGGAGAGCACATATTAACTTTTCAGGGAGCTGAGCTGCCTTGCACAGACCTGTGTATACATTACTGCTCAAATATAATTTAGCTTCTGGAAATCATGCTTGTTAAGTAAATAAAAGAGGGCTAGTGCTTTCCTAAAGTTTTTCTGTTGTTAAGTAATAATACATTGGGAAAGAGAGGGTCTTGTATACTCATGTCCTTTTTCACAGCAGGGTGGGGAGAAGGAAGAGTCTAATTGTACACAGGGAGGGCTGTGAAAAGAGAAAGTACTCAGTATGTCATCCTGTGCCTCGCAGTCACCCATGGCCATTAAATTGGAGTTGAGCTCTGCATAGCAAAGGAGTTTTACTAGAGGAGTAGCCACAGGATCTGCCTAATACTATAGGAGCAATTCGGTTACACGGCCTAACCTTGTATGGTAAGTAGCTCCCACTTTGAATACTGCTAACTCCTCCTTTGCAGCTTGTCCGTACCATGGAGGGGTATGGAAGTGAGCCAAATGGGCGGGGGAGGGGGCAGACAGTGGAGCATTGCTTGTGGAGGTACATTGCTGGGGAAGCCTAGGACAGCAATGAGGAAAGTCCCTGTGGAGCTTGAGGTTCAAAAGGCTTTCTCTGGGCTCTGTCCTGTACCCTTTGTATACGCAAAACTTTCACTGGTATCAATGGGAGTTTGGGTATGGAAGAAGTCCAGGGTCAGCCCACCTGTGTGATCTAAGATACTCAAGAAGACGTTTCCATGTCTTTCTCCTTCTCAGCAGAGTGACCAGTCAGTCTCCTGGCGACTATGGACAGACCAGTGGCCTTTCAAAAGCTTTCCCTTCCTGTTCATATGTATGTGGGAATGGGTAATTAAAGCAAAGAGGGACATGACACTTAAATACAGAACATACCATTCAGAGTCACCATTCGTATTTACCTGATAGTATTTGTGAGGCTGGCAGAGCAGATGCCAGCTCATACCTAGGCCTCACTGGACACTGACAAATGCATCGCTGGAAACCAGTCTGGCTCACCTGTTAGTATTGTTAAAATAGGTATTAGATTTATAAAAATGGATTTAGACTTTATGAAATACTTGCGTGTTGCTGACTGCATTAATATAACTTATGATAGCTGTATCCCAGGTTATAAGGCAATATTTAAGTGTTTACTCTGTAACTATGAAAGTGTTGCTCCAAAACTGTAAACACCCACAGTTAGGAGAGAAGCATTACCAAATGTGAAATGCTAGTTGACCACAAAAGATATCATCTCCTGTCCATCAAAAGAAGGCCCAGAGACACCAGACAAGTCACTGTGGTACATCAGTGGCCAAAAGACTTGTTGACTGGTCTCCCCACACCCATGAGATGAGAGGTGCACAAACACTCATCTCATCAGCTTGAGCTCTGGGGGAAGGCAATAAAAATCCATGTCAAGAAGAAATGTTATCTCTGTGCTGCTTAGACTTCAGAAATAGGACAAGACTTCTAAGCATATGCAGGTGGTCCCTGGCTGTTTAGCTTGGGTTAGCTCTAAAGGACATATAGAGCTTTCACATAAGCAGCTTCTATTACTTTTGGAAGCCTAAGCTGGTAACTGCTTTAACCTTGTGAATAACTCATTCTTTTTTTCCTTGTTCATAAACCTTTAGTTAATTTATTGTAGGATTGACTACAAGTGTTGTCTGGTGAAAGATCAGGGTACATTGACCTGGGGTCAATGACTGGTCCTTTGGGACTGAGAGTAACCTGAATATTGTTGTGATTTTTGGTATGAGGGACTATCTATCACACAGGCAAACTTGCCTAGGTGGTGAGATAGATCAAAGTATCCCAGAGGACTGTCTGTGACTCCTTGTTAAGGCTGCTGTAGTGCTTGAGGAGTTCACAATTGATACTTGGTTGGTGAAATCTAATTATAGAACACACAGCCAATTTGGGAGTTGTGTCCTGTTTCTTAACAGTCTGCCCTGAGGTTGGCACTCACAGGCGTGAGCCATGCCAGACATCTTGACACTATGTGCACCATTTTAAAATCCTGCTGTGACTGATCATCATTCTCCATCAACCTTCATCTCGCTCATCCTTTCTGTGACCAGAGTCTGTCACCAGCACCCACATTAAGTACTTCCCTACTCCCCAAACGCAAGGCCTTCATCCAGAAAAGCACTTAAGAACATGCTTTACTTAATTCAATGGGAGCATTCACATGCTTAAAGTTAAGCTTGTGCTTTAGTATTTTTCCTGAATAAGTGCCAGTTGTAGACTAAACTGTAACTCAGTAGTAAAAGGATTGAGATGGGAGGGTTAGACTCTGATGCTATAGTAGCTTCTGCAACCAGGTTATAACCCATTGTCTGTTTCTGCCTTCTCTTAGAGAAACACCTTGCCAGTACCAGCACACCTCCTTGTCTTAGCGGATTATACCGTAATTCAAAGATTTACAGTATTCTGTGGGGCTGGGGAGTGCATTTATCATTTTTTATATGCCACTAATAATAAATAGAGAACGATAGTTGTTATTGCCTAAAAATCAAATGTCAGTAAAAAGAAACAACAGGTAATAGCTTTAGTTCTCCCATAATAATGATATATATGAGGTTAAATAGGTAAACAGGTTTTATAAGTATAGCCTTTTGTGCCATTAATGATGCCTTTCCTGGCTAAAAAAAATATAGGGACTCATCACAAACTGTCTAAGTTTAAATATCTTCTTTCCAAAAACAATTCACTATTAAGAAGTGGTTGAACAACAGGCATTTAAAGAAAGACATAACCATGGTATTAAACTGGTAAATGTAAAATACTCAGTGTGCATTTAGATATGAAGATCACATTGGGGTAGAACATTACAAAAATGTAAATACAGTAGGTATTACAGTGTTGTTATGTAGGTAGTCTATAAAAAACAGGCAATTTCTAATTCCTCTAATGACCATAAACCCTACATAGAGCTACTAGTTCCTTTGATAACGACAGGTCTGTGGCTGAAAGGTTGATGTTTAAACCTCCCAAAGTTGTCTGAGCTTTCTTTTCTAAAGGATTATATAGGATAAAAACTTGCACTGTAACTCCCTGTTTTAAGAATCAGAGTTGCTATGAAGTTGCTAATATGAAAGGCTAATTGAGCATGCAGCAAAAGTATCATTTCATTCACAAAACCAAGTGTTAACATTTTTTATATGGATTGAACAATTTCTGCTCTGTAGCTACCTCCAGATTTATTTCACCTAGAGAGCTTCCTAGCATTCACCTCTGAATTGGCACGGCCAATACTATTCTGGTTATTTTTCCAGGAACTTCCTACTACAATCATCTCTACAACTGATGTTGCAATTCTTAGCAATAAGGATGGTCCAACACTGTGACATTCTTAGAGATGATTCACATCTTCATATCCCTGGTATAGTTGCCTATTTATTGTATTTGCTATACTGTCTTCAGTCGTGCCATTTAAGTGTTTCAGTAACAAAAGGTAAAACACACACTGGTGGCAAGATTACTCTGAAGGGCAGGCTACTGAGCTGTTAGGAAGAAAACACGACTCAGACTGTAACCAAAAACAAACACACACAAAAAGCAAAACCAGTCAACTAAATGCTAAGCTAAACTAGACCGGACTGTGCTGGAACTTGCCACTCTTTGGTTTAGTGGGACCTCCAAAGGGTGATCTTTCCAATGTGAAAGCTCTCTCATCAACCCTGGGAAGATCTGTCCCGGGACACACATCATCTCAGCCAATCTTAAGTGTCCCAGGTCACAGATGATCTCTCAGATCATTGCTTCCCAGACTATGAGTTATCTTGGATTGTACCTGGAAGCCAGTGCAGAATCTTGAACTCAGAATAGCCGTGTTGTGCTCCAGCTAGAATTTCAAAGTGGATTTCAAGGCTAGCCCCAAGGAGATTGTCTTAGAGTATTGTAACCTGAAATGTGTGTGGCCAGAAATATGAAGGGACACTGTCATCTGAGAGTGGAGGAGCAGTAATGGATCCAATGGGACCCTGAGACTATGGGCATGCATCTTCAGTAGGTGGTGAGAATGCAATCCAGTCAACAAGCTTCAGTGTCAATGAATCTATGCTGAACTGCAATTAGTTTGCTCTTGTTGAGATACTTGCCTCATTCAGACACTGGGAGGTCAACTCCACAGCTGGTGTAAAATTAGTATTGCTCCACAGGCTTCAATAAATCTTTGCCAGTTTACACCAGCTGAGGACTTGGCTTTGGGAGAGTGAAGAGAATGTGGAATCTGAGATGGAGGAAAAAGAGAATGAGACTTGAGTATCATCTGAAAAATGATCATCTTACAGATTCTTCTAGCAGGAAGGGTGACCAGCTGTCTTACCTGGATATTTTCATCCTCATGGGATAATTGAAACACCCCAGTGGAATCCATATAGTAGATTCTTCTCATAAATGGAGTGCTGAGGGTTTTTTTTTTAATGTTTGTGTCACTGACATTTGTTTCCTGAGACTATTTTGTTTGTATCTACAGGAACTTGCATAACAATTATGGTTAAGAGTTTCTGCTGTTGTACATCAGTGCAGCTTCATTGATATCCGTGCCCCAGTGGCATCAATTTACACTGGCTGAGAATCTGGTCCTATAGCTCAATCTTTGTTTTACTAAAACATACTTGAGCTGTAAAATGAAGAAGAGAATAAGAAGGTGATGACAGAAGGGGATAGCCTGTTCTGTAGTACCCTGTTCACCAAGACTATAAATGATATGGAAATGCAGTTGATGTTTTGCCTTTACAATATTAGTTAAATCATTCTGTCAACACATATTTTTAATACATATTCTTCCTGTCAGATTTCACACTTAATCTTGGAGTCAGTAGACAGCTCGAGCAATGCTTTCTGTGGATGCTTCTGCATCAATGTCTCGTTTTCTGTTATGTGCCACTTGCATCCTTTAACCACAAGATGCTTGATAAATGATAGTGTCAAGCTTAAAACATTCATAATCAGGACTCTGATTTTGAGACAGAGGAAACTACAGGCCAGGTGGTGAAGCACAAAAATCAAATGTTACCATTTGTCATGCAAAACTCTGGTCCACTCTGCTGGAAATAGACTTTCCAGCACATTTGATCGACCATCTCTCTGATAACAAAAAAGCACCAGCCAAAACAAGAGATGTCACAAAAGAAGTACAAAAAGGCTGCATTCCCACTCTGCAGCTGTTCAAGCTTTCAAAGCTGGGCCTTGCCTTTTTATAGCTACAGTGGTGGATTTCATTCTGGAAGAAGCACATTTCCAGTGCTGTTAATCCTGTCATTATCCCTGGGTTTGAAGAATTGCTTTGAATTAATAAGATTCACTGAAACTATTGAGTTTGGAGAACAGGATCACGAACATACAATAGTCATGGTACTTGGATATCAACATATTCAAACTAATTTCTTGGGAAACACATGACAGATCAAGCAAGAAAAGGTGGTCTGTCTCCTCGGTTCTGTGATGGTTAGTACAGAGGGCAGATGTGGATGCTGTCTGAAAAAGACAAGACCCTGGCTATATTTATGGGAGTGAATTGAAAGGTGAGGGATATATCAAACAAAAGTAAGCATACTAGCTTTGGTTGAAGTCTTCGGTCTCCCTGTGTATTTGTCAGTTTAATGGACTGCAGAATTTGGCTTACTGTATGTACTATACATTCTCTGCCTGATGGTTCTGAGATCGTAGTTTAGAGTTTATATGAATTTCCCATAAATGCAAGTCCCTAAGTTTCTCTGTGCTCATTTATAATCTTAATATAAATATTCTGGGCTCGATTCACCACTACAATGCCCCATTGTAACTCCACGTTGGTGTAACGCCACTGAAATGTGATAGTGATACTTCAGATTCCTTTAACAGCTGTTTTCTCACTTACATGTACAAGTAGAGGGTCTGTTAATACAGTTTTACATCCAGGTAACTCTTGGAGCTACACCACTGTGAAGCAGGAGTAGTGCAGTGGTAAATCAAGCCCTCTATTGTTAAAGGCATGTGAGGAAATAGCCTTTGAAGGAACTTGGAGTATCAAATATGTTGCAAAAGCACTGAATTTAGAGTGCTGTTTCCAGTTATCAAAAGAGTAAATGATGCATTATCCAAGGCAGGTTTGTTTGTTAAACTCTGTAGACTGAAGAAAAAAATGTTTACACAGTATATATGCTGATTTAGCAAAATAGGTTTTCATAGTAACACATCTCCATGTATATTTCGTGTTAGAAAAGAAAATTTCTGAATGCTCATAAAAGACTGTATTTAACTGTGTGCAATTAGTTTTTGTCAAGCAGTGACTGGAATGTAGATGAGATTTCAAAGTAAAATCAGGTAAAATTGTGAACTTTATCCTGGGTCTGATTCCACCAACCTTACAATGGTTGAAATTCACTCCTGTGCAAATGCCCAGTGAGACCTAGGTACTGCTAAATCCTATGTACATTTACCAGACAAATCTAATTTAAACCTTCAGAAATGGGGCCGAAGTCAGATGTAAGTGGTATGCAGGACTAGGGCTTGCTCTCTGCACAAGGATCTATTTCACCCTCTATGAGCAACCACATTGAAATTAATGGAACTACTTGCATAGCCATGCTCTACTCAGTGTGAATAAGGACTGTAGAATTGGGCTCTGAATAAAAAATGTAGCATGATTAATTTTGGTTCGGTGCTTTGATAGGAAAGGAAGACAATGTTTTTCCCTAAAAAACATTTTTTTTGGCGGTACATATTGACTATCCAGTAATCTTGCCGGAACAGGACAATAAATTCTTAACTAGACTATTTTGGAAGTGTAGATTTAGACTCAAATGCATTTTATGGGTGCACAACATCAGGAGCCTGTTGTTGATTTACAGAGCTTTGATTCGATAAGTTATTGATTTTGGCTCCAGGGTATAAAGTTGATGTTCAAAAAATATCATGCTCACACTGAATAAAATACAATCCAAAGCTTTAAAAATAGTAGGGAGCCATTGCTTGTAGCTGTGGTACTTCAACCGGCGTAGGGAGATGTGCCTTATTGCCTTAGACCTCTAAAAGCAGTTATGTGTATTAAATACTGGAATAACTTGATATTTTAAAAGCTTATATGCTCATCCAAGTAAAATGATTTTAGAAGGCTTCTGGGAGTTTCATTATTTTATGACTAAATCAATACCCAGATTTATGCCTTTTGGACATAGAAACTTGAATTTAATTGAGAAAATGGATCTAATGAGGATGGACATATTTTGTTCAGAAATACTTTTTTTTTTAATTTACCATTTGAAAAATGAACCAGTTAGTTTTGATAGTCAAATGGATTTAACTTTGGAAAAGAATGGCAAATGTGAAAGAAAGAGAGTGAGCGAGCTATGGGTCCTGATGGGAGTCTGAGATCCTAAAGAATAGCTTCTGTGTTATTTTTATTCCTGAATCAAAGTTCCATTCATTATATAGAAAAGCATGTTATACTTCAATGTATGCAGCTCAGTCAATGGCATTAGCCTGAGTGTTACAACCAGTAAGAACAGAAAGAAATGCTGATTCAAATACAGCTTAACTTTCTCTTACTTGCATGTACTATGAGGAATAGGAGGTATTGTGAGTTTGTTTCAGTGTTCCTCCAATGGGAAATTGATTATATTGGTACAAAACAGACTCACAGGGCAACTATAAGAATTCATTTGAATAGATTTCATGTCCTCTGTGGAATAAAAAAATATTAACTCCCAGTTCAGCAAAGCACTTAGTGTGGGACTTAAGCACATGCCTAAACCTATAGGCAGAAACTCTTCATAATTCATATGTCCTGTTCTTCTCCTGGCCCTTTTAGCATATTGAAAGGCAGAGGAGAGCTGGGAGGAAAAGCTAACACATGTAGAAATGTAGATGAAGGGAGGGTATTTACAGTTCATTTCTTTCAAAAAATATTTCTCTGCTGTGGACATAAACTTTTGCAGAATGAAGAGAACGGATTTCAAGAAAGCGGACTTTAGCAAATTCAGAGAATTGGTAGGTAAGAGTCCATGAAGCAAGTCTAAGGCAAAAAAGTTAAGGAAAGCTGGCAGTTTTCAAAGAGACATTATTAAGGGCACAAGATCAGACTAATCCAACGCACAGGAAAGATCAGAAGTACAGTAAAAGACCACCGTGGCTTCACCAGGAGATCTTCAATGACCTGAAACTCAAAAAAGAGGCGTGCACAAAGTGGAAACTAGTTAAAATTATGAAGGATGGGTATAAAAAATGCAACTCAAGCATGTAGGGACAAAATTAGAAAGGCCCAGGCCAAAATGTCCCAAATAGCTAGGGACATAAAGGACAAGAAGACATTCTACCAGGGCCGGTGCAAGGATGTTTTGCACCCTAGGCGAAACTTCCACCTTGTGCCCTCCCCCGTCCCTGCCCTGAGGCCCCCCCCCCGCATCAGCTCCTCCGCCCTGAGGCGTCCCCCTTGCGGCAGCTCCCCACCCTCCACCCTGAGGCGCCCCCCCTACCGCCCCAGCTCACCCCTGGTCCATCTCCACCCCAAGCACGCCATCGCTGCTTCACTTCTCCCGCCTCCCAGGATTGCAGCGCCTAAGCTGATTGGCACTGCAAGCCTGGGAGGTGAGAGAAGTGAAGCAGCCACGGTGTGCTTGGGGAGGAGGTGGGGCAGTGGTGAGCTGGGGCGGGGAGTTCTCCTGTGTGCCGTCCCCCACCCCTTACTTGCTGCAGGCAGCCCTCCCCGCGCTCCCCTGCTCCAGCTCCCTCCACCTAAATGCTGGCTGTGACCGGGGCAGGCGAAGAGCCAGCGGCTGCGGTCGTTGCTGAAGAAAATGGCGCCCCCCAAATCTTAGTGCCCTAGGCGACTGCCTAAGTTGCCTAAATGGTTGCACTGGCCCTGCGTTTTACAAATACATTAGAAGCAAAAGGAAGACCAGGCACACGGTAGGCCTATTACTCAATGAGAAGGGAAAGACAATAAAAGAAAATGCAGCTATGGCCAAAGTGTTAAATACACTTTTGATTTCAGTTTTCCCAAAAAAGGTTAGCAGTGATCAGATAACTAACGGAGTGTAAATGGGGTAGGATGTGAGGCTAAAATAGTGAAAGGACAAGTTAAGAATTACTTAGACAAGTTAGATGTCTTCATGTCATCAGGGGCTTACAAAATACATCCTGGAATACTTTGGGATCTGTCTGAAGGGAATTTCTGAGTGACTAGCAATTATCTTTGAAAATTTGTGAACAGGAGAAATCACATAGGACTGGAAAAGGGCAAAATATAGTACCTATATATAAAAAGGGGAATAAGGACAACTGGGGGTTAGGAGGACAATCAGCTTAACTTCCATTAAGATAAAGGAGCAAATAAACATTCAATTTATAAGCATTTAGTGATAAGCAACAAGTCACATGGATTTGTCAAATCAAATCATGTTAAACCAACCTAATATCCTTCTTTGATAGGATAACAGCCCTTGTGAATAGGGAGAAAACAGTAGAGTGATATATCTCAAATTTAGTCAGGCTTTTGATAAGGTCTCACTTTACCTTCTCATAAACAAACTAGGGAAATATAGCCAAGATGAATCTATAGTACTATAACGCAGGTGCACAACCCTTTGGAAAACTGTACTCAGAGAGTAGTTATGAAAGGTTCACACTCAAGCATATTGAGTGGAGGTCTCCTTGAGATCTGTTCTGGGTCTGATTTTGTTAGATATCTTCATAAATTATATGGATAATTATATGGATAATGGCATAGAGAATTCACATAAAGTTTGCGGACAATATCAAGATGGGAGGGGTTGCAAGCACTTTGGAGGACAGAATTAGAATTCAAAATGATCTTTGCAAACTAGAGAAAAGGTCTGAAATAAATAGGATGAAATTCAATAAGGACAAATGCCAAGTGTTACACTCAGGATGGAATAATTAACTGTACAAATACAAAATGGGAAATAACTACCTAAGGAGTACTGAAAAAAAGGGGATATGGGGGTTATAGTGGATTACAAATGAAACATGAATCAACAAAGTTGCAAAAAAAGTGAACATCGTTTTGGGATGTATTAGCAGGAGTAAGCAAGACATGAGAAGTAATTATTTCTCTCCACTCAGCACTGGTAAGTAAGGCTAAGATTTAGTCACAGGTATTTTCAGTAAAAGTCATGGACAGGTTATGGGAATAAATAAAAATTCATGGCCCATGACCTGTCCATGATTTTTACTATAAATATCCCTGACTAAGTCTTAGCTGCTCCGGGGGCTCCAGAGTGCCACTGCTCTGGAGAGCCCTGTGGGCTGACGGCTGGTCCCTGCTCCAGCCTCCTGCTGTTCCAAGGCTCCCAGGGAGCACTGCTTTGACGCCCTCCAGGGCAGCTCCCGGGACTGCTGCTGCTCCGAGACAGTTGTTCCGCGGCCACCCCCAAGACCACTGCTGCTCTGGCAAACCCCTGGACCAGCCGCACTGGGCCGCCCAAACCCAAGGCCACTCCAGCAGTGGCTGACCCAGGGCCACCCCAGCAGCCGTGGAAGTCATGGAGGCAGTGGCTGCAGCTGTGGAAGTCCTGGAGGTCTCAGAAAATCCATGAATCACGTAACCTCTGTGACAGACTCGGAGCCTTACTGAGAAGGCCTCAGCAGGAGTATTGTGTCCAGTTCTGGGCACCAGACTTCAGGAAAGATGTGGACAAATTTGAGAAAGTCCAGGGAAGAGCAAAAAGTGCTTTTGTCTCAGTAATCTTTGAAGTGTCTCGCTGTTCCTAACATTTCGTAAGATTCTATTCCTTATAAACAATGGCTATGATTCAAATTGGTGGCTAATCTTTAAGAAAATTGTCAAATGTCCACAAAGTATTTTTGCATGTTGTGACTTCAGAATTGGTCTTATTTTTCTGGAATGTTTGGACTCAAATGTGCAGAGCAGGACAGACCAAAATAGAGGCTAAATGTGGACCTTCACACCATCTATGTATTGCAGAGTTTTGCTCTACAGGCACTCCATCCCTGGAAAGATAGAGGAATGTTGTTGTGGGAAGGAGCAGGACTGTAGCCAGTAGATCTGCAATAACCCTCACATTAACATTTGTATACAGGACCTTTAGTTCAAGAGCACAGGCTAAAGGAGCAATTCCATTAGGTGACAGTAGTAGCAGGCTGTTACCTTCTATTCTGACTATCCATTAGAAGGAAAAATGGCACACGCTTCATAAGCTTGTTACCAGTACAGCCAACTCCAGGCATTCTCAAATCACGAGTCAAGAAATTCCAGAAATCATGGGATTAGTTTAAAAATCCTGAGATTATAGCTAACATGGAGTTTTGGGTTTGGAGTCTTTAAGGTTTACATTTTAAGCTTTTCTCTTCAACCTTGAGGGCTGGAAATCTCTAATCTTAAAAAAAAAGAAAAAAAAAAAAAAGAAAGCTAACAGTCTCATGTAATAATATGACTCCAGGAGCTGAGGATTTAGGAAAAACACCAAATACCACAATCATGAGTGTTGCCAACACTGCAATGGATGAGCAGAGTGGCCACAAAGCAGCATGAGATCTGCAAAGAACAGCTCTAAAATGTCTATTCATTTGACCTTTCCTCAGAGATGCAATCACTTAGAGCTAAATCCTCCTCCTGCATTTTTATGCCAAGGCAGTTTGAGTTAGACTTTTGCCAAGTGAATTTTTGCAAGAATGTTTTTTTTCTTTATTTTGTGTATGAACGGGGTCCAGGTAAAATATTTTTGAATTCACTTCAGGCTGGATTAGTTATTGGGGTAGGGGGGGAGATATTTTATTCTCTTTGTAGCTACTTTATTTAATTAGTGTTCTGTTTTTAAAGTGGCAGACTCAGCTTTGCCAAGTCTGGTTCTCTGACTCATGCTAGAACAGTTTTATGGTCCCACCTGCAAGTAGGGAAGTTTTAAAAAAAACCAACGAGCCTTCAAAGCTTTATTTTTAAGTCCATGGACATACATAGTCCATTCCATTAAATGAGTACAACTGCCAGATCCTACTGTTTATATACTTCTGTTATATACCCTATTTAAAACCCATAGACGTCAGTAGGCTTTGGATCAGACTACTGTAGAGGGGGAAAATGTTCACTGAAGCACTTGGCTAATTTGTAAATATGTGCTCTTTATTTTTCGGGGGCTTTTTATAGGCGCCATCTCTACTCATCCCTACTGCTAGAATGCCCTTTCTATAGACCAGAGAGCTGTCAACAGTAAGGGAGACAAATAAGTAGCCAAACCCTGTTTTCCATATTCATAGGAGTTGGTCTGTTGAACTTAATGGGTTGAGTTTAGATTCAAGGGATACAAGGTTTAACTCACTTTGTAATTCTCTGCCATTTTTCTTTCCTCTTCCCTATTTATTACACCCCTGGGAGCAACCTGGGAGACTACTACTGCATCCTTGGTACGCCTGACATGAACATGGACGTCCACGGAGGATTGGGCTCTAAGCTTGTGTGTATACACACACACACACACAGACACTCTCTCTCTCTCTCTCTCTCTCTTTCTCCCCTCCCTATTGGTTTTTTTGGGAAGGGTCATGGAGGAATTATTATTATTTAATCTTTTATATGGTGACTAGAGACCCCAATCTTGAATGTGCTAGGTGCTCTGCAAACACTGAGGAAGACATGGCCCCTACCTCAAAGTGTTTGTTAGAAATGGAGACCATGCACCCCATCCTCCTTCCTGTGCATGGGTCCCCAGCCCTAGAGAAGACTCTCTGGAGCACCAAGGAACGGGGAGGATGGTGCAGCTGACCCCCTCTACCAGTCCCAGGCAATCTGTACATGGCAGGCGGGAAAGGAGCTAGCCCCTTCTCTGCTTTGGCATGACATGGCTGTCCTCACTCACCTTTTTCTCTCATTCTGGTTCTATCTGACCATGGGTGGGTTTTTAAATACAAATGTGTAACAAAACATTAATAGTAATCTTGCGTCGCTCCAATGCCCCGATAGGGACCCAGTCCTGTTCTTATCTCCGTCGGTAGTCAAATCTCCCTTTGGCTATGGACAGAGTGGGCCTTTATGTGCTGATTTTCCTGTGAACTGGTTACCTGGACATCATGGTGTCAAGTGTTACCAAATGTCCTTTTTGTTTGTAATTTAAATCTGGGCGCAAAATGCTGGGTTCAGCAACCAAAGGTGTCTAGAGAATGTGTCTTTAGTCAATTCAATCAGCGTGTAGTTATGCTTCCTGGTACAGATGGCTTTGATTATGATGCCACCAAGGACGCTACATTTAGGAAGGGACCATGAAGGAACTTGGGCCCTCCAAGGCAGGGTGGCTGACTCAAGGCAGGTTGGTGCATCACCTTTTCTCATCACACTCTGGGATCAGGAAAGTAGTTTCTCCTAAGCAGGCTGGGATGGGTGGTTCCCTGATGAAATTCTCCATCTGAGATGACAAATAAAGCTAGGTTTTGCCCTGCTTCTTGGAACTGTCTTACTGCATGAACAAATCAGCATTTCTTCAGCTGTAACTGCATTCCTGGAAATATTGTTACATGATGTGCCCTGGATGCCTGTCTCAGGGAGAATGAGAACACAGTCACCCTCATGTTTTCCATTGTTGAAATACTAGCATAAATCTTTCACTAAGGCACTGCTGTCTTTTATTATAACAGTCACTGCAGCATAGAAAAAGACATCTAACCCCTCCTTGTTGGTACAGTCACTTGTTGGCATAGCACTGACATGTTGTTTCTCTCCTTAAAACGGCTTTGCAAAGGGACAAAAAATGAATTACTAATCCTCTGGCAGCATCAGTTATGTTTTGACAAATCTGAGTCTTAACTGTTGTATATAGGACGGTTCAAAATAGTGGGACGAACAAAGTCCCATTGACAGGTTTTGACAAAATTCAGTCCACTAACAATCTCAGATCACACTACTGGGGCAAATTCTGTTCTCACTTCTGCCTGTGCTACACCACAGAGGTTGCACAGGCAGAAGTGAGCGATGTTGTACAGGAAGGAGTGAGGGAAGACAGAATTTGGACTGGTGGAAGTAAGCTCTCTTTAACCTGCACTGGTAACTCTGCCTGCTTAGAGACTCCGCTGACCTTGTGACTTTTGTCAAATCTATCTTTTGTGTAAGAGCAAGGTACTTATTGGTCAATGCTTCTCTCACCCCGGCACAGTGCCTCATGCCCAAGGAGCTTTCACAAGGTGACATTAATTAGAGGAGTCTGGAGGTTGTTCTAACTTGCGTCTGAAGCCAAAGCAATCCCCAGCTTTCCCAGCACTTGGGGAAGCACAAAGAGCCATGTCCTCAACTGATGTAAATCAGCACAGCTCCACTGATTTCAGTGAAGTTGCGCCAATTTGCCTTCAGTGAGGATCTGGCCTGCTGTGTTTAAATCAAAACTGGATGTCTTTCTAAAAGACACACTCTAGCTGAATCCTGAGTCCTTGGGCTTGATGCAAGAAACACTGGGTGATATACTATGACCTGTGTTATGTAGGTCAGACTAGACCAGAGGTTCTCAAATTGTGGTCTGTGGGCCACCAGTGGTCTACAAGTTCCCTTCAGGTGGTCTGTGGATAGTGCTTTCTAAGGTGCGCAGCTGGGCAGCCACACGTGAGAGAATGAAGGGCCACACAGGCATGGCTCCACTAATTAGGTGCCTGGCCCCTGAAAAGATGCACATGTAAGTTGAGGTGGTGGCCTTGGGGCAATAGGAGGTAGGTGGGAGGGGGCAGTGGGATGAGAAGAGGGAATGGGGAGAATTTGGGACGTGCAGGATGGCGGCCAGAGAAAGAGGTGACTTTCCCCAGCTCCAGGGCTGCAGCTGCCAGGGAGAGATTCCTCTCCTTCCCAGCCTCAGCTCGGGGGCTCCCACATCAGGGGAAAGAGAGAGAAACAACCCCTCTTCTTCCCAGCCCCAGCTCGGGGGCTGCCAGGGCAGGGGAGACAGGGCACATCCATTGCATTAGAAAGGTAAGACTACTGATATTAAAATGAGTTGTATGTTTTTATTTATAGAACAAAAAACTTTAATTATTATTGTTTTTCATATAGCGCTTTTATCCAAAGTGCTTTACAATAGTTAGCTAATGGTACAAACAACATTTGGAAAGATCATAAAGTGGTCTGCCAAGAGCTTCAGCAATTTTCAAGTGGTCTGTGAAAAAAAAAGTTTGAGAACCACTGGATTAGACAATCATGATGCTCCCTTCTACTCTAAAAACCAGTTACCTTTGCCCGTCTTTCCTCCCTGTCAGATCTTGTGCCAAGCAGATCTTGCCCAGTTACTATTAAGCATTGAGTTCTTAATTTTTGCCATTCTTTAGCATCACTTTCAAAAAATGAGTGTTTACACAACAATTTGAAAAAACCCTAAGTTAGTAGGGTGAGGGACAGTTAGGAAGAATTAAATGAACTATTAATACAAACAAATACCAACCAAACCAAAATATGGAACCTAAACTCGTTTGTTCATCATCACCTTGACCACTTCACTTGAATCTTGCATCTCTTTCCTTGCCATATCAACTGTTTTTTTTTTGTTTGTTTTTTTGTCTTTCTATGTTTTAAGATTCTCTGGATAGGGCTTATGTCTTTCTAGATGTCTGTATGGTAACTAGCAAAGCTTGGGCGCTCCTGTAATATAAATATTTTTTCTTTTGTTTCAAATATTCTTTGTCTCAACTCTCGGCAACATCAACAACTCAGCCTGTCTCATCGCAATCCAAAGTACTGCTGTCACAAAAGCACAAACTGCTTGAACGTGTGTTGCCAAGAACAACCTACAGAGAGAGGAAAACTGCAAATAAAACACACACGCACACAAGTGAAAAAAGGAGGATGGCCAAAGAGCCACTGAGTTAAAATGTTCCTTTTTCTTTACAAAATCTTCCATGTCAGGACAGGGCATATTTGTTTTTAGACCCTTAGCAATAGCTGTGACCACAGCAAAGGCGACCACCCAAACCTTCAGTCTCTTGTTTCTTCCACATTCAAGCTGCTTGCCCTCACCTTTCTACGCAGCTCAGCCTCAGACTGGATCTTAGCTTGTTACTGTCTCTTTCTTATGTGCTGTGCGTGTTACTCTCCTAGTCTTCTTCTCTCAGTTGTGACACCAGCCTTTTTATCATGCTGCCATCAGTGCCTAAAGCTGCCTCATTCACTCCTCTTCTCACATGTCTCCTTTAAATCTCTTTAAACTCACTCCTTCCACCCAGCTTTGCATGTAAAGACAGGGCACCCTTGGCGGCCATGGTCCAGGCTGCTGATGTTACCTATCACTGTGTGGAGGTCTGCAGAGGCAGAACGGTTGCTCTGAGGCCCCCTGGTCTGAATTTCTCATCAGCCCTCAGCTTACGTGGGAAGCAAAGATGAGTTTTCCCCCAGCCATCGTCTATGCTTCCTCTTACGTGGCTTCTGTTATTCTCCGGCTCTGCACAGGAGTTCCAGGAAAAGACTCCATTCTAGACACAAAGTGAGAAACAGCAGCCGTTCCGTGACTGTAGCTGCAACAAAACCTTGTGCTAGACCTGGGGAAGAGCTTGCACATGAGCTCCTTCCAGAGCTGCATATAAAGGTGATGTCATCACACCACTGCGAGATATAGGAAGTGCCACTAACCAGCATCAAAACAGCAACAATGACTCTTCACAACGTGCTGCCCAAAGTACAGAGCAAATTAACTAAAACACCAGCCATTTTTAATCCCTGCTGCCTGCTTTCTAGTCACAACCCCTGTAGCAGTTAGGGTTGCAACAACAGGAGAGATGAATATTTCAGAGAGAAGTGTGTGTGTTTGTGTGGGGTGTGTGCGTGTGTGTGTGTGTGTGTTGTTACAATGTTCTTTTAATTAATCCTCAGGACAGTTTTGAAAAGTAGGTATTAGTGCTATTTGCCAGATAAGGAAACTGAGGCAGGGCTGTTAAGTGACTTGTTCTAGGCCACAGATGGATTTGACGTCAGAGCCAGGAAGGGGACCTTGGAGTCCCTGTTTCTTAGACTGCCAGAGAAACTAAAACTTTAACTGAGCTTCAACTTGCCAAAGTTGTATGCACTTAACCCAGAATTAACCAAATCACAAGGAGAGAGCAGCTCTGTTTTGGTCCTGTCTCATAGAGAGCTGACATTGGAGTAGGTGATAGCTGGCCATCTGGGAAACACCTTGACTTCCAGGGTATATGCAGGGTAACATTCTGGTGCTCCCCGGAAGAGGTTGCCAATCATTTGGCATGGGTGCAAATAAGCACAAAAAGTCTGGCAGAGCTCTCAGGCATTTTTTTCCCCTCTCTGCACCAAATGTTTTACAATCTTTGTGAGACTATATAGACCCTGGGGTCTGGCAAGTGAGGCTGCAGACTGTAACAGCAGCTGGTCTTTAAACTATGTTTTATAGACAGAAAATTCTCTGGTTCCATTGGAGTGGGGGTATGATCCTTTGGCACTTGATGGAACTAGAACAGGTTTGGTGTGGCGGGAGGGGAAGAATTCCAAGGCCATCCTGGTCTATTAATTGTTTTCCAATTGCAAGTTAAGTCTGAAAGTGTTTGGCTGAATCATCTGGCTTTTCACAAGATAATTTGTGAGGAGAGCCCAAGATATAGATGCAGGGCAATCTAGTTCAACCTGAAAAATAAACTTAACATCTATCTAAGTGTATTGTAGCACAGAGAACTGTAAACTTTGTTCTCAGCTATGTAGCTATTTCTTATTAAGGCTCCAGATGGATTTGCTGTTAGAGCTAGGATTAGAGAGGTCCCTGTTTCTTAGCTTACCCTAGGCTGCTGGGGCTTGACTCCAGACTTAACTGAAGTCCATATTGAATAAAGCCTGTGTATCTAAACCTGCCCTAAGAAGCAAATGGCTCAGATCTGCAGAATGCAGGGGCCAAGGTCTAAAAAAGTATCATATAGCAAAAAGAATTAGAACCAAGATCCCTTTTGAATTATTGCAAGGACATTTTAAAACAATTTGTGTCTCCTGCTGTTCCTTCTCTCTCCTTTCTATAGACATGTCCATCCTGAATTCTGCCATGTCTTGCAATTAAGGCCCTGAGCTGGGACTCGGGAACTTGGGGCTCAATTCCTGGCTCATCCCAGATTCCAGGTATCTTCGGGCAGAGTTCTCAGTCGCTCTGGGCATGTCTACACTGACCGGGGATCAATGCTGTGGTGATTGATGCACTGGGAGTTGATTTAGCGGGTCTAGTGAAGACCCGTTAAATTGACAGCAGGTTGCTCTCTCATCGACTTCACCAGAAAAAAAAGCATAAGAAAAGTTGACAGAAGACACACCCAACGTGGTGCAGACACTGCAGTAAGTTGACCTAAGTTACATCGACTCCAGCTACGTTAATAAAGTTGCATAACTTTAAGTTGATTTAACCCTGTAGTGTAGACAAGGCCTTAGTCTCATATTTTCATCTGTAAACTGAGAATAATAATTTATCCTTTGTCTATTTAGATGGTAAGTTCTTCAGGGCTGGGACAGTCTCTTCGTAGGTGTATATATGCTGCCTAGCACAGTGGGGTCCTGATCTGCGTCGGAGCCTCCAGGTGCTACTGCAATACTAATGATTAATAATAGTAAAGCAGCTTCTTAAGGTTATCAAATGACACTGATGTTGGCTCTGCCTGATTTCAATAGTCTCCTCATGCATGACCTTTATATGTGCCTTGGCTTCCAATCATTTCTTACAGGATTGACCCACTCAAAAGGAAAAATATGTAGCTCTTTAGTAAGAAAATACATTTTTCTGGCCCGACTAGGCAATCAAGGTGAAGCATCAAAGGTTAATTTATTTCCACCTGGAATATGTAAGGAGCAAGTTATATTTGACTTTACTGTGCCATGATAAACTTTGTGTAGTATAACTTTTATAAAGGTAAAACTCATTTTCCATGACTTAAACCTTTGTGGATCGGTGCTATGCTATGGGCAATTAGATTTAACTTCTCTGGAAGCTCTAAAGGCATTTTAAAGGACTCAGTCTTTTGTTCCAACTCTAGCTCTCAAAGAGACTGAGACGTTTTTGGAATGAGTTTTGATGGACTTATATGAAAATTTATATAACTAAGAATTGGATTTGTTCCTCTGGAATATTATGGATTATTTTTTATGTTGGACTTATACAAATGTGCAGAGCTACATAGAGTTGGCTTAATGTAGCTAAAAATATACCTTGTGCTTTCCAACTGAATGTTTCCAGTTTTCCCTCTTATATAATGACTTTATGGGTATGTATGGGTTATAGGCTATATGAAACTCTGATTTTTATATTAAAAGTGAGGTTTGGAAATGGATTAATTGTTGGTTATTATATTTTTGAAAAGACGAATATTGATGTGTGCCTCTGATTTTAAGCTGTGTTGAAATTAAATATTTAGAAAACTTCTTTTAAAAACCGTAGCTACATGTAAACTCAGAAATGATTGAGCAGGTCATAAAATAAGATAGTGAGAGAAGAAAGTGAAAACTACAGGGGATAGTGAATAGTATATATACATAGAATAAGACGTGGCTTTGCAAATTCTTCTCCAGCATATAGTATTGCACATTTGCCTCCAATATAGCAGAAAAGAGTGGAGATTATACCAGGAAGAGAATTCCAGGAAAATTAAAGATCACTTGCCATTTTTGTTACTGGCTAATATCTGTCTGTCTATCTGTCTGTCTGTCTAATGTGTTTGTGTGTGTGTGCATATTTAGGAGAGCTGGCCAATATTTCGTTAACAATTTCTTTTGTCAAAATGTGGTGTTTTGGCAAAGGCAACATATTTTGCAGAGGCATTTTGATTTTAACAAAGTTTTTGACAAGAAAGTTCCTGAGGTTCAGGGTGGACTGTCCAGTCACTTCCAGAAAGAAAACCTGACCTTTTAAATCTGAAAAACAGATATTTTGATAAATTTCATTTTGTGAAAACATTGGAAAGGTTTTGTTTTCATTCCACTGCAGAAATAAAACAAAATTCAAAACTTGTAATTGTCATTCTCCAGCCAGCTATAATATTTAGAGAGAGAGAGAGAGAGAGTGTGTGTATAATTACTTTATCTACTGATAAAGAATACTAAAACTTTGGGGAGATAGATGATACCCATTTACTGGAGTAAAGATGAACAAAGGATGTTCCTGTAACTTAGCTGTGCACTTATTACATAGCTACAGCAGGTACAGTATAAAATAGAAGCATTAACAGGACGTTCAAGCCAGGGAGTTGTAAATACTGTACAAGACGAAACATACATTTTAACACTATAAAACTAAATTCTCAGCTGTCTTCTTACTTCTTTCTCTGTGCTCTGTCTTTTCTAAACAGGACATGTCACTTCAGTTGTATAATTTTCTCATATTTATATTAGACTTAAATCTTGTCCTTTCTCAAGTGTGCCATGCTAATGGAAGCCATTCATGCTTTTTATACAGTTGATCTAATAAAATCTCCCTCTTTTCTTTGCTGTTATTTTTATTCCAAAGAAAAACATGGCAAAGCTGGCAATATATATTGTGTATACAGTTAATGACATTGATGATCATTTTCTTGTGTACTCATATGATTCTTTTTCCTTTTGTGCCATGTCCGTTTTAGTATAATGCTGTCTGGGGATGAACATAACTATGTTTCAGTTGCAAGACTGTCCAAGATAGAAGCATAGTTTTTCAATATTATTTTGTCATTTTAACACATTCTGTTCTGGCATGCCATCCCTAGAATGTCTGTGAACATCTTTTTTTTCCTTTCAATTTTATAAGGAGGTAGCATGATCCACTGGGTAGTGAACTGGCCAGGAAGTCACAAGAACTGGGTTCTGTTTCCAGACCTGGTGCCTGTGCAAATCACAATAACAGCTGTGCCTCAGTTTCCCCATCTGTAAAATTGGGATAATAATGGATGCTCAAGCATTTTGAGAGCTAGGTGAATTCTGATGCCTAAGTCCTAAATTATGTTCCCATTTGCCCCCAATCTATCCCATTTGCTTTAGAAAGGAGGCAGGATTTGATCCCTAGATTTCAGAATTATATTATTACCCTTATTTTAAAGCGGACATCAGACACCAGCTGATGTTTCTGGAGAACAAAGCCCTTTATTAAGGGAGCTGATGCACCACAGGCACTGCTCTTTACATTGTGCCTTGACCCAGGGCACAGAGGAGCTTCCATAAGGGCCAGGAAGGGCTCTGTGTACACTCAATCCTTGGCATCTTTGCTCAGGGTGCCTATTATATTGGTGGTGCTTATGATGTAGGCACATGTCCATTAGGAGCTGGCCCAGGTCCACCAACTCATTTTATACAGGCCATGGAACACAGATCAGATGCCAATGTTTCTTACGGGCAATATTTAGAAAATCCAGGTCATTATGGGGGGTTCATTATTTTGCCTGTACTTGATAGGCTGTACAATTTATATGCTGTATGATTAAAATAATGTGCAGTTTCTCAGTATAAACCTTATTTAAAAAAAACAACACAGGAATGACATAATAATAATTAATAGTAATTTATCTATATTACAGCAATGCCTAAGGATCCTAATCAGAGTCATGCCACCGCTGCCTGCTTGAAAGACATTGGTGATCCTGGTTAAGCTGAGGTTGTTTCAGAAGGTAAAATCAGCCCTGGAGCTCTCAGAAGCTGGAGGATATTGAAGGGGGCCAATGCAGCCTGCTCTCCTCTCTATACCTGGCCATTTTCTTGGGTTGAGGACACTGGTCCTGGGTTCCTCTCCTGCACATCTTAAGGGATTCAGATTGCCATGGGGAAGCAGATGCCAGACCTGTGGTCTGTGGGAATAGAACTTTGTTTCAGTGCAATTTTATTGTTTAACATTTATATAGCAGCAGCAGTGAGAGACCAATCACGTCAGGGCCACACTGTGCTAGGAGCTGTAAAAATATATAGTGAATAGCAATCTGTCCCTTTAAAGTGATTACAAGCCTGATCCATGTTGTGCCCTATGAGCCTTCTGTGGAGTGCAAGGCCATTTTCTCCAGGGTGGGGTGGGGGAGAGGAGGATGCAGAGGAATCTTCATGAGGAGACTTTCAGAAAGTTTGCAGTGGACATTATCCTTTTCTGTAGAAGGGGAACAAATGGCTCATTGTGATTGGCTCTCTCCTCCACCCAATCTGTCAGTGTTTTATGGATTAAAAATAAAGTTTCTAAACGAAGGCAGAGTATCAGGGAGATGTTCCCATTTACAAAATGGTGATATTTTATTCCTTGTCTTAAAGAGTTGAGGTTTCACACATAGCAGAGCTGACATTCGCATTGGCAGCACAGCTGATTCTGACAGCATGGACCAGTGATGCCACCCAAATGCCTCCCACTTGGGTGAGTAGGCCTTTCTCTAATGTAAACAAAAAATGCAGCTCTGAATTGCTTCTAGTACATGTGCTTAACCTGTCTGTACAATGTCTGTCTAAGTCTGAACCTGATGAATGGTTTTTGTCTGACTTGTGAAAGTCAGGTATGTGTGGGAATAAGATGGATCTCTAAATAGAAAAGCTAATTTTTGGAATATTTTGAGGGGAAATTATTCTAGCCCACTTGCTCTGCTATCTGATCTCAATGTGCTAAATAGTTCCTATGTGTCATGCACATGCAGTATGCTGTATTTTACAATTAACCATTTTATGAGGGAAGACATGAGCTTTTAGCCCTTTTGGTGATGAAGGTAACGTAGAGATGAAGAACATTTTCCAGGGTTTCTTAGTTCATGATGTAGAGCACAAAAATATCCATCTGCATTATAACACAAGAAACAAAATAGCATGCCCCCATAACCATTAGGTGAGGAGACACTTCTGTACTATTTAAAAAACCATCATTGATTGCTGCAGTGGTTCTCAGCTTTTTCCATGTGCTGATCTGATGTAACAGCAGAAAGAAGTGTTGGGAGACCTGACCCATCTAGCCATTGTTGTGGTTGTGACTCTCCTGGTCCTCTTCTTGCCATTTCTCCACTCCCCCACCCACAGGTTGAGAACCTATGGATTCCAATATGAAGAAAAGCTGCCTTTGAAAGGTAATAGGAAATATGGGCCCAATTCTACTAAGGGTTAGTCAAATAAACCCCGATCCTGCTAGGCAATGCACATGGACAGACTTTGCTCCTGATGAATCTGACTGATGCCAAGCCAACTGTGCAAAGGTCCTCCTGTATGCATCACATTGCAGTGTTAGGGTCATGAGTAGCCTTCCTTACCTTTTCACACATGTGCACTGAAATCAATGAATCTATTTGCATGAATAAGGAAAGGAGAACTAATGTGAATAAAGGTTTGAAGGATGCATAACTCTGTGTCCAGTTCTCCACACTGAAAATTTACTCCCCAGTAGGACATCTGGCATAGGATAGACAATTTGGAAACACACATTTTAATCCTTAAACTGGCTAAAGTTGAGAAAAACTTGACAATGTATGACATGTAATGCTACAACAAAATGTAAACAGACCTATTCTACTCCAGCCCCCAGCCCCCAGCTCAACAAGAAGCACAGAAATCAGGTACAGTTGAGTCTACTGTGCCTTTTGCCAGATGCAATATATTTTTTATTATAATAAAAAGTGTTGAATTTGCAAAGGAGACTAAAAGGCCTTAAAAATATTTATAAGAAGAGTATTACAGTCTAATATTTTTACTGTATGGTCTTTTTTTAAGAAAAGAAATACAGGTCTGTCGCATCGATTTCAGCTTTACGCAGTCGGCAAAAACAAAAAAAAAGAGAAAATAACAATTTAAATGCTGTTTCTGTAGTGCGGGCGATTCCATTACACTCAATGTAATTTTGACTATACGCGATTTTTGCTTTACGCGCTAACTGCAGAACGTAACCCCAGCTTAAGATGGGACAGACCTGTACACAAGTAGTTGTTGCATCTTTTTAAATCTCTTGTGAATTTCAGGGTTGATGCTCACATGGTATAAATTAGGGTATGTCTATATTGTAATCCCAGGTGGTATCTGTACTGCCATGGGTGTGATTGCAGCTGTAGTCGATCTACCCAAATTAGCTTTTACTGGAGTGGAACCCAGGGTAATTATTTGAGGAGCTAGCCTCCACCGAAGCATGTGCTACCAGAGCATCACTGCTCTGGGATCTGAGCTACCTAGATTAAAGCTAGTTAGGATATGTCTACTTGAGTTGCAATCACAACCCCTGTAGTACAGACATACTGTGCATTATAGCTGCACTGTTTTCAATGGAACTATGTTGGTTTGTACCCGATGAGGATCTGATCTTGTACACCTGCCACAAGGATGCTTGTTTTGGACCCTATAGGCAGTATATTTCTTCTTTACTGAAATCAGTGGGCTTGCTTGGAAATCTGTGAGTGCACATAGAAGACAAATGCTGCCACAGAGCAGGCCAGCTTCAGTATGTAAACCTCCCACACGAATGAGCAACTTATTGTATTTTCCTTTTTGCTCAATATGCAGATTCTCCGCCCCTTGGTAGCTGAATTTCCATCCTTTTGTTGTCACATGTGTAATGTACAATGTTCATTTCATTTTTATTAATCAGACCCGTTATCAGAAAAGAATAATAAAGAGAGTGTTACAGACTATAGTAAGTGCCTCCAAGTTGGATACTGTCATTTTTTATCTTTTGTGCATTTTTTTTATCTTTTGTGCACTTATGTCTGTTTTCCAACACTGTTATTGCTTACAGTATTCTGCTCTTTACAAAAAATCACACAAACAAAAATTGGGAAAAAGCGTTACTGGCTATCCGTAGGGAAATTCTCCTCTAGAAGTGTGCATTCAATTTCTATTAATGTTAATTAGCCTTAAGGAGCTCTTTCCTATAACTAATGAACAATAGGCATAACCTGATATTACATAATGATAGGCACACACATTAATACACCGTTGAATTGCAGTACCCTGCTAAAATGCATCATCTTACCCTATTAAAATGAATCCTCTTCAAAATTCACTGGAGATTTTTGAGAGACCTTTATTGTAATTACATCTAGCATGGTTTCTAATTCACTCAATTTTCTTTTCTACCTAAACTGAGCATATAAGTGTGTTTTAAGAGATTGTATAAATACATTTTTAATTATAAAATGATGTTATAACATACATTATTAATAATACCCAACAATGTGTAATATATGTTTATGCATGAATCCATTAGGAAGATGACTTAATATATATCATTCCTAAAAGAATATCCTAATTTGTCCTGTGTTTGTGGATGGAGGGAAATCCATGTTGAATGCAACAGAGAGATTTATAAAAGCATGAGACTGACCCTGGGAAAAGCAATTATCACAGCTGGTATTTAGGAATTTTGTTTTCATCTGTTGCAAGATAGGAAACAAGTTTTCATTCTTTATTGGCTGCAGTGGCATGTGAAATCATACAAACAGGATTTTCTTTGGTAATGCTACACAGTTCTTCCACAGGGACATCAGAGAACATACACAGCCCTGGTTAGCAAACACTCCAATTATTTAAAAAAATCTTATATCCTTTTTACTGTGTCAGTTTCCATTCAGATAGTTTGCGGGAATTATGTCAATTGTTTCCTATTAGCGATAACAGACTTCAGAAATCTCCAAGGCAAGTTCCAGACATTCACTGGTTTCATGACAGGATTCCAAAATGCTGCAATCAATGTCGCAGTCACAGGTACAGTCATTGTTGGAGTGGTTTTCACTGGAGGTATGGTGATATCTATAGGATGGACAGCACATGTTTATCAACCAATTTTCACAGGTATTAGGCAGCATTAGAAGAAAGTCCCAAAATTGGCAGAACAAGCAGGCCAGGATAAGAGATGCACATTCATCTAAGGAAAAAGAACATGAGTGAGATACAGGAAAGAGAGAGGGCTTGATTCACTACCATAGCACTCCAAATTTAGGCAGCATGACTACATTTAAATGAGACCCAGAAGTCAGAGATCCCTGCAGACAACAAACTAAGCTTAAAATGTAATTTTGAAAAATGACAGCAGTAAAACATATTACATAAAATGATGTCCTGTGTTGTTTGGTCTGGATAGAAAAGCCCCCACCGTCTTTTGGATGAAAGTATTCCATATGAGTGAAACTCACCTTTGTACAGAGGGGTTTTAGTAGGGTTGATGCCCTGGGCTGGTCCTCTGCATAGACGTGAATTTCACTCAGTGAGGAGACTCTCCATTGTGCTACATTATTACAAAAAAGCACAATCATATCTCTAGTGTGATGCCAGTAATTCCACTCAAACATAGCATCTGGCAGAGGCTACATAATAGATTTTCATTTTTTCAGATAGGAATTTGTAATTCAATGTAGAAATCCTCAGTCCCAATCTTGTACCCCTTCTGCAGGCAAAACTTCCAGTGGAGATTTTGCCTGCATGTAAAGATTTCAGGATTGGGCTCTTGGTATTTAAATAATATTTTTCTGGGCTGTCAGCCCATTAGAGCATTTTAGGGCTTTGACTAATGCTCACTAAAGCTGACAGAAAGAGTTCCACTGACTTCAGTGAGAGTTGGATCAGGCCCTTAAAGTCTACTAAGTGCTTAGTTATTAGTTGTTGATATGGAAAGGATCAGTTAGGATGCATACGATGCTGTATAGCTGAATCACAGAATTAGACATGGCAAATGGATGAGGATTTAGATGAATTTATGCGAGAGAGCAGAACTCACTTGTGGAGTGGTGTAAAACAGCACAGATTAATCACATGCTTCTAGGCTGATTTTTAGAAGGAGTCTGATTTAATAGATTCACAGATTCTAAGACCAGAAGGAACCATTGTGATCATCTAGTCTGACTTCCTGTGTAAAACAGGCCAGAAAACTTCCCCAGAATAACTCTCTCTAGCAGACCTTTTGGAAAAACATCCAGTTTTGGTTTAACAATTGTCAGTGATGCAGACACCAGTACAACCCTTGGTAAGTTGTTCCAATGGTTAATTACGCTTACCGTTAACAAATTATGCCTTTATTTCCTGTCTGAATTTGCCTAGCCTTCAACTTTCAGTGAATACTAGTTTGCAAAAGCGGGCAGAAAAGGAACAGTACAGAGTAGAGTTAACACATTGCAGTTTGGTATTCTATGCTCTGCCCAGGGTCACAGTTCACCCTCTCTCTTAAATAGGCTTTTCACCTTCGAATTCACATGCTTTTTAATTTTTAAAAGGGGGAAACGTGGAAAAAGAGTACCAAGTAGGAAAGATACATTTTAAAGGGAAGTCATTTTCTTTCCAGCATTGTGTAAGGGAGTAACTCTTACATATCAGCAAGCATCAGCCCCAGAAGGACAAGATCATGACTAGAGTAATTGTCCTGCAATGTTGCAGGTGCTTTGGCAGTCACTTCATATTTACAGTATATATAAATGCCCTAGAAGGTTTCCTTAATGTGCTCACTCAGGCTTTGATTTCCCTGTGCTCGGCCCCTACAACTGGAGCCAGGTTTTCCAAACAGCTCAGCTCCCATTTGTTAGTGTTGAAGCAAGATAAGGTGTTCAGAGGCAAATCTGAACTATTTGGAAATTGGCAGAGATGCTGTTTGAAGTGTGGTGGATTCTGCCAATGATTTGCTCTTCCAGTGCATTCACTTATTTCAGAAACCATAACCTGACCTTTTCCCTTGCTCATTCACCTTTTTGTTTCTCTTTCTCTGTTGGCTGTTATTCCTAAGCTATACTTGTGGTGATACCATGTCAGAATCCACATGTGACCAGGGCCGCCCAGAGTATTAGAGGGGCCTTGGGTGTTCAGCGGCGGGGGTCTCCCACCGCCGAATTGCTGCCAAAGACCCAGCACTTCGGAGGTGGGTCCTGGGGCGGAAGGACCGGCCCGCTGCTGAATTGCCACTGACAACTTATCTCAGGACCCGCTGCCAAAGTGCAGGAAGGACCCTTCGCCACGGATCTTAAGGGCACTTTGGCAGTGGGTCCCGGAGTGGAAAGACCCCCCGCCGCTGAATTGCTATCGACGACCCAGAGCAGAAGAAGCTCTGGGAGCCCGGGACCCATGATGGTTTTCCGGGGACCCCGGAGTGAGTGAAGGACCCTGCTCCAGGGGCCCCGAAAAACTCCCATGGGCGCCCCTGCGGGGCCTGGGGCCTGGGCAAATTGCCCCTCTTGCCCCCCCGCCCCCCGGGCAGCCCTGCACTTGACTGCACCTTGTAATGCCTATCAACAAAGTTTGGGTTTTTTTTTTCTCCTGAAGGATCAACACAAGTAATTATCAGGGCTCAAATCTTTTCAACTGTTTTTTTTTTCCTTTATTTTTTTACGGAAAATATTTCTCAGTAGTGAGAATTGTTTTCACTGGTACTTTCAGGAAAAAATATTGAATGTTATCACATTTCTTGCTCTAGTATGACAAACTGTTAGATCTTATTCAGCTGCATTTGTTCTGTTGTGTCATGATATATATCATGTAACATAATGCAACGTGACCAGTGAAGTTAACTGAGAAGTTCACAGCCAGAAAGTTTCCAGAGATTATTTTTAAAAGCTTTCTTGATAAAAAAAAATAAAATAAAAAGAACCACTCCAACTTTATTTTTTTTAAAAAAGTCTATTCAGCAGGTAGAATAAAGAATAAATAGCGTGTGATTGAAATTATTTCCGTAAGTAGCATATCATTGGCAATGTTATCAATTTTAATACTTATTTCAATATGTCAAGATCTATTTAAGTTCAGACAAGCACAGCTAACTTCCCAGTCAGTTCTGTAGAATGAGAATGACGAGATTTTGGTGATACTTAGTAAATTCATGCTTATATTTTTTTCTGAGCAAATGAACTGAAATAATTAGAAAATTGAAACGTTTTATAAGGTGACACTACTGCATTTAATTGTATGAAATTTGCAGTGTAGAAAATGTAATCATTTTATCCAGTAGTCCATGGTGTAATTAAGACTATTCTTTTTAGGTATCTTATATTTATGAAATTTCCCCCTTGCACCTTGATAAGATATATCAAATTCAAAATAATACAGCAATTAGGGATCTTTTCAGCTTTTTCTAAAATAAAAAAATAAGATCTGTTTTCTAATAACACAGATTTTTCTGAATTTATTAACCTTACTGGTGCTCACATAATCTTCTGAGAATAGATATAGTTCTTAAGGGTCTACCCAGGAAAGGGACCACACAAAAAGCACAAGACTTTAATAATAAAATAATGTTTCAGCACAAAGTCTGTGATGTGCAGTAAAGATGCTTTTAAATTCCCATCAGAGCACACACCATGAACTGTGCTAATGGATGTAACACATCTTCCAAATTCTGCATGTGTGAGGCTTTTTTGTTCTGTTTTAAGTGGGGTAATGTATATAAATAATAGATATTAGCAATTAAGCATCCATTCCTATGCATTCCTTTATATATTTGAAAATAAATTAGCCACAAACTGCATAAAAGAAGATGCAATCTCCTGTTTTCTCTTCTGTTTTCCTTGCTGCTTGTGAAAGGCATTATTGCGTTTATCTCAGTGAGAACAATGACCTCAGCTCTCAATTTCTACGTTATTAGATTAATTACCACAAAAGAACTATTTTGAATAGTGTTCCGGGTCTGCCTTTGCTCTACATTTTCGTGCTCTTCGTGGCTCGTGGATGTCAATTCATCCTTAATTCATACTGCTGAGTCTTGGTATGGGCCTGATCCAAATCTCATTGAAGTCATGGGCGTCTTCTCCATTGACATCAGTGGACTATGGATCAGACTCTTCTAGAGCAGTTTCTGCAAAGTGAGCCAAATTCTTCTCTCAGTTATAGCCTGGTAACACTGCTGGCTTCAGTGGGGTTCACTGGCTTTAGGGTGTTTCCATGGCTGTATCAGAGAATAAGAATTGGCCATATGTGTGCCTAATAATCAGCTACAATAACTAGTCAGAATAGATTGAATGAAGTGTTCAGTGACAAACACAAATCTTGAGTTTCCTTGGTTTTCTTGGCTTAGGTCCAGTTCTTAACATTCTTAATTGAGCACAGATTATTTTCGTTAATTTCCTTTGCTTTTCATTTTTTAACTGTGTGAAATCTGTTATTTACTTCACATATGTACCACTCCTGTGTACCCGTAACAATTTACGAGACCTTTCCTGTAATCACTACACAGGTAAAGCACCCATTTGTGTTGGAACTGCTGGATCAGTCCCCCTTAATGGAATAACTACTTCACCTCTTTAAAGAAGATTGAATGCACTCCAATATTGCTAGAAGTATATGAAGCACTACAATTATTACAGAATCAGCAATACAATATATCATAATGGTTCCTTTGGAGCATTGTGGTTTATTGTGTTGATCTGTACTTAGTAGTTCTTAATTCAAGGATCATTAACGTGATACAGCTGACACGTTTCATTTATATTGAATAAAATCCTCCCCAATGCTTTTTTATAAAATGTCCACATAAGGAACTTTAGTCTATGGAACAAGAGCATCACAGATATTTCATTGGGGTGTATCATGTCTATGAGCATATTTAGGACTAGAACCTCAGCTGCTGTAAATTAGCGTAACTTCATTGACTTCAGTGTCGTTACGCTGGTTTACACAAGATGTAGTCTGTACTAAGTCTACAGACCCTGGGTGTTCTGCTTTGGTGCCTGGATACATAATGGATAGTAAAAGCAGCAGAGAATCCTGTGGCACCTTATAGACTAACAGACGTTTTGGAGCATGAACTTCAAGAAAGAAACCGACAGGACTCCACTGGCCATCACATACAGCCCCCAGCTAAAACCCCTCCAATGCATCATCAGGGATCTACAACTCATCCTGGACAATGATCCCACACTTTCACAGGTCTTGGGTGGCACGCCAATCCTTGCCCACAGAGCCTGCCAACCTGAAACGTATTCTCAACCAAGCAGACTGCACACCGTACCATAGTAACTTCTAGCTCATGAACCAACCATGCAACAAACTCGATCCCCAACTCTGCCGCACATTATACACCAGTGACAATCCAATACAGACTTAACCAAGATCCCACACCGATCACGGTTATTCACCTGCACGTCCACCAATGTAATATACGCATCATATGCCAGCAAGTGCCCCTCTGCTATGTACATCGGACCAAACTGCGATAGTCTCCCCTACGGAAAGATAATGGAACCAAATGCAGATCTTAGGATGGCAAATACAAAACCTGTAGGAGAAGCACTTCAAACTCCCTGGCCACACTATAGCAGACCTTAAGGTGGCCATCCTGCAGCAAAGAACTTCAGGACAGACTTCAAAGAGAGACTGCTGAGCTTCACGTTCATCTGCAAATTTGACACCATCAGCTCCAGGACTAAACAAAGGACTTAATGGCTTGCCAATTACAGAACAGTTTTCCTCCCCTGGTATTTCACACTCAACTGCTAGAAAATGGCCTCAATCCTCCCGGATTGAACTAACCTCGTTTCTCTAGCTTGCTTGCTAGAATATATATATTATACCTGCCCCTGGAAAATTTCCACTAATGCGTCTGATGAAGTGGGTATTCACCCACGAAAGCTCATGCTCCAAAACATCTGTTAGTCTATAAGGTGCCACAGGATTCTCTGCTGCTTTTACAGATCCAGACTAACACGGCTACCCCTCTGATAATGGATAGTGAAATTCTTATGAAAACCAGTTATTGTGTTGGCACATTAATGACTTGTGTAATAATGAAAGAGAGAGAAATAACTTGTTTTCTTCATGTAAAAGAAAAACAACCCCAAATAATAGCCGCATGCACATTTTGGACTAGCAGCCACATACATTTCCTTTTAGAAAGTGTGAACATTTCTTTGGGTTAGAGGTGCACTCGTGAAGTATGCAAAAATCAGGCAAGTTCTCTATTTTAACAGTCTTATATAGCATTTTGCTTTCAAGTTGGGAGAAAACAAGTTTTTAAAAACCCAGTCATGTGACATACTGAGATAAACATTAGTATTTTGCATATATGAGGTCATATTGGTTAGCAAAGGCAGGCCAGAATCAAAAGCCTTAAGGCCATGCTTCACTTAGGTTCAGTAGCACATGTCTATATTTAAGCACATTGAAGTCAGGGCTGCTACTACCAGGCTTAGTTGGGCAAATGTCTAAGTACCATGTCGAATCAGGATTCGAAAGCAGCATAAGCAGGAGGCTGGACTCTGCATAAGTAGGGGCAGAATAAAAGGCCTCTTCACTGAGATCCTCTGTGAGTCTTTGCAGCAGGCTCACAGCAGCAGAATTGGGACTGGGTGGGGGGAAGGGAAGGGAGAAGGAATGGACCCACAACTATATGTGTCCAGTAGGCAAGCCACTGTGCATAAGGGGTGTTCTGGGCTCATAGGTGCAGCTGCAGTAGCAATAACAATGCCATTCTGCTGCCTGGGGAGAAGAAGTCTGTGCCTCGAATGCCTACGGAGCATCCTTATGCAAAGACTATTTCCTAAGACCCACACACAGGCACAGACGTGTCCCCACTGGACTTAAATTCTCGTATTATGGCCTGGCAATAAGAACCCTCATGTCATGGCCACTTTAAAGCAATCTTCCTTAGATTCCCACCTCTACTGTAAACAATCTCTAGGACATCTCATGATTGATTTGTTTCAATTCTTGAACTTCCTGGTCAATGTTTAAGCAGGTGTTTCAACTGAAATAGGGCACTCTTTAAATGGATATTATCTAGAAATCTGCTTACATTTAATCTGTTTTACAAAACATACCATCACTGTCTCTCTGATGAACTGATGCATCATTTTCGATGTAGGTGAACTGTGTCCTGCACTTCTCAAGGGAAGATAATGATGATGTACTAGAGTCTGACAATTTCTTCTCATTTTTGGTGTCCTTGGATGGAGCGTCTGTGATGCTGAATTCCGACACCGAACTCATAATGCCTTTCATAGGTTTCTTGTCTTTATGTTTTTCACTTGTAAGCTGGATATCTGGGGGAAGGGAATAGAAGGCATATATGTAGCACTAAGCCAATGGACCAAACGAATGACATTTTCAGATTTTCCCAACCTGTGGACCCAATCCTATGAATCCTTACTCCCCAGCCTTGGCCTTACTCATCATAGTTGTCCCAATGACTTCAATGGGAGTATTTGCCTGGAAAAGAGTATTCAAAAATTAAGGGTTTGCAGGCTTACAGTTTAAGGTATTCTCTTACATCCAGAGAATTCAGTGGAAAAACGATCATGGACTTCAATGGGGCATGATCAAACTAGGCTATACAGACTTTTATTCAAATGGAATCAAATTGAAGTGGCATGCTAGCTGTTGCAACTATGATTCTTGGTAGTAGACTAGGAGGCAAAAAGGTTATCTTACTACTTTTCAACTGCATCACTGTTTTCTTTAGACTGGCAGCCAGCTACATGACGTACAACGGCATGTAGGTGGTACCTTTGTGCAGCTGGGACAGCATGGATTGTTCTTTTGCCATGACTCATAATTTTGTTGCAAAGAGAGCCAGGTGGTTTCTGATTAGAACCCTTATGCTGCATTTCAGGACTTCATTTTCATTTGTGCCTTGGATGTTCTAGTTCTGGGGACTAAAAGATGGGTTAATTCACATGCTACAATAATGTGAGAGATGCAGCTTAAAAACCAGGGGGAAAATTATGACTTTCCAAATAGGTCTTAATTTTAAGGACCAAGTAGGGAATGGTTTAAGATAATTTTGAGCTCAGTCTAACCTTGAGGAATGTCTCGGGCACTAGTAAACTTGCTCTGATAGCTGCTTTCTACTTGCTCTCCAAAGTGACCGAAAGGCCAAGAAACATAACTAATAGTCAGTCTCGTTGGTACTGGAATGATAAAACCTCATCAACTCTTATCTCCAGTCGATTAACACTGGCACCTCACATCACACAGAGCCTTACTTTTTATCTAACCTAAATCTCATGATATGCTTCCTCTTAAGCTATATACAGAAAATCAATCTCTACAAACAGCTCAGTTTTGCAAACATTTAATTCTAAGAAGAGCTGTAAAGGTTTTTGAGTAGCTGGGCTGCCTTCTGTGGCAAGGGTCCAGAAAGAGATCCTACATATCATTTCCCCCCCACGTGCTTTTGCTCCGTACTGTATAATAAAGAGCAGCTAAGAAAAAGGTTGATAGCTAGAGAAACCTTGGTGATTATAGAGATTGCAGTAGCTATTTACTTACAGAAATAATTAACAATCAGTTTAAATTATCACACAGTCAGCCTGCATGTAATTTAAATTGCCTGTACACGAAGTAATTCGCAGAGACCAAAAAGTTGGCTAGAGGTTGGTGAAGTGTAAGAACATGGGGAGAATATAAAGTTGAAGTACGGGGCTGTATATTTGACTTTTAACTTTGATCCCTTTTTTAAATTTTTTTTTTTTTTAAAAAAAGAAGACAAGGTATGCTACGAAGGAACTCTGGAGTGAAAATCCCTCCTTTGTCCACATAGGCTTCTAAGGGAGCAGAGCTGTTGTTGGTAAAACTATTTTCATTATAACTAAGGGGTGCACACTCCATAGCTTCTGTAGCTCTTTGCCTCCCTTCATTCCCTCCACCAAGTTTCCAGTATGCCACCCTCCCATCCCCTACCATTTCAGGAACTTCCTGCAACTCTCCCCCCATCCTCTCTGCCAGAGGTTCCACGTGCCCCTCATTGCCCCCTCCTGACATTCCCAGGGTCCCCCATTTCCCCCCCATACTAGCTGCTCTGTGTACCCCATTCCCACTTCACTCCATGGCAGGGGCTGTGTGCCCCCATGCCATGGGTTCTGTGTGCCCCCCTTTCCCCATACCATGTCCCCCAATCTCCCTCCCCTCAGAGGTTCTTTGTTCCCCTCATTCTCTCCTCCACCCATTCCCGGGACCTCATTTCCCCCCAAGACTTCATGTTAGCCCCATTCCCCTCTTTTCTGCTGTGCACCCCATTCCATCATGCTAGGCACTGTAGAAACAGAACAAAAGGATGGTCTCGGCTCCAAAGGGCGTACAATTCAAGCAAAAAACAAAAGACAACAGGCAAACAAAGGAGCACAAGGAAACAATAAGGCAGTATTGATCAGCATACTAGACAGTGCTCACAGCACACCCACTGCTTAGCTGTTGTCAAGTTTTTTGCGGGCATCAGGGCAAAAGAAAACTTTAAGGAGGGATTTGAGGAAGGACAATGAGGGAGATTTGCAGGTGTTTAGGGGGAGCTCCTCCAGAAGTTTGAGAGGTGGGAGGGCTTGTTTGAAAATTTAACAAGTGGGCAATGAAGACTGCATCACTAGCAGAGCAGAAGTGGGATTTTGCTAGTTTAATAATATACCCTTCCTAAAGGTAACATCTCTTTCACATCAGCTGCATAAAATCAAACACATATCGATTCATTGTCCAGCCTGGTCAGTCCAGAATGCAGTAAAATTGACTATCTTGGAGTGTATTTATAAGTGCATGAACTGGGATTTTCCACTTTACATAGATGAGGGACTAGTCAAAAATTTCTCTGCCATTTTTATTCAATGACACTGTACTATGCAGTATCTCCAAGTAGGAAAGGCTTAAAAAAAAAAAGAGGATGCACAAATAGAGCTATTAGATCTCAGAAGGAAGCAATTTACTTTTAATGTATTGGTAAACTTTTCTCCGACACGGGTTTTATTGCATAGTCCACACCATAGTTATCTGAGAAAGCAAATAAAAGATGTGAGCCTCAATATTAGTTGATAAATACTGTGATAAGTACTCTCTGGTATCCAGTCTGTTGACTTAAACTGGAGTTGCACAGGTGTAGCTGAGCAGAATTTAGTTTTCTGTGAATTACAGAAATGTTCTGAAATGTTAGAACATGTTCAGGAAAGTGAAAGTGTTACAGGCAAATATGGAAGTCTCTACACCAGCAACCTGATGGTGCTTCCATAAAAGTTAAAGGCAACGCTCCCATTGATTCCAGTCAAACTTAGAATCAGTGACTTTTTCCCTCAGTTCATATTTTGTTTCAATTGATATGTTAATCCCAGTTACAAGCATTTCAAGAAGCAGGTTGGTTTACTACCATATACATCTTGTTCAAACTATAATGTAGGTGTGCAGATATAGATACAGATACAGATATAGATATGGAAATGTGGAAGTAGGTACATATGTGTGTGAATCTATTTTGATGAGTTGCTGATGATAGACCCACCTACAAATGAAGAAATATTGGCTGTCTTACATTAAAGTACATTTTGTTTCATTTGAATCTACGGCATCTTCTAAAATAAATTCTCATTTGAAAGCCTGGTTTTCAAAAAAAGCCGGTAATCAGACACCATCAATGTTTCCCCCTCAGTTGATGGTTATGACCAATTGCAGTCACAAGGGATAGAATTTAGACAACTACCTGTATTGTGGGTGCAAAAGACATTCACTCTCACAGGTCACTCAGGCTCCAGCCTTGCAAACAGATCCATATGGGCAGACCCCTCCATATCCACTCTGAGACCCACTGATTTCAGAATGTGCAGATCCAGGAGTCCATCCTATGCAGAGCTGCTTGCAAGACTGAGCCTAGTTAGAATTTTGATTTCTATCATTTGCACTAGCAATTGTTGGTGATCACAAACGAGTGTTTGACTGCAAATAATGCACTCACCCTCACAATACACTTATTCCTTCAATGGAACTAGACTGAAAAATCAGATGGAAATAGTCAATAAATGCGAGTCTAACATTTATTGCATCCACAGACAGCTAGTATTCATGCTTCAAGTTTTATCCTTGAAGTGCATTTGAGGAAAAATCAAAACTAGAAATATAGATGCATAGACACAACCTGAATTTCTCAATACAGCACCATCAAACAAAAGAGTAACAAAAGATGCTACTCAAGGACTTCTCTGTTTTTTAAAGAATATGACATCTTTGAAAATACAGTACATTTTTGGTGTCAGTCTCTCCTCCTAAGTAATATTATACTTGTCTTGGACAGCTAGATCAAGTCATGATGCACTCACCATAGCAAGCAACTTGCTATGGCAAGCAGGATCCTTACTTCCAGAAAACAGTGCAATGGGGGAGAATGCAGTGTACCATTATAGGTCTCCATTTCATTTTTATGTAATTACCTTAAGTCCAGCTGTGGCTCTACCTGCATTATGTCTTTTATCAATTTAATGTTTGCACAAAGTGTCTATAGAAATAAAGATTATGCTAGACCAGCATAAAAAAGTGGTTAGCATTTTTTTAATAGTTTGATACTATAATGGTCAGTAATGGGTTTAGTGCTTGGAAAAATAAATGAAGCCAAATAATCTTTAAAATATATTATGTGCAGTTGATATTATTTATTATCAATTTGAAATGTGAATATAAAAAATAACTTACAATTAGAGATTGTCAGGAGGGCAAACCCCATTGCCACCTTCTAAATATGTGTGTAGCACAGCTATCATATACCCATATATGCCTGTGTTTTTTAACAGTCAAATCAACTTCAACAAACTATCCACTAAAACAAATCAAGAGGGGGTGGGGAAAGAAATGCACCCTGATGAAGAAGTCTCTGTCTACTCATATACCTTCTCAGGTCAATCTGTGCAGCCATAGACTGTACCAGAAGCTTCAGAAGAAAGTGTTAACCACCCCCACTACCAATGTGCAATCTCGCAATAACATCCCTATGGAGCAAATTCCTTCCTAAGCCCAGGAAGTTAGTGGTTGGCCTAAGTCCTGAAGCATAAGGGTTGAAATCTCTCATACATTTTTAATATTAAAGCCGATGTTGTTTTTAATATCCCTATGAATGTCCAATCCTTTTTAGAATCAGACTAAGATATTTGTCTTAATATCATGTGGCAAAGAGTTCCACTGGTTAATTATGTATTATGTGAAAATTTTCCATCAATTTTAAATATTTTGCTTTTTAATTTTATCAAAAGTCACCATGTACTTGTATCAGGAGAAAAGGTAAAAAAGGGAATGCCTGGCTGATCTTTTTTATCCCAATTTGCATTACTTCTGTCATTCTGTCTATCTAATTTATCATTCACCCATCACTGTGGTAGCTATGTGCCATGTCCATTCAATCCCTAGATGAAGTAGGCAGGACTACATTGGACCTGAAGGAAAATAACTCTTGTATTTTTAATGTTTTGAACTGAGCTCAGTTGGCTTGAATAGAGTCACAGCAAAAGTAAAACCAAAAGCCAAGGTTTGTGTTGCCATGTGAAAAGGTGGAACTTTCTAGCTCTTTTAACTGACTTCAGTTTGGTCTGTTTTCCCACCAGCCACTGCCTTACAGAGGTACAGGGAATTTGAAGGCTAGGAAAGGAGGAGAGTCTGCAGGATTACAATAAGAATATGAGAAGGCTATGGAGTCTTACCAAGAATCTAAACATACACATCCTCAGTACCAAACAGTAGGTGAACTTCACCTGAGGTTCTGAAATGTTCAGCAAAGAAGCCTTTCAGGGGAGATGGAAGAGGTCCTGCAATTCTGCCACTAAGCCCCCTGCCTCCATATCTTACCTGCTGTGGCAGGTCTTCTGAGGGACTAAAGGAGCAGGCCCGTTATCTCCGATGTCTTCCAGGGGCCAGTCACTGCAGGGGCAGCTGTATGGAACTCCTCCTGCTCTGTGCTGGATTGTCATCATCTCCCACAGCGCAGTCTAAAGGCTGACTAGCGAGCGTACTCCTCCCAGAGCAACAAGATCTTAGGTGAGGAGGTCCTGCTGTTATGATCCTTTAAATCTCACTGTATTTTGGTGCATTAAGAACTCTGAAATTCCATATCTTCCACAAGATCATTCCCTGTTCCCTCAAAGTATTCACAGTGGCAATGAGTAAACACACCTTAATAGAACTGTTCTGATTAATTTCAAAGAAAGTGAGAGAGAAAGAGAGAGAGCTGCAACTGTTCTAAACCCAACTGTTAAAGAAGAGTATATTCTTGGCCATTTTTACTGTCTCATGCTGACCATATTTTACTGGGCTCAGGCTTTAGGATACAAGGGATTTAGAAACTGCTTATTTTTGCAGCATGGAAGCAAGGCTGAAAATACATGTTGGGCTTCTCATGACATCATGAAATTGTGAGAGCTCCTCTCTTCTGATTTATGATGATGGATTAATAATTCACAGAAGCTTTGGGTTTACTGGTTTTTGCTGTGGGAAGGGTAAAGCTAACGGTGTGATCTCTGTAGGAGGGATTTTTGATCCCATCACATAAATTCTTAGTTCATGAATCAGTGACCCGATAGACTCTAAAGTCTTCTATTGACTCATTATGTCTATCACAGGGCTGGCCAAATATTTTGGCCCAGATCCTAAAGTCTGACAGGAATGTGTTGATTAAACCCATCCCATCCACTTCCATTAATACTTCTTACAAATTATACAGATATTCTAAAAATTAATTAAGCCAATATATGTATATAACTTTAACTGGTTTTGAAATAAGAACATCCCCCCTTCCCCCTATCCCCCCACAAAAAAAAACCCCAGCAACAACATTTTTCCACCTTCAACATTTTTTATTCATTTTGAATTTTAATGTGATGAATGAAAATGAGGTTTGGGGGTTTTTTAAATACTGAAATCTGTTCAAAGAATGGTTTAATTTACTTCCCTTTACTAACCTAGATTCAGGAGGTGAGAACAGCTGGGCACAGAAACAGGAGGGAGGCAAATGTGGAATGCAAAAAATGTGTGAGAAATAGATGGATATAGGAGGAAAATATAGAGGAAAATCAACTGGGTTAGTACCAAAGCCTTCTCACCTAGTGACATAAAAAGACTTGTGCACCATGGATCACTCTTTATAATATATCCTTTTCCCCTCTCCCTGGCCCTTATCTTGCAGAGTCTTATTATGCATGTGCTTAACTTTATGCAGTATGATTTGATGACAATGTCTTTGCAGGACCCCTCCACCCCGCTGCAAGGCAGAGGCCCTGAGCTTCTCCCTCATCTGGTAGATGGAGAATGGGGGTGGGGGGAAGGTTCTGTGAGCTGCACTTTAATGGTAAAAGAGCTGAATATGGCTTGCAAGCCACACTTTGGCCACCCGCGTCATATACCTTCACTGCTGTCCGCACTATATGAATATTTATATTGCCATCCTTACAGCGAGTAGTGCCTCTCTTCTGGAGAAATCCCCATTGAAGTCAATGGGCCTAATCAAGGAATAAAGTATAACTCTCAGTGAGTAAAGGTGGCAGAAGCTGGTCCAAAGAGTGAAATTCACTAATTGGCACACCCTGCTACAATACAACAGGGGACTACTGCAATGTACTCCACGCTAGCCATGCCTATGCTGGCACGGTGGCATATATAGTTCCAGTGGCCAGAAGGAGCCAGTTAATAGGGGTTTGGCAGGGATCCCAAGCCAGTCCAGATATTGGAACTAATAGCCATGAAGGGACTTCCCTGCACCTTACTTTTGTATTGGGAATAGATTCTATGGCCAAGATTTTCAAAGTGGTTAGTGATTTTGAGTGTCCAAAATGAAACATGGAAGGGGTCTGATTTTCAGAAAGTGCTGCACACCCGCCCTCTGAGATTTTTCAAGTTGGGCACCCAAAATCACTAGTCACTTTGAAAATCCTGTTCTATGTCCCTAACTCCTTTAAATTTCCTGCGTTTAGCCTATTTACTCTGGCTCTGTGCAGCCTTAAAGATGGAAGAGGTGAAGGTCAAACTGGTCATGTGCGCAATTCCCTTTGAAGTAAATGGGAGCCATATGCATATATCTATGCATAAAATTAGGCCCAAACTATAATTTTACAGCTGGCTCCCAGCTTCATGAATGCCAAGACAGTAAAAGGCTCCATTCTAGTGATCTGATCAACACTATATTTTTATTCTTAATTTAAGGCACACATGCAGTGGGAGCAGACTTTGTTTTCCTCACTCTCAAAATCACCCTCCTCCCCAGAGTTGATAACATCAGTATAAAATGTTGCTCTCATCCCACAAACGAGAGAGACAGCTGAAAATATATGTCAAATAAAATACACAACCTTATGTCTTTCTGACTCTTCAGCGGCTGTTTTTTAAAAATAGATTTGTTAATTTTGACTGAATAAAAGGTTCCTGTTAGGGATTTCAGTAGGTGACATGAAAAATGTTAATGCAAGTGATCAAGACAATGGAGGTTAAAACTGTTTTGAAAATATATTTCTTTTATAGATCTCAGCTGTTGGAAGAGTTACAGAATAAATATATGGTAGTGCTGACATTCAGTGCTGTTTCATCTTAGCAAACGAGTTTTTTCATAAAGCAATTTCTTTTCAAGGAACATATTCTGCAGCCAGTCAAAAAAAAAAAAAAAAAAAAAAGCGAGAGAGCGTTTCCCCCCATCTAGTTTAATAAAATTAAAGTAATTTATGTCATATTGATATGTCGATATGTTTTTCAATAAACTTTTTCACAGTTTTTTTAATTCTCTTCACTTTAAAAATTATAATTATACATCTTCCTCCCACTTTGAAAATGGCATAAGGTGCTCATTTGCAGAGTTCTACTGTTCAAATCTTCACTGAGAATAGAAATGTCATGACTCAGTTAACAATGCTTTATTATTCACATTGATCTTTTTTTGTAGTGTTCTTTATCTCAAAAACATTGTAAATTAGATATCTTCCTCCCACTCTTTTGTTCATTTGCAAATTTTTATTATTCTAGTTTAAAAAAGCAATGGAGTGTCAAGAGTCAGTGTATATTGTTTATGTTCTTTTTTGCTTTAAAATTACTTTTAACTATAAAAAGTAAGGCTGTAAAGCCTGGAAAGAAAAAAAGCTGAATTTAAAGATGCTTCGAACCATGCTTGGAAGGAACAGTGTGTTTCTATTTTGTTTTCTTACACAAAAGATTACTGTACTTGTAACAGACCTTGAAAGAAGATTGACCAAGCATTTTATAGATTATTTTTGGATATGTTAACCCAAAAACACCCCTATTTCATTACTTATCTTATCCACTTCAGTTCTTAGGTGTAATTTGTCCTCAAAATATAGTTCTCAGCAAAACTGTCAAATGCATTTACAGTGTGTGAATCTGTTTACCTGCATGTGTGTATTCAGAGGGCCACATTTTGAAATACTCTGCACTCACAATATGGATCAGATTTTCAAAGTATTTAGTTCCCCATCTGGCACCAAAATAAGTGGCCAGATATTCATTTAATCAAAGAAATGGCTTGTGCAGACAATCATTCAATGGTGTTTGCCAATTTGGGGGTGGGGTGGAGGCTGAAAATATATCAGTGGTGATCATGTTTGAAAAGTTGGTCCTTTGAGTCCAACATTATGCACTTCACATGTACTTGGGCCTGAGTCGCCGAGTTTTGTTTCTGGAGCAGAACCACTACACTGTGTGGAGGTTCTAGTCTAGAATTCTGGTTCCAGTCCTCTAATTCCCACCAGATTTCTGTTTGGTTTGCATTGTACATTTTGGTTGTTGTGGTGGTGGCCTGAGGTTTCTGGCTATAAACTCTTCCACATAACAATGAATCTGGTCACCTCAAGACCCCCTCTGACTCCCTACGTTTTTTTACTTTGAATTCTGTTTGGTTCAGCTGGTGGCAAGAAAATCTGTGTGAATTTTTCTATTTGCTAAGTCTTGAGAAGCAGATAAGCTCTTTGGGGCAGGGACTGTCTTTCTATTCCAAGTTTGCACAGGGCCTAGCACAATGGAGTCCTGGTCCTTGATTAGGGCTCCAGGTGCTACCATAGTAGACAATAATAATAATAAATAATGAATTAAAACTATCTTGCTTGGTCTTTTGGGTAATGATCTTGTTCTCCAATTTGTGTATTAAGCAACATCTATGTTTCTTTCACTTTCAAAAAATAAGCAAATAATTCTAATTTGGGGCTGGTGCAGAGAGCAGCAGTCTTTGTGGCATTTCATCTTTGTGGTAGCTAATCTTTTTTCCCTGTTTTTAATTAATTCCCTCCTGTCTGTGGCCAAGGCACACTAGCATCATACCATGACTCCTTCTGCGTTTGAGAAGGTAAGAGCCCCTCTCGGCAGGGCTGGTGCAACCATTTAGGCAACCTAGGCAGTCGCCTAGGGCACTAGGATTTGGGGGCACCATTTTCTTTGGCAGCGACTGCAGCGGCCGTATCTTCGACCACCCTGGTCGCTGCCAGCATTTAGGCGGAGGGAGCTTGGACAGGGAAGCTTGGGGAGGGCCACCTGCAGCAAGTAAATGGGGAGGCAGCACTCAGGGGAACTCCCTGCCCCAGCTCACCCCTGCCCTGCCTCCTCCCCGAGCACATCATGACTGCTTCACTTCTCCTGCCTCCCAGGCTTGTGGCACCTAAGCTGATTGGCGCTGCAAGCCTGGGAGGTGGGAAAAGTGAAGCAACGACAGCATGCTCGGGAAGGAGGTGGGGCAGAGGTGAGCTGCTTCACTCCTCCACAAGGGGGGTGCCACAAGGGGGGCACCTCAGGCAGAAGGGGGGAGCTGCCGTGGGGGAGGGGGCACCTCGCGGGGGGGGCCTCAGGGCGGAGCTGCTGCTGGGGGGGGTGCCTCAGGGCGGGGGCGTGGAGCGAGGGGAAGGACTCAAGATGGAAGTTTCGCTTAGGGCGCAAAACATCCTTGCACCGGCCCTGCCTCTCAGAGACTCCTAGAAGGCACGTCTCTGTTTCTGAGCCTGAAGTTAAGCTCTAAATGGCATAGCTGGTATGTTCTGGGAGCAGCCCCACAGGGCGTTTGTAAAGAAGCTGTCCTGTTATTAGTTGTGGTCAGTGGTTTTTTTACACTGCTCTTTTCTGATCTTTTTGCCACTAGGGATGATTGAACCAGTTCGGATCAACCCGAGCCATTGCCTGAAACCACAACACCATCTTCCCTTTTCTGAACAGAGAACTGAGGTTTTGTATTTATATTTATTCTTATTAATGTGGCACGCTGTGGCCTGTCCTGGGCACCAGTGCAGGGGAGAAAGAGGGCATGAAGCAGTCCTCACTCTCCTGACCTGGCTACTCATATTGTGGGCAGCAGCATGGTCAGAATCACTATTACCCGTCTACATAAGTGGGTCAGAGAGTGGGCTAGCAGGCACTGCCCCATAAATCTACCAGACCGCACAGCTACACCAGTATGCCAGCGGACATACACTGCACAGAATATATTGTTGAGGCCAGGGAGGTCTCCTTTTTGAAGCGCGGAAAACCAAGAGGTGGATTCAGAGTCGCAGTAATGCAGCTCTGTGCTGTCTCACACATGGGGCTTGTGGCAAACAGTGGTTTACTTTCTGAATGACAAAGTATCCAAACCTTTTGAATATGCAAAAATTGAGCTGGAAATCACAGGAGAATCAGCTTTTCTGAAAATAATTTAGCCCTTGAGGTTCCAAGTTGTAAGTTGAAAAAAGAAGTGATTTAAAAGAAAAAAAAATCCAAATCTCTTACGAATTAAAAAGCTTTGGTTTAACATTTGATCCTAGAAATGGATGAAGATTCTGTGCTGTTTTGTTCCTTCTGCACTGCCCCAGTCCTAACCAATATTCTTATTTTTGCATTCTCAACTTCATACACTACTTGAACATATTCTATATTTGGGAGACGGGAGGAGGAAATTACTTTATTTTGAATACTGAAGCATATGACAGTAGCACCTGAACCAAAGCCCATTGAAGCCAATGGAAAGACTCCCATTAATTTCAATGGGCTCTGGATCAGGCTCCAAAACAACTTTTGCCATTGTCCTCTCCAACTGATGTTCTCATTCAGTTATAGTTCTTGTTATCAAGGGACTTAACAATTTTGTTATGGCTAGAACAGGCAAGGATGAACCATGTTATTGAACTTTTTCCAAAACTCTCTTGTATTCTTACAAGCAGAAGTTCGATCATTGGGGCATTCTAAATCCATTTAATGCACTCATCTGTAGCAGTTTTTTAATAAATGCTTTATTACATAGTCCATCCATGTCTTCACTGATCTAGGAAAGCATCATAACACCCTGCAAGATCTCTGTTTAAGCAAGCTTCTGGCTAATGTGGTTCAAATACTATACTACAGTGTAAGGGTGTGGGTTTAATGACCTCCATTTTATGTAGAGGAGGGTACAGGGGGGCCAAAGGAATGCAAGTTTAAGTGGGATTTCATGATGTATAAAAAAAACTCCATCAGGCTAAAAGAATGAAATAGGGAGCCATGAATCTCTGGCTTCGGGTGCAAGCTTGTTTGATAACTACCTTGGAGGCTTTATCCAACTGTTGTTCATCCACGTGGAGGAATACAATATTTTGTTCTGATTAATTTGATATATCAAAGTGCCAAGAGTGTGTTTGGTGCTAAAGAAACAAACAAACTAAAAAGACAACCCAACCGCAAGGAGGTTACAACTGAAATAAGAGCAATTCTTCCTCTTCCCATAATGCCTTTTGCTGCCCCTCTTCCTGCACAGTAATAGCACCAAAAGTATTATTGGTTTGATTTGTTAGCTGTGTTGGCTTTGAAAGGCGCTTAAGAGAGTAAGGTTCCCAAAATCTGACTGATATTCAGTGGAATTTGGGTGCCTATCTCCCCTTAGGCAACTTTTGCAAATCTCATCTATAACTGCCAATTGTGCAAATTAAGGGCTTGATCCTGTAAATAATTGCACACGTGAGTAACTCCGCTAACATATATAAGAGTTTGCGTAATGACTACTGTCGGCCCTGCAGATTGAACTCAGGACCACCATGACCAAAAACATGACCACAACCAATTTGGTGTCCATTAGCTGGTAGGTGTAGTAGACTAAACCTTGTATGGACCAGCCACTTCTGAGGGACATATAACCACAGAGAACAGAATCAGGTACACTCAAGTTTGTCAATATGCATCGAGCATTAGTATTCTTTATTCACTTATATTGATGCCATTCTTCCTCTGTCACCCGTAGGACTTGTTCACCATTTTACGGATGTATTATAAGACTGTGTGTGAAAGATACAATCCAATCTGGAACCTAACTGTGAACCTAACCATGAACCCATGATTCACATGAATAATCGCACTGAAGTCACCATTGAAGACTCATGTAAATAACTCCTTCCCAGGGGGAGTAAGAAAGTCACAGCCTGGACTTTGGAGATGAATATTTAGACATCAACTAAATGAAAGAGGTGCCACCACTTTTACACCAAAATCAGGCAAATATCCAGCCCTAAGTCTGGCATTAATCCTTTCAGAACAGGGCCCTTGGTTATTCCTCTTTGAATCTATTCTGTATTCAAAGCAAGTACGTTTTTTCTGTCACTATACCGCTATTGTTAACAACTATAAATGTATTAAAAACACAAGGGCATTTCAGTATGTGTATTGTGCATGAGAAATATTGTTACATGACAAGCTCCAATTGGCAAGTGAAAAGAGGTTTTATTGAAGGAAATAGCAGAAGCAAACAGTGAACTATGCAGAATAATGGTAATTGTTCCTTTAACATTGGCAGCACACGTTCACTTAATATGACTGCTCCTCTGTCTCTGCCTCATCCAGACCCAAAGGACCTGTTAGACAAGCAGGCAGCCACCTCTCTCTGGGATCAAGCTGTCAATGCAAACTTGCTTTCTTTCTATTTCTCTGAGCTAAGCTATACCCCCAGAGCTCCAGAAGCTTTTCCTGAGTGAAAGCTTTAAAAAAGCTCTATGCTAAATTACATCACACGAGCTGTTCTCTTCAGACTGACAGAACAAAAGAGGGGGAAAAAATGCCAAAAGTGCAGTCTGAATTACTTCTTAGTTACACTGACGATTTCCCTCATCGTGGTTTAGCAGCACAGATTAATGTCGCCTTGACCTTGCCCAACTAACCCTCAATGAGCTTCCTGCTAATTAGTTTCTGATCAAAGCAAGCTCAATCAGTGGGGGTTGTGGGGAACAATAAAAAATGCAGCACAGAGCTATTGTATTCAGCTCAGTTCAATGCAACAGCAGAACATTCTGAGACCTATTCCAATGGTTACTAGTATGATTTGTTTATTAAGTGCCAGAAGTGTGCCTGATGCTTTACAAGTATGTTAGATGATGTGGTCCTTGCTGCAAGCAGCTTATTATAATAACATCCCAAAATGTGCTTGGTGCACAATCTTATAAGCTCACAATCTAATGCAGAAACACAGAGAAGGCCAGGTCAGGGGTGGGGTGGAGTGAGTCATGGCAGTGATCCTAAAGGCCTCCATAGCCAGCTTTGTCTGAGGTATCTCATGATAAAGGCTATTACAGAAGTAGAGGGATTGGCTGGACATTTCCTAATCCTGCTGCTGCTGAATGGGGAGAGGATAAGCAGGCAGACATCCCACTCCTTCAAGCAGCCTTAAATTGGATTAAAGAGGTAGAAAGTCCCCATAAGCAGCAAGAAGTGGTCAGATGTGAGGGGAGTTCTTTTGCGATCCTTTCTACTCCAGCAGATAAATAAAGGTAGGGCAGAGGTGCGATCTTTTCGGATAAGAGGTAGTTAAATTCTGGTTTAAGCAAAAAACTGGCAAGGTTCATTAGGCAGCCAGCAATAGTTGCCCGGAATTTTCAGCTTTGCATCAACCCAAAGTAAACTGCTGGGTTTGGGCAGCTGAAATTCTGCAAACTGAAATAAGCTAGTTTCATGCAGCTCACATTCTGATCCACCCTTTATCAAAAGATCTGTCAAAAGGTGCTGTTGCAATGTTCACAAGAGAAAGAGAATTTAACCTAGGCATCCAGCAAAATGCCCAAATAAGGTAAAGTGGGTGAGATAATATCTTTTACTGGACCAACGGTCTAATAAAAGGTGTTACCTCACCCACCTTGTCTCTCTCATGTCCTGGGACCAACACAGCTACAACAATATTGCAAACAACTGACCTAAATACACTGTATGGTGGCGTACATACATTCCCTTCTTAGTTCTGAGTTGGATACGTTATTTTACACATATTAAACTGTTGCTGGTTCTAATAAATATGCACACACCCTCTAGCGATGGGCTGAAACTTGAATCAGATGACAGATCAATAAATAAAGCCAAATGATATGGAGTCCAGATTCCCTACGCAATAGTAAATTATATATAATTAAATTCTTTCTTCTGCATGACATTATAACCATGAAATAATAACCATATATAAATGATTATAATTACCGTAACATCATTTAATATTCCTCACAGAAAGGTGTAGCTTAGACAGGTGGGGAAGCTTACCTGAGTCTCCAAGAGGCTGCAAGATAGGACTGGCCAATTCTGAAAAACAAGAATTAAACAAAAAGCATTGTGAGGCTGGATTTTGTAGCAGCACTAGTGTGGCCTGGATATCACTATTTTGGAAAACCAATGCATGTATCCTAAAGCCCTACTATTTTAACTGAAGAGACAGAGTCCTCTCTTGTACCACTGGCATGCTGTAGGTGCAGAATTCCCATTGGTCAGAAGGTGCTCAATTGCATGCTGTAGGCTAAGTCTATAGTAACTTTCACCCTGAATGGTCCCAGAGCACTTTACCTACAGAGGGATCATTTCACTCACCAGTGGAAAACAAAGAGTTTTGCGGATGTGTTTAACCTCCACTCTACAACACTGTACAAAACTTTAGGACAGGTCTTCAAGAGGAATATCTTTTGAGATGGAGTAGAGCTAGGCAGAATGAAATGATATTTGCCCAGGACACCTGCTGTAATACACTGCGTGTGCATTGGGATCGCAGGGACCTGGGGAGAGGAACCACCATGAGCAGCAGGTAAGGCATGAGTGTGAAAAGGTGGCTTCCCCTTTCTTTCCTCAGTGACTCTAAAATGGTAGAAACAAGAGTGCCTCTAGCAAAGGATTACATAGTGAAGTCCATTTCCAGATGGATGCTGAAAGTCTTCTTAAAAGTACAATTGAGAATTATGATATCTTAAACTCTGACAGTTCCTCAGAGTTTAAATGAACGTGGGCTATTTATTCAATTTTTTTGTACCCCGATTTATCTTCTGTAAAAGAGGGACAACTCCTGTCTATAAAGTGATGTTTTGGATATGCCAGTTCAACTGCAGAAAGTTTAATCTGTGGTGAAATATGTTGCACATAATTAAATCTCTGTAGTTATTCAGTTTATGGCCACTAGTTAGCTCCAATAGCTAGGGTAAACTTGACAGGCTCATAAATGTCTTTCCAGCCTGCAAGTTTCCTGTTTTTTTTTGTCCTCAGTCTCATTTCTACACTTGCCAATACTCCTCCTCTTGCTTCAGAGCATTAGTAATGCCAATAAAACTCAGCGTGCCCAGTATATTAGCTAAGTTGTTTCCATTTTAACCAGAGAAAAATCTATTTAATTTAGTATATTTGGCATGAGGGAGTTGTATTTGTATCTGGGTTGGGCCACAATAAGCCAATTATCTGTCAGAGGCATAGTGCATTGTGTTTAATTTTGCTTTTAGCAGTACATTTACTGGAATCTCCTGTTTGGAAAGTCGGTCTGAGCTTTGGTAATCTAATTTTGTTCTGGTGGGTGGCGATGGAAATATGAACTATGGGAAACAAAATGTTATTGCCACATGTGCTGGATTGAGGTTTGGTAGCAGGAGTTGCTTGTAATCGAGTGGTCATCAAAGCATTTCTCAGGGGATGCAATATATATATATCAGTTTTCAAAGAGTAAAGAAAGATACAACAGTTATTGTGACATAGGTTTTCAGCATGTTTCTGATTATCCTCTTGGCTGGAGAGTTGGGATTTCTAATTGTAAGGTTAAGGAACCCTTTTCATCTATCTCTTGCCTCCTAATCCAATGCTAGACAGCATTGTTTTCTATGCCTTTTGTCTTCTGCCGAAGGAGACAATCTCTGGCTCATGTGAAACATCTTGTTAAAGTCTGTTGAGGCTTAGGGAGTGTGACAGTTTTCTTTCTGAGCCTTTTTATTGGGAATTTTTATGCCTGATTTTCAGAGAGGTCTTTGAAATGTCTTTTGTGTAGCAATCATTTCCCTGTTGTCCCAAGATGTTGAGGTTGTATTTTTCTCATCTGTTCCTGTTTATATTTTGTTCTGGTTGGTTGTAACACTTTGGCTTGAGACTCTGTGCTACGCTATCATTCTACACCATTCTGAATCTCAAAATGTTGCTAACTGCCTTAGTACTGTAGCAGAGCTGATTTTTGTTTAGAGCAAACTGAGTTTTAAAATCCCTGTTGTCACTTTAAGAAAGGATTGAGTGAAAAGTCTGAAATGTTATGAAAGGATTCACACAAAAGACTGCTGTAGAGAAGAAATACAAAGAAACCAGACAGATTTTCAGTAGCGATCTGGGTCAGATTTTCAAGTAAGCCAGGTTTGCAAAAGTGCTCCGCCTCCAATAGCACGCATTGTAAGTGTGATGCTTATGACCAACTTATCAAAAGGCCTCAGTAAAAGGGTTGGTTGAAAAATTTCTAATTTGACATATTTCTTTGAAAACTAGAAACAAGTTTTTCTCACAAATTTTCATGACAGATTGAGCCCGTTTTTTTTTTTGACTAGCTGTAGAGCTGGCCACAAAAATATTGCTAAAATGTTCCCAACTTTTTTTTTTTTAAACCAGATCCACTCCGCATGCACCACAGTTTTGAAAATTGGCCAATTAGTTTGATCTGAAATGACAGCTGAGCCCTTCTGAAAAATCTGGATCTGAATGTGGAAGTTTGATGTTGGGAAAATCTTGCCAATAGGGCATTTATTGCGTAATCCCAGTTTGCAGTGATGAGCACTTACTCATTCTAGTAGTCCCAGAGCATTGATTATGGCTACAACCCTTAGGGATCCATGCAGACTCTGGGGTCCATCCTTGCAGATTCAGGATCAGGGATTAAGTGCTCGCTGACGTGAGCCAGAGCTGCATGCTCTAGTCGATAATGAAAATGTATACAATGCTTCTCTCATTTTCATAATGGGAAAATGACTGCACCACTTCTGCCTCGCAAAAGAACTGGTGTAAAATCTTGACTCTATTTGAGTCAATGGCAAAACTCCCATTGATTTCACTGGGGTCAAGATTTCAACTCAGATTTTTTCTATACAACTTACTGCAGAGCTCCCATTGATGTTAATAGGAGCAGGATCACATTCTTATAAATTGAAGACAAGGCCACTGTTTAGCTGCTTTCCCTTTGTTCTAGTAATTACCTGTACCTATTTTTGTCTCCCCTACAAGCAACTTGGCCCATGTCATACACTGTTTCTCCCTCATGTTTCAATTCAGCTTCCCCAATTTTTTTCAAGGTGTTATGCCTTAAATAATCTTGTTTCATTCCCCACTGCCCTTAAAACACTCTGTTCCAGATCTGATTTCATCTTAATTTATATTACCAACTGTGTGTGTTTTGTTAATGGGTTTTATATGCAGCATAATACATATTGGTATAGCACTAATGTTTATAAAAATCAAGTTTCATACTGTACTTATTTCTCTTTTGGTCATATAAAATGCTCAAACATGGCACTGTTGCAGATTAACAGTCATTTTAAAAATAGGCTTTATGTTTGTATTTTTTCTCACTCCCTTCGTTACAGCCACAAGTTAGTTACTTGGATTAGAGTAATGGAAATCTTGTGGGACCATCAACAGGGCATTTATTTGCTGTTGAAATATCAATTAAGATAACATGCAAACTAATATAGTAATCAAATAAACCTGATGGATAACATAAACTTTTTTTAAAGCTGCCGAGGCACGCTAAAAATCTATTTGATCAATATATGGGATGCAAGAAAAGGGAAGACAAGACTGACTGATGAATAAAATGAAACTGACACAAATAGGCTGACAGCCAGTTGTAAGTCTCTTTAGGGCAAATGCAATTAACTCAGAATAATAGACTCAAATTTGATGGTTAGAAATGCATTTTTATTAACAATCACAGCCTGAATCATTATGCACTCCTATGAATAAAATTGTACTTATATTGCATATGTGTGTAGATATATTAATATATATGTATGTATATGTACAAAAACAGACCTCACTGGGTGAGAGTGTTGTTTTTGAGAGTCAAAGAGAATAACAGGATTTGATTTAAAATAGAAAAGCATAAACAACTGTAAATCTAAATATTTAAAACCATGACATAAAATCAAGTATACTAATTTTAAACATAAAGGCAATAAGCACCCATCTAAGGACTTCTGGTCCTTTTGGGATGTGAAATTGCAGTCAGGGATTTACAGATTTATTTTTGAAGAAGAGAAGTCATTACTAGAAACATAAGCTCATTCTCTTTACTTTAATAGCTATTTTAAACCGTTCATTTAGAAAATACATTAACAATTTATTGTATCAGCAATATGTTTCTATTGGCATTCAGTCTCCATGCTTTTTTATTTCAAATTATTTCATTAAAAGCCTATTCAAATTAGCAAAATGATCCTACCAATTTCTGCAAATGCTACTCTTGAAAAAGATATTTTCCTGATTATTAACAGGTATGAAGTATTAACATTTTTAAGGGGAGGGGAGATACTCAATTGTTAATGTGTCCTTTTTCTTTTGACCTTCATTACAAAGGTTGATTGCTATTTGTAAATTACTTTAAATATTATTAATCTAATTTAATTTCTGAATAAACATAATCTCTAGTTTTGCATGGATCCCATAGGACACAGATATGAAAAGAGATGCCTTGCAGATATGCATATAATGGCAAAGTGTCTTTTTTGTCAGAAATGGGTACAATATACAGTACTATTTAATATGTAGAATCAATAGATGATATTAACAAGCATGGTGTAAAATGACTACACTACTGAGGAACCCACAGTGCTTGAGGGTTAAATCAATGTAAATATCATGACTGGATGACAACAAGAAGTGCTAATAGAAAAAAATAGGCTCCACACTAAAATTACTTTAGGTCAAATGCTGTTCTCTGCTGTGTGGTGTGGATAGGAGCAATGGAACAATGAATGACCATGAAATCAACAGAAAGGGAAGTGACATATTCTCCACCCCACCACAGCCTGTGGAAACTCTTTTGTACAAATGCCATGCAGCTGGTCAGTGCAGCGCAGGTTTGTTGGGGTTGTTGGGTTGGAGCCAGGGAGTGGCTGGCACAATTTATTCTTCTTTAAAAGTGGCTTTAACCCTCCCCATTCCCAGGAAGAAAGTGAGCAATGTACAGTTACACTGGAGTCTGGGCTGCATGACCTCTGGTTGGAAGAGGCCAGTGAGAACCACAGATCCAGACTAACACAGCTACCCCTCTGATACTTGACAGAGAGCAGAGACTAGATTCCCCTGTAAATCTTTAGGTTCAGACAGGTTTTAAAGCTGCCATTTTACATGGCTCCTCCTTATAGCCATAAACTTCTTTGCCCTGAGGGAAGAATTTCTCAGAAACTCCAAAAGGTTAATCCTTATGGATGGGTTTTTTTCAAACACTTTTTCTCTTCCCATGATTTATGACAGGGATATTATGGCTGACTATCCCAGGGTTTCTTAAACCTTCTTCTGAAGCTGTTGATACCGGCTATTGTCAGAGACTGAATGCCAGACTAGATGGACCACTAATCTGATCCTGTCTTGCAGTTCATATGTGGCTATATCATCACCACATATCGTGTGCATATATATGTAGATAATAATGACAGTGTGGGGTGGTATAGCATAAAGTTGTTCTTTTCTGAAGTGGAAGCTCTTAAAAGCTGTTCAGAGTTTGGAATATTAAGGAGTCCCTAGGGAGATGGATTTGTGGGCACAGTTCGGGTGAAGCGGTCACAGTTGCACAATCCATGCAATTTAAGATGTGGCTCTTCAACCTTACACACTTGATGATGATATCCATATATCTATCACTGGATGCTAGAGGAAAAAAATCTTACTTCTTGGCTGTGATGTCATCAGAAATGCTGTATTTTGTGATTATAGCACAACTACTGTCAAATAAATCATTTTTAAATGATGGAAATGCCCTAAAACAACTTACATGCAGTGCTTTAGGATGTAAACAAACTAAAGTTAAAGGGCCAGATCCTTAACTGGTGTAAATGAGTGCAGCTCAAATTGATCTCAGCAGAGGTGAACCCACTTCACCTGCTGAGAATCTGGCACTATAGGCTTGATCCTCCTTTCATTTCATTGATTTTATACCAGTGTGACTCCATTGATCTCCATGCAGTTATTCCTGATCTACAGTGGAGTAAGTAAGAGGAGAATCAGGCCCTGGATGCTGATTCTTCACTGGTGTAATCATCCTCCCACAAAATAAGAATGATTCATTTTATCCATAAATGTCTTGAAGCTTGATATGGGTCACATTTAAACTGGTTTCACAACAACCTCACTCCACTGATTTCAGTGTCACTCCTGAATCACATGGATAATGTGAGAGGAAAACCAGGCTCTTAAAATCATATCTTAAATAATTTGTCTCTTAATAGTCTTTTAAAAATCATCTCCTCCAAAAAATCAGCAAGCGAGAATGAGGCTGTTTTTAAGTGCATGCTATTTTTTTCTTAATACAGTTGTCAGTAACAGCAATATACATCTTCAGTAAGTGAGCATTTTCCACAGTGTTTACATTTTCTGTTCCTCTCATTCATTTTAAAACTGTATTTAATCTCAGAGCTTTGCTGGGTACATTCTCTGATGCCCCTTAGAGTGTTTAAAAGGGGATTGCTGGTGTGTAGGAATGCCATGGCAACATCCTTTATGCCCCAGTTGTATATAGATGGCACAGAAGTTTTTCTGTGCCATTGGAAGACAACTGTGTAAAGGGGCAATCCTCATGTAAGCTGACATAAAGACTGCACCAAATAGCCAGACTGAATGGAGAATTTGGGCCAAGGACTGCAGAGTCTTCCTTTTAGATCATTTCAAGCACTTATTTCATTCTTTCTCCTCTCACCAGTGAGGTCCAGGAAGCAATGGCTAATTGTCCTGTGTTCAGAGCAATAAGGATTTATGCCAATAATCCACCTTCCCCGTCAGTTATCCCACCCCTTTCTCATGATTAGCATGCCGTGCATGTGACTGTGAAGCAATAAACAGACAAACTGGTCAAAAAGGCCATTTATAGTAGTAGCTTCTGTTTAAGAGGCGCATCACTAATCAGATTCCCTGAGTCTGAGTCAGCATCAGCCCCTAGGCTGGCTTCTACTAGCCATCATGTTGACTTAGTGCTATAGGCGTGAACTGAATGAGCCTGGGTTTTGAATCCGAAGAACAATGCCAACAAGAATCAGAGTGGATGGAGTTGGAAAAGACCCCATGGGTCAACGAGCTAAACCCCTTGTATGGAGTGAAATTCTCCTGTAGGCTAATACCTTAGGTGTTTTCTCTAACCTCTTCTTAAACACCTCTGAGTGACAGTGCCTCAAACTCTTCCTTAGGCAGCTCATTCCATTGCCTAATCATCTCCACTTTTAAGACATTGTTCTACCATCCAAGCTAAATTTTTCCTTTTCCTAAATAAGCAGCATGGCAGGTGTCCTGCTGTGGAAACAGAAAAAAACCTTAATGCAGTTTGGGGGGAAGAGTGTGGGAGGCAGAAGTGATTGTGAAGAAGTAAAGTGAAGCCTGCTCATTCCTGGATTTACTTATTTATTTTAAAATATTAAAGGGCTGAGTTCTGTTCTCCCTCTCACATCTACCTAAATCTGCAGTAATGCATCAAGACACAAAGGGAGTTACTGCAGTTTCACACTGATGTAAACAAGATCTGGATTTGGCTCCAAGTTGCTAAGCTATGGTAGCTGTTTTATTTATATTAGGCAATGCTGTGGTAATAAAATAAGACTGAAATTACTTTAGTTATTAGAGTAGCTCTAATAAGACAGTTCTCTAGGGTACTTAGTAGCTGGGACGGGGTGAAAAAACATCTAACATGCCCAGTATTATAGTACATAAAAACCTCCAGCAATCACCTGATCTGTTTGATTTTCCAGTAAAACACAGTGACCCAGCATTTTATTAATAGTAGTATTAACAACAGTGGCTAGAGACCCCATGATTGGAGCTCCAGGTGCTCTACATAAACATAGATGGAGGCACTTCCAATGAGTTTACAGTCTAAACAGACTATGGAGGTCTGAGGATTTTACACATGGGAACTGCAGCACAGAGAATCATAGAATCATAGAATATCAGGGTTGGAAGGGACCTCAGGAGGTCATCTAGTCCAAACCCCTGCTCAAAGCAGGACCAATCCCCAACTAAATCATCCCGGCCAGGACTTCGTCAAGCCTGACCTTAAAAACCTCTAAGGAAGGAGATTCCACCACCTCCCTAGGTAAACCATTCCAGTGTTTCACCACCCTCCTAGTGAAAACGTTTTTCCTAATATCCAACTTAGATCTCTCCCACTGCAACTTGAGACCATTACTCCTTGTTCTGTCATCTGCTACCCCTGAGAACAGTCTAGCTCCATCCTCTTTGGAACCCCCTTTCAGGTAGTTGAAAGCAGCTATCAAATCCCCCCTAATTCTTCTCTTCTGCAGACTAAACAATCCCAATTCCCTCAGCCTGTCCTCATAAGTCATGTGCTCCAGCCCCCTAATCATTTTTGTTGCCCTCCAGTGGACTGTTTCCAATTTTTCCACATCCTTCTTGTACTGTGGGGCCCAAAAATTGGACACACGACTCCAGATGAGGCCTCACCAATGACAAATAGAGGGAAATGATCACGTCCCTCAATCTGCTGTCAATGCCCCTACTTATAAAGCTCAAAATTCCGTTAACCTTCTTGGCAACAAGGGCACACTGACTCATATCCAGCTTCTCATCCACTGTAACCCCTAGGTCCTTTTCTGCAGAACTGCTGCTTAGCCATTGGGTCCCTAGTCTGTAGAAGTGCATAGGATTCTTCCATCCTAAATGCAGGACTCTGAACTTGTCCTTGTTAAACCTCATCAGATTTCTTTTGGCCCAATCCTCTAACTTGTCTAGGTCCCTCTGTATCCTATCCCTTCCCTCCAGCGTATCTATCACTCTGCCCAGTTTAGTGTCATCTACAAACTTGCTGAGGGTGCAGTCCATGCCATCCTCCAGATCATTAATGAAGATACTATACAAAACCAGCCCCAGGACCGACCAGTGGGGTGCTCCGCTTGATACCGGCTGCCAACTAGACATGGAGTCATTGATCACTATCTGTTGAGCCCGATGACCTAGCCAGCTTTCTATCTACCTTATAATCCATTCATCCAGTCCATACTTCTTTAACTTGCTGGCAAGAATACTGTGGGAGACCATATCAAAAGTTTGCTAAAGTCAAGGAATAACACAGCCACTGTTTTCCCTTCATCCACAGAGCCAGTTATCTCATCATAGAAGGCAATTAGGTTAGTCAGGCATGACTTGCCTTTGGTGAACCCATGCTGACTGTTCCTGATCACTTTCCTTTCCTCTTAAGTGCTTCAGAATTGATTCCTTGAGGATCTACTCCATGATTTTTCCAGGGACTGAGATGAGGCTGACTGGTCTGTAGTTCCCCAGATCCCCCTCCTTCTCTTTTTAAAAGATGGGCACTACATTAGCCTTTTTCCAGTCATTTGGGACCTCCCTTGATTGCCATGAGTTTTCAAAGATAATGGCAAATGTCTCTGCAATCACAGCCAGCAACTCCTTTAGCACCCTTGGATGCAGTGCATCTGGCTCCATGGACTTGTGCCCGTCCACCTTATCTAAATAGTCGCGAACCACTTCTTTCTCCACAGAGGGCTGGTCACCACCTCCCCATGCTGTGCTGTCCAGTGCAGTAGTCTGGGAGTTGACCTTGTTTGTGAAGACAGAAGTGAAAAAAAATTGAGTACATTAGCTTTTTCCACATCCTCTGTCATTAGGTTGCTTTCCTCATCAAATCATTTGTACAAGCTCACACAGGAATTCAGTGGCAGAGCCATGAACTGAATGTTGCTCATCTGTCCCATAGGCCAACGCTTTAACCACAAGCCATGATTCGCCAATTTTATATAGTCTTGAAAATTATCATCATCCTACACTGAGTTTCTTGAAGTTATCATTTCACTTTATTCCCTGATCAAAGAAAGGGCTATGGTTTTATATTTCCTATGTATGATTTATGTTTGAAAATGTTGGAAACTCATTTCACTATCCTCAGCAATAATACTAGTCTCTTACAAGCTATGCTGTCTACAATGACTGTGCATTCATGGCTTACTGAAGACCCTCACACATCACCTTATCTTACATTTCAGCCCATCTTTAGTTTAGTTTTTATTTTTGCAGGTAAATATTTGCCTAATTCCAGTGACACTCCTGAAATTTTACTGAAAGAAGGTGAATTTGTGAAATTTCAAACTACACTGATCTTAAAACAAAATCCCAATGAAATCATCAGGAAGCAAAATTCCATTAAAATCAAAACAAAATACAGCTATAAATACTATTTTCCTGTTTTTTTTTAAAAAAGGATAAAATTAGATAACTATTATTCTCTTGAAATTCACGCTTGTCTACCTAGCTTCATAGATTTGTAAGGCCAGAAGAGACCACTTGATCATCTATCATGGCATAACACAAGCCATAGAATTTCACCCAGAAATTCTTTCAGTGAAGAGAATTCTTCTTCTTTACTACATAAGTGAACGCTGTCAAATCCAAATAGTAAGGTCAATTTAGGCCCCACATTTAGGGCTAGATCTTGCTTCCCTGGAAGTCAATAGTTTTACCATTGATTTTGATGGGAGCAGGATCAAGTCTTTTATTTTCAACTTGAGGCATATAGGTTGGAATTATGAAGAATGATTATTTAAAATAGCAATGATGTAATATCAGTGTCAATTCCATTATTTTAACAGATGTAAATTTGCTCTGCTCTTGAACTCTGGTGAATTGTAATGGCAATATTAAAGAGATACTATTAAGACTACTTAAAAGAACTATTTGTAAAAATTGTCTCAGATAAAAAAACAGTATAAATTGCTTTTTTATTCAGTCTGTGCAATTATTTATTTGAATGGGTTTGTATATTATTACAAATTAATGGGAATAAGCCGCTAAAAGAGACATGCTAATAATACTAGTTGACATTGGATACAGGAGAGCATACACTGCCTTGAGGATGAAGATGGCCTCCCTCCAAAGCAACTGCTAGAATAATCTTAGCTGCAGAGCAAACACAGTTATCACAGTGCGCAGCATTATGGCTCGATGATGTAGAGCAACGGTGTCACTGAAAATCATCAGGTTAAGTAAGTTTAATTGATGGAGCATATTTGTGTGTGTGTGCAGGGCAAATGTCCTTTCTGCAAACACTACGGGGCCCTTTCACTGCCCTCAGTTTTCCCAGCATTCAAAGCATGGTGCTGAGCTCCTTGCAGGATTAGGCTCTTATTTTATATAGTGTTTTTCATGGAACCTGTATACCAAAATATTCAAAAGTTAAATAATAGAAAGAGAGACAAACAAACAATGAGAGGTATTTTCAAGGAGGAGAATGTGTAGCTACAGCAGAGGTTGGAATTGGACTTTTTCTAACCTGTATACATCTCCTACCCAGAAAGGGTTGTATTTTCATCCAGTTCAGGTTGAAATAACCAAACTTTCCTTCCTGAAAGCACTAAGGGCCTGATCCAAAGCCCATTGAAGTAAATAGGAGTCCTTACTGAGGTATGAGACTGAGAATCAGGAAACTGAGAATCTAATAATGCCGTACTGACACTAGGTCACTTTGGGCTTGATCCTGCTCCCATTGAAGCCAGTGGCAGTTTTAGCTTCTTGTGCTGTTGGGCCACATTTTTCAAAAAAGGGCCAGTGATTTTGAGTGGCGCAAGTTTTGGCTGACCAACTTAAAACACAGAGGGCCTGTCAGAGCATTTACAACTCCAAATGAAGTCCATGAGAGTTGCAATGCTTGACATCTCTGAAAATAAGGTGCAAGATGGGCACTCTAAAATGAGGTAAACAAGATCAGTGGCCGCTTTTAAATGTTTGCATTTCTGTGCTTCAGTCTCTCAACCTATAAGATAAAGGTTATAGATGGGGTGAACCCAGTCTGCAAAGTTTTGATCTGAACTTCTTCAGACTTCGAGAAGGTTCATCTGTAAGGTTTGACTTGGTTCATTATAGAAATAGGATCCAGCCACACAGTTCAGATCTGGAACAGCCTTTCACTCAAATTTCCAAAGTTTTGGTTCAGGCCAACCTTCAAAGGTGTGAGGCTTAGCTTGTTAAAGTCAGCCAAGTACATTGACATCATATAGTGGAAGGTGTAAAGCATTATTAGTGTCTTCTCACTGGTCTTATTGGAAAAGTCAATTGATAAAGTTCTCTACGCAGAGCTGTAAACTATTCAGTCAGTAGAACTACGCAAAATTATTTGTGTTCCACCTCACTGAGTATTCATGGGCACAACCTAAGATTTTCTTTTTCATAATTACATGAATTTGATCAAAGCTGAAATGCATCTGTTTCCATTAGCAAAGGCTTCTCTTTTTTTGGCGCAAATAAAGTGAAATATCACAAAGGGCAAAATCCTGAATCCCCTTCCCCCCCTTGCCCCTCAGGGTGTAAAAGCAGCTTTTTCATGGTAAAATGGCAGCCCTTTACTTGTGTAAAATTGCCTCTCATTTTTGTAAAAGCCAGCAAAAAACCCAATGAAGTTAAAGGTATAGTTGAAAGCAGCAGATATAAAACAATAAGTGCCTTCCTCTAGTAGTAGAACTCCACCTTGATTTGGTAAGTTGTCCATCCTGAACCCCATTAACAGTTTATCTATTAAGCTGAAACACCAAATGCCCAGTTGCTTCCAGTGCTTTTTTGTTTAAGTGAATGGCCACGACTTCACCCTGATTTGATCTGACTGACCCAGAGCAGAGTGCTCAGTGATCTCAGCCCCTTTGTGACACATGTGGCTGGAGCAATTGGAACTCAGTCAGCACAAAGTTTTAAAGAGGAGCCAAACCAAGCCTGATGGGCACAGAGCAATGAGCTTGGAAGGGCTTATTTGCCAGACTCCAAGCCCCTGATCTGCAGTTTTGCTAGTGTCTTAATGGTACAGTGTACACGGTGCTCTTGAGAATAATGAATGTATAATCTCATACCACACTGTCTTTGAAAAAGTTCCCATTAACAAAACAAAATACTCATAGGTAAAAATATCAATATGTCTCACTAAAGAGGAAAAATGGAAAATATGGCCAAGTCCTGGGCTGCTCGGCAAAGCCACAATGGATTTACGCAGGTGGAGTCAGGGGAGGACAGATTCGTACCTACCCCCTCAGAAAATCAGAGGGATGGTGCTAAGGGCTACCGTCTCTATTACAGCCTATTGGCAGAAGTAATGCCCACAGCCTTCCTCATCTTTCTATCCTATTATGCCCAGATTCAGCAAAATACTTAAGCATGTGCCTAACTTTAAATGCACAAATCCCACTGAATTAAGTATCTTGCTGAATTGGGGCCTCTGTCATAAAACTCTGCTTAAAATCATATTCCATACTCATGTGGCCCTCCCACAACACCTCTCTCAACACACCTGCATTCAGCCACCATGGACTAATGCCTTGTGGTGTGCAATAGGTAGTTGAATCTCTTGTGCTGACTCTTTTTCCTGCACTGTAACAAAAATTCTGTATTTCCACCGCATTTGGGGCTTTGTATGTGGCAGTGGTGTGATGCAACTTTAGTCTAGGGATGAAATTCACCGTTGTGCCTAGTACAGAGTTTTCAAAACAGAGCTTAAAGTGGGGCTTAAGTGTGCTTTGGAGTTGTGTTGTTCCTCTGCACTGGGATGAATTTCACCATAAAAGAGAGAATCATGACTAATAGCTGAATACCAGCTAGTCACCTGATCAATGCGCACATCAAATTCATAAGATTAAATTCAAACTTCCCAAGCTCTCAAACCTTCACAGAGTTAGACTCGTCTCTTACCTCTTAACTTTGTAGTAACTTTTGAGACAGAGGAAGAGGTGATTAATCACTATTGGAAAGTGCTATTGAAACTGACAGATAGGCAACACTGGTATTACCATCAATAAAGACAAATGCAAAGTGCTCCACTTAGGAAGGAACAATCAGTTTGACACATACAGACTGGGAAGAGACTGTCTAGGAAGGAGTATGGCAGAAAGAGATCTAGGGGTCATAGTGGACCACAAGCTAAATATGAGTCAACAGTGTGATACTGTTGC